>NC_135488.1:33752985-34052985 GCF_052094955.1 Ictidomys tridecemlineatus | reverse complement strand
TTCTCATTAAGTTTACATTTAGTTAAGGCTCTTTTGTAATAAAGGTAGCAACTTTTAAAGTTTATTTACAGAAATCCTCAGCCTGTTAGCTCTCTTCTCTTATCTCACCTTCTGTTTTCCCACTGAACCAGAAGATTCTTCTTAAAATATAATAATAATAATAATAATAATAAATGATTTGGGGAGAATCATAATTACTAAAGAACTTTCCAGCACACCTATTCCGGCACTGAAGGCTCCTCAGACTAAAGGCTGGTTCCTGACCCCATGATGAGCCCTGTCCACTTGCAAAGAACTTGATTTGCATTCAGCATATGGTGCTAACAGGAAAGACACCAAGATATGCCACAGTGGAAGAACCCGAGAAAGGGCTCTAGAATAACCAACCCAGGCTCACATTCTCAAGTAAAAATGAATAGCAAAGGGCCACCAGACTAAATAAAGAAAACCAGTAACATAAGGATAAAATGTAAAATTAATAAATAAATAAATAGGAATTCAAGCACCAAGGAAGCAAAGACAATTCAAAGAACAGAAGAAAACTTAAAAACAAACCTAAGCATGGAAGGAGAAAATCTGAAAGCAGGAATATGATACTATAAAAAAAAAAAAAAGATTGAAAACAAGAAAAAACACTAGTAAATGAACAACATGATCAGTAACATAAAACATTCATAGAAGTTATAAAAATTTTTGTTAGTGTTTTATTTGGAATGTCTGATGGACTTAATTGTGGCTGCTACACAAAACACAGTCAGTATTTGTTACCCAATCCTCAATTACAATTCCATTTAGGAGAAAAAAAAAGTCAAGAGAATCTCCAAGGCATAAGAAAAAGACAAGCAACAAAAGTATTCATGAGAGGTTTAGAAACCTAGACAATCTATCCAAGATATTCAATACCCGACTCAAAGATGTTTCAGAAAAAATAGATAAATGGAAGTAAAGAAGTGATCTTTAGTAAAATAAAATTTCCCAGAGCTCATGAGAAATATATGAGTTTTCAAAGTGAAACTATCCACTTGGTGCTAAACAGATAAAAACAACGCCAAGATATATTGTGCTAAAATTTCAAAACACCAAGGCTGAAAAGTCAACAGGCTAATTATTAAGGAACCATAATTGGACTTACCAGCATCACTGCATGCAAAGAAAACTCAAAAATGCCTTCAAAATTTTTAGTAGCAATTATTTTAAATTCTATGAACAGCTAACTATTAATCAAACATAAGGGCAAAATGACATTTTCAGACTTGCAAACATCAGTGTGAATTTTTAAGGGACTGTGAAGGGATCATTTTATTCACAAGCTAACTATGGCTTAAAAATACTTATTATTGCCAGGTGAGGTGTCACACATCTACAATCCCAGCAACTCTAGAGGCTGAGGAGGAGGATTGAAAGTCTGAGGCCAGCCAGGGCAACTTAACAAGACCTTTTCTCAGAAGAAAAAAATAAAAAGGACGAGGGATGTAACCATGTGGCAAAGGGGCCTGGGTTCAAACTCTTCTCCCCATAAACACTTAATATTTTTTATTTAGAGAGAGAGAGAGAGAGAGAATGAATTTTTAATATTTGTTTTTTAGTTTTTGGTGGACACAACATCTTTATTTTATTTTTATGTGGTGCTGAGGATCGAACCCAGCACACCGCGCACGCCAGGCAAGCACCCTACCCCTTGAGCCACATCCCCAGCCCCAACGCTTAATATTTTTTTAAAGAAAATTAAAACTTAGCTTTCCCCAAGGCTTCAAATATAGTCTGTATACATTATTTTGTTTTTAAATCTAGCAAAGCAAGCACGATTACCTTTATTATTTTCTTCACTATTATTAATTAATTTAATTTGAAATAATTCCTTAAACAATCAATCCTGCCAATATTGGTAAATTAAATTCCATTTGACAATTTTAAAAATTATTTATATTTTACTTTGCCTTAAGGCACTTTGAATTCCTGGCTTAAGTAACACTTTTCCAAATACTTCTAATAAATAATTTAAGTTAATAGAATGAATCTCATGCTCTTTTCTTCCCCATGGTCTTATTACTTAAGTATTTACTATTTATCTCCTGGTGCCCCTTCTCATGTTCTTCTGAATGCTATAGACTCTTCAAATACCCCCCAAATATGCAGATTTACTTAATGATGTTCTGAACTTAATGCAAAAGTGTTAGCAGTCTAGTTCAGTTTAGTTCGTTATGTCTATTTAATGTTAAAATTTCCCAGGGATTTAAACCAGAAACTACTTACTCATATAGAGAACACAGTATCTTTTCAAGAAAATTAAAGGTCATTATCCCAAGCAAAGACAAATTGCTTCTAGCAAGATTTCTGATCATTTCTGGGCTACATGAGCCAAGGGCCTAGGGTAATTCTGCGTGAGCCACCACTGTGCATTCTGAGCAGATTTTAGTTGCTGCACAATAGCAACAAGCCCACAACCACTAGGTGTAGCTGGTTCCTTCTAGACCTTCATGACATCACCCTGCAATCCTTCCATTTGGTTGTAATGGACTAAACCCTGCCCCTCTGAGATTCTCAAGTGCCCTCCCTTGCTTCAAGGAATTCTGCATTTCTTAGCCACCTTAAAACATTTTCATAGGCTCCCAACTTTAGTGTCTTAAAGCCAAGTAATGCTAGATGCATTAACTAACTGCTGTGAGCCTTGATTTTCTTATTTATGTTAATAAGTACCTATGGTATTATTGAAAAAATTTAAGAAAAAGTTTGAGGAGTACAGACTATAATGCCCGGCACATACAGGGTATAAAATAAATGAAGGGTGCTTTTTAATATTTACTATTCTTTATTTGATCTTATCATTTCAAATTAAGACCAGGTAGATATAGATAATGATAGGAAATATTTAAAAGTACATTTTAGAAAATCTTATTCACTGTTACCTCAATATTATCTACCATTATTATTTTATCTTTTGGGTGAAACATAGATAAATAAAAAGAAAAAGCAAGAAAGGAAGGGAAAGAGATATAAGTATATCTCAACTCATTGAGATATAGGTATAGTCCCGAGAAAACCTAATAATTGAGCATACTTTACCTTTGGTAAATATCTCGACTTTTATTAGGTTCTAGAGCTTCTTTCAATCGGCTCTCAGAAAGCAGACTATCAACCTATGGAAAACGGAGACAGTTTAAAACATCATATTAAGTTATGATTCTTACATTTCAGTTATGTCTATTGTCTTAGGAAATAAAAATTTACTTTTCTCCCCTTATGAAATAAACACTTTTAGGCATACAATAAAGTCGAAAGAATTTTAGAGCAAATACCTATATGCCACCACCTAGATTCTACTGTTCACATTTTACCCTACTTATTTGGTCTTTCTATCCATCAACCCACTTTATTTTTATGCATTTTGAAGTCAACCGCAGTCACCAATACACTGCCCCCTAAATAATGTGCTATAGGTACCACTAAGAGAGCTGAATATTTGATGTAAAACATACAAAGACATGCACAAACCTAAAAGGTATATCTGCTGCATTTTGACAAACATGTGTGTTTATAACTGAAACCTCATAGAAGAACTCCACTGTCCTTTCTAGTAAATTCCATCCCATTCCTCCTGAGACAAACTTGTCTTGATTTTTTTCCACCCTAAATTTTGCCTGCTCTTGAACTTTTACATAAATGAACTTGTACAGTATGAACTCTTATCTACATGAACCATGTAATGTTATGCTTCCACACTGTTGTATCATAAGTTTATTCCTTATTACCAAATAGTATTCATTGCATCGAATGTTACATGACTTTGTCCTGACTTCCTGTGTTACTAAAGACTACTTGCATCTTTGTCAATGTACCCCTCCAAAAAGGCACACCTTTCTTTGGTTCCTTTTCTGCAGATTATGAGGAAAAGATAAAGTAGATAAAAAAGTAAATTCCACTAGCTTCTCTCCTCTGTCCTTATTATTTGGCATCCACCTGAGTTATTTACAAAATTCATACACTCAGTGACCCAAATAGGAAGCTGATTCCTTGTCCCATGGATACCATGCTGGAAATTTATTCCACTTTCTTTTTTTTTTTTTTGAGAGAGAGAGAGAAAAATTTTTAATATTTATTTTTTAGTTTTCGGTGGAAACATCTTTATTTTATTTTTATGTGGTGCTGAGGATCGAACCCAGCGCCCCCAGCGCATGCCAGGTGAGCACATTAGCACTTGAGCCACATCGCAGTCCCGTCCACTTTCTTTTCAGGTCTCTTTTGTGGATACAAGAAAGAATGAGCTAATACTATTAAAACGTCCTTTCCAGATATTCAAGGTATCAAGTGGTTCCTGAATCAATTTGTCTCCAAGTTGAATAATTTTGTAATCATCTTTTATTTTTGCTTTACTAACTGCTTTTATAGTTTACTTTTGAAAAATTTCCTGGTTCTCTTAATGTCCCACTAAATTTAAAATTAAGTGCAGAACCACAGTAAGTTACCAGTAAGTAAGTCAATACTTCATCAAGTTTTATTTTTCATTTCTACCAGGAGACAACTTTGCTTTTGCTGTACCACTGTGATTCCAATACAAAGTCACTTAAATATTTATGTGCCAAATTCTTTGGTACATTTTAAAATTTATTTTTTAAAATTCTTTTTAGGTACCAGGGATTGAACTCAGGGGCACATGACCCCAGCAGTATTTTGTATTTCATTTAGAAACAGTCTCACTGAGTTGTACAGCACCTCATTTTTGTTGAGGCTGGCTTTGAATTCACCGTCCTCCTGCCTCAGCCTCCAGAGCTGCTGGGATTACAGGCTTGCATCACTGTGCCTGGCTTATTTTTAACTGATATAAAATAATTTTATTTAGAGTAAAAATCTTGGCAATAGATCCTTTTTCCAAAATAAAATTAGCAAACTGATAAAGAAACTAAAAAAAATGAACCTATTAATTGCTATTTACTTTTTTTTTCTCAAAAGGTAATAGACCTAAAAAAAAAAAAAAAAAAAAAAAAAGGTAATAGACCTGGGATGAAATGGCACACACCTATAATCCCAGCTACTGTGGAGGCTAAGGCAGGAGGATCACAAGTTCAAGGCCAGCCTCAACAATTTAGCCAGACTCTGTGTCACAATAAAAAATAAAAAGGGCTAGGGATGTAGCTCAGTGGTGGAGCACTTACATGCCTAGCATGCACAAGGCCCCAGACTTATCCCCAGTACCACAAAAACAAATAAATAATAAAAGAGCTGGGATGTGGCTCAGTGATAGGGCACACCTGGGTTCAATCTCAGTACGAAAAAAAAAAAAAAGACATAGGCATTCGGTGTACTTAAAAATGAGAAAAATCACTACTCCCAGCATTCCACCACAGAGATACCATTTCAGCATGTTTTCTTTTATATCTTTTTCATGTACTATATATAGAAAAACGTCATTAAGATACCTTTTATTCCGTTTTGTTTTTGTTAACTTGCCATTTGATCACAAATATTTTCCCTAACACATTAACATTTAACAAAAGTTTAGTAATAGTATTATTAAATCCCATCAAAAGTTATTCATTCCCCTATTACTTCTCATTAAAGTGTATCATTTTTTCTATTAAGCAACAATGAGACCAGTACTTTTACTATCTATCAATCTCTGTCCCAACGTTTCATTATTACATAGGGCAGGTTTCTGGAACTCCACTACCCAGCCTGGGCGCATGCACATGGGCTACACCTCCTCGCAGTGCTTTCCAGAAAGCTGAACCTGACACCCTGGAGCAGCGAGTCTAGGTGCCAGGCCGGCCACGCCTCTCCCAAGACTGAGAGTGGCCATTTTCACAGTCTTTGGGAGAGTTCATCTCCTTTGCCACTGGTTTATCTTTGAAGTTAACTTTCATGCTGACATCACTTGTGTGTCCTCTAGTTAACGTCCCTGCTCGCCCTCCAGGTCCTGCAGTCCTGACACAGTAGGACTCTTCCTGAGGCTTGAGCCCCAAGAGCGGTGGCTCCAGGGACAGGGACCCCGCAGAGCGCGGGGCGGGCGCGGGTAGGACAGCTCCAGCGCAGCCCTGGGCTGCAGACCCGGCGGCTGGGGGCCGTCAGGGCGGGGGACGCGGTCTGTCGTGGACGGTCGGGAGGTTCCGTGGGTGGCCGGACCGGGCGCAGCGCGGGCTGGAGCGCGGTTTAGCGCGGGCTGGAGCGGGGTTTGGCGCAGGGAGGTCGCGGGTGCGGAGCGTTTGGGTCGGACGCCGGCTCCCAGGGAGTGGGGTCGCTGGCAGGAAAGCGCCGCGGCGCCCCGCGCCCCCTCGCCCACCCCGGGGTGCGCCCGGCCCCACCGTACCTGCTGCTTCAGCTCCTGACTGCGGCGCCGCACCGCCTGCAGCGGATCCCGCGGCCGGCGTGGCAGCATCTTCTCGGCCTGGGCGCCCGGCGCGCGCTGGTTGCCAGGGAGACCAAGGCGGCGCCGGAAGATGACGCCACGGTGCGCCCGCCCTCCAGCCCCGCCCACTTGTCGACTGCTGGCGGGAAGAAGGCCAGAGCGGTAGCATGCCCGCCCTGGTTGCCTACTAGCGAAGCCCTGGGTGTGGAAACTACACGTGCCACAGCGTATCGTTATTACCTCGGGTTGAGGTGCTGTTTTATGCTGTTGACTCACGCCAGTCTCACTGAGCAAATCTTAAGATGCGATTTGAGCCTTTTAACACTTTCATAACTACAAGAACTGTCCAGTGTAGCCTTCACCGGGTGCATGATTTTGGCGCATACTGTTGCTTTCAAAGTCACTTTTTAGTTATTTGTCTTCTGGGATATGGCTGTAGTTTCTCTCCATTCTGATTTTGCACGTCGTCCATCTGAATTCTGGGAGGATGGTGATTCTGTTCCAAGCAAGTCTGTGAGCAAATAATGCATCCTCACCTTGATCCCCAGTTTGCAGGCACTCTTAGGAAGCTGGTAATAATAATTCCCCAAGCTGGGCTGAATTCTGTAAATCCAATCCCCAAACTCCACTATGGCAACATTGTACTTGACCAAGAATGACAGACCCAGCTAACCTCCCAAATGATGGACCACATTAATATAAATGTGTGTTCTTCAGAACTGTACATAAGTTGATTGCACAGGTCAGGCCAAACAGTCACATTTTTATTATATACTTCTTTCTTCAAAAATGATAGAAAAGTCCATAAAGCCAAGTACTGCCTGTATTGCTTGCAACTTGGGAGAGAACTGGGAGGATCACAGGTTAGATGCCAGCTTCAGCAACTTAGCAAGACCCTATCTCAAATAAAAAATTAAAAAGAACTAGAGACATACTTGGTGGTAAAGCACCCGAGTTCAATCCCCAGTACACAGAAAAAAAAAAAAAAAGTGCAAAATGAAAGCATGCAGCTTCCTGAATCTTCACTGTATGCCCCATGTAATGGCACCCAGATTAAGAAACATTACATGCACCCTAACAGTTCTTCCTCTCCTAGTTCTTACCCACCCTTATCCCCCCCACCACCACCAAAAGTAAACACTACAAACTTGTTTTGCTTCCTTTTGGACAAATAATGGAATTATACTGTGTACAGAATTCTTGTGTCAACCTTATGTTTGTAAGATGCTGTACTTAGTTGTAGTATGTTCATTCTCAAGTGGGTCAACTAAAAGGAATTTTAAGTCAAGATCTGTTCTTGTGACTAAGGGAAAGCTGGGAAAGATTGAAGGCCAGGGTAGATACAACTGAGACCAGAAAGGAGATAGCCTATGAAGGGGCCCCTACATCTGCTTTCCAAGGAAAGTGCTGCAGTCTGGCTGGGCAAAATAACCGGGAGGTGACAAGCAATTTGAAGGTTGAAACGGGAACTGCTTTATTGCGGGACAACAGCGGTATATATACCTAACTGATTACACACAGCTTGACTCCGTTAGCATCATCCAGATACAGCAATCAGCCAATAAGGAATTCCCATCATCTTAATAGCTCGGTGGCGTTGCCTCACAAATCACTCCTCCTGGCAAACTGCCAGGCGCCATCTTGACTTGATTTGCGGTCCCCAACAGTAAAGGAAAGGTCATGCAACAGAGCCTGAACCACCGGGTCTCAGCCTCTGCTGAGCATTAGAGTTACCTGGGGAGCTTTAAAATTCTAATGCCCAGACCAACTACATGCAGCAAAATTTCAGGGATTCGTATTGGGAAGGTTCTTTAGATGATCGTAATGGACGGCCCTGTTGAAAACCACTGCTCTAGTCAGATCATTGAGAGCTAAGGGAATTCCCACCTCATGGCCTTTATCTTCTCATGTGATGGAGAGCAATCTCCAGGAATGAGATATACACTGGGAAGAAACATTACTGGGACACCAGAAGGATATACAATAGAACCCACTTACGGTAGGCCACATAAGAAAGGTGAAGTGTCTTCCTCTGGTAAGTTTGGTGGCAACAACAGTGTTGAGGGGTAAATGTGTAAGTGGGGATGGAGTCTAATGTGATCAGGAAGCCCAGGATGACTGACAAGGTGAACTGGAGGATAGGATAACCAGTGGTCTTGAGTTGGCACTTTTACTGATGTTAGCTGCCCTAAACATGGAGGGTTCACCTGCTGAGATCAAAGCCAAGTATGAAATGAGGTCCAAGTCTGTTGAAGAGAAGATCCAGGGTTTAGCTAAAGCAATGTGGAATGTAGTAGGTGGTCTGAGAAGCCCATATGGGGCAGAAAGGAAGACAAGATAGAAGAGTGAGTCAACCAAGACAAGTAGATGTTGTGATTAAATGGCATGGCAAGTGGGGGTGGGGTATTTATTTCAAGTCAGCACTATGTCATATCCAGGATATCTACTGTTGTGACTCCTGGCTCCCAACCTCCTGTTTCCAGTTTTGGTTCACATAGCAAAGGGTACTGCCTCTATGTGAGAAAGCATTTCAGGGGAGAAAAACTTATTTGAGTAAAGGTAAGAAAAAGGTGACAGAATATCAAGGGGGATTCCCCACTACAGAGATGGGGACACATGTGCATAGAGCATAAAGAGATAATAGGCACAGAAAATGAGATTAGGAGTGGCACAGAATGGGAGAAGATCCATGGGAAACAAAGGGACTTGGGAATGAGCAGCACAAACCCATAGGCAGGGATGCCCAGATATGGGACAGGAGAGGGGGCTGAGTACACCAGGGCGCTGCATGCAAGCAATGAGGAAAGAACCTGGAAAGACCAGGTCCACCAGGAACAGGGTACAGGAACAGATACAGAGGCAGAACTTGCCAGAACCCAGATACTTAACCAGGAACATTCCAGTAGTTGGAGGGCAACATGTACCTCAAGAAACCTACTGTGTCTCAAAGAGCTTTAACTCTGAGCCTCAATGAAAGATGGTAACTAGAAAGCTTCAGCTAACTGGAGCCGACAGGATGAAGCTCTAAGAACCATCCTTTGGGTCCTTATGTACTGCATTCACAGAATGAAAAAGAACAAAGTTGGAAGTCGTGTAACTTTAATAGATTTTCTGTAGGAACACCTTTTCTAAATTTCCTTATGTTGCTGTGGAGCTGAGACACAAAAGTCATCTTTATAAGAATGAGCAAGGGTGGTGTGCTAGAAAGCATCACCTGCAAATAAAAAGTAACCGTGGACCTAGTCACTCACTCCTGATTTACAGAATTTATCACCAAGCTCTTTTCGATAACATTTCTTGTTCACATGTATATTCCATAATGAGACATACAGGAGACTTCTGCCAATAGAAATGTCTACTCTGTACTTGGTACACTGTCACTCTCTGAAGTGCAAAGGTCTTACATACATCATCCTTACCTCAGTTATGTGTACACAGATCCTTGCTTTCCTGGTCCAACAAAAGGACCCATAATGGTTCCCTGGTGAACTCTGCCTTGTGGCTGTACCAACGACCCCGCATAGATTCCATAGGAAAGAAGTTACTTGTTGAAAACTGCTCATGCATAAGCTTAAGAATCCAGAATCTCTTGATACAGCAAACTTAACAGCAGGCAAAAGATCCCTTTCCCTTAAAGGAAAAAAAAGGCTCAAAGATGCTTAAATTTTTTTTATTTTAAAAATAGATTCATAAAGTGCAAGAACTTATTTCTTTCCGGTATTCTACATCCATCTTCAGCAAGCTGTTGGAAACAGAAAAAAAAAGAAAAGGTTAGTAATACACTCTTTAACTTCAAATAATTATGCTGTAGCTTTAGGTCCACCAGGAACCTAAAGGAATAGTTCCTTTTACCTTTAGCTGACATTGGTGTCTTGCCAAGGGTAAGCTCAGCACCTATTTATTTTTGCTCAGCAATAGAATTTGAACCACGTGTGTGTAACTTAAAATCCTCTGGTAACTTGAATTATTAAGATCTGCTGTTATGGGCTGGGGATGTGGCTCAAGCGGTAGCGCGCTCGCCTGGCATGCGTGCGGCCCGGGTTCGATCCTCAGCACCACATACCAACAAAGATGTTGTGTCCGCCGAGAACTAAAAAAAAAATAAATATTAAAAATTCTCTCTCTCTCTCTCTCTCACTGTCTCTCCTCTCTCACTCTCTCTTTAAAAAAAAAAAAAAAAAAAAAAGATCTGCTGTTACAAGAAAACAGAGGTCCTGAAAATCTATGACAAATAGCTCTGATGAGAAAGTCTGGACTAAATGCAAGGATTCTGATTTCCAGACCACTGCTCTTTCCTCTTCACCAACTTCCCACAACCTGAGTTTTCTGACTGGAGTTTACAAAACGTTAATGCAAAGAGGTCCCCGGGAGCCACGGGGATGCACGGAGGGGGAGCAGATGCAAGAGGCATCTCTGTGGTTCCCATGGCCTTTCCTTTTTGCCTTGTCGTTCTTTCCGGGATCTTTCACTTTTAATGATGTCAGGGTGCGGTGACCCTGCACAAGGCAAGTCAGTGCCACCAAACCCCCAAAGGGAGCTCAACTATTACACCCAAGCGCTACTACTCAGCAAAGTTCCTCCTCCTGGTCTCCGGGGAGGGGAGCAAGTCCCTCCCGGCGGCCCCAGACTACTGCGGACCCAAGCCCCGCGTTCCATCAGCTCACCGACGCTGGGGAAGGGCCGGCCCCGCGGGCGGGAGGGCGAAGGAGCCGGGCAGGAGGGCGAAGGAGCCGGGCGCGCGCGCGCATCGCTTGGCGGCCACTCAGGCCAGGTCCAGCTTCTTCTGCGTCGTCGCCAGCTTGTCCTGCAGCCTCCGCTTCCTCCAGTCCAGGTAGCGCCTCCTTAGCCGGTTCGCCTGCCAGCCGACGAGCACTCCGGAGGCGAAAGCCACCAGCACTGACACCTGCAGCGTCCTCTCGGACACGTCCGCCATCGCGGCCGCCCGGCGTGCACCGCGGCCTACGGCGCTGCGCGAGGGTCAAGCAACGCCGCGTTCACAGCGGGCACCCGGCGAAGAGCCAGCGGAGCAGCGGCTTGCGCGGGGCGTCCTGCAGGGTGTGTCAGCAACAGGTCGGCCTTCTCCAGAGACCTTCCCAGTGCTTGGAGAGCCCGTCTGCACCCCTCTGAGCCCTCCACAGTGTTCCATCTATCATTAATCAGATGTTTCCTTGCACTATTAGCTGACATTGGTGTCTTGCCAAGGGTAAGCTCAGCACCTCTTTATTTTTGCTCAGCAATAGAATTTGAACCACGTGTGCAACTTAAAATCCTCTGGTAACTCGTTTCTTTCAAAAATAAGTACAAGCAGATAAAATTGTTTTTAATAATATATCTTATCATTTCAACATCAGTTTGGAAATTATTTAAGAGATTTCTGGTTTTTGTATTGTCTTTGAAACTTGGTGTATATCTTTACAATTAACATCAATCATACTTTTTAAACACTGAGTTTTCAGTGGAGATATTTGATCTGTATCTAGTTTTATAAAATTTACAGTTGAAAAAGAAGGCTCATTTACTTACACAAATTTCTTTTTCCCTGAAACTGAGTTTACTATGGGTTTTTAAATTAAATTGGTCATTAGATTTCTTTAAATTGAAAATGAAGTTCTTAGGGCTGGGGCTGGGGCTGGGGCCCAGTGGAAGCGCTCTTGCCCAGCATGTGTGAGGCACAGGGTTTGATTCTAAGCACTGCATAAAAAATAAATAAAATAAAGGTCTGTCAACAACCAAAAAAAAAAAAAATTTAAAAAGAAAATGAAGTTCTTTTATCACACTAGCCATGCTATGCCAGAGCTAACAGGAGACAGAATTGTTGAGATGAGGGGCACACACACTTCTAATGATACAGGTCACTGTGATCCTGGGTGTCCCACTTCCTGGTGTTCAGGCACTTAAGTGTGCAGATCCAGAGACTTGCTTCTAACTAATAGAATAAAGCAAAGGTGATACGGTGTCACCTATGATTGCTTTATATTACATTGAAGACTTTCTTTACAGCTTGATGAAGAGGGTGGAAGTGTTGAAGGAGTTGACATCAAAGAACTGTGAGTGACCCCTGGGAATGGCGGGGTGCTCCAAGCTAACAGCTAGATCCCTTATCCTACAACCACAAATAAACCAACTGTCTGCAACCTGAATGAGCTTGGAAGCACATTTTCCTCACTGGGGCCTCCACATGAAAACACAGCCTGGCACCTTAGTTGCAGCCTTGTGAAACTTTCAACAGAGGACCTAGCTAAAGACTCCTGGCCCATGGAAAGTGTGAGAGAATAAGGGTGCATTGTTTTAAGTTGCAAAGTTTGCAGCAATGTGTTACACAGTGTGGGGAAAACACTTTCCCACTCTGGCTTTCAGTACCAACTACCTCTTATGCAGACGCTCAGTACTTCAGACATCAGATGTGGGAGAAGCCCCACACACCAACCAGTTCTGCAGTGAACATCAGCAGTTGAATGTCCTCCAATTCTATCTGGAAATAGTGTCAGATACTACAAGTTGAGAGCTCAGAATCACAAGACTCTGACCACACCCCGCCCCCTTCAAATTGCCAGTTTCAAGTGGTAGGTTGTCACTTATACTTCCGACAGGTATAAATCAGGAGTTCCCACAGCCCTGTCCTCGGGTTTGATTTGTTTGCTCACAAAACTCAAGGAAACACTTTACTCATGTTTCCCATTAGTGTCATCTCATCTCTTAGCTCACCCTGTTGTGTTTTCAGGACAGAGCCGACCTCCGCTACCGCCCTGGGTCCAAGCAGTCCTGGCCTCTTCCCTGAGGGGCTGCAACAGCCCCCACCGGCTTTCAGAGCTTCTCTTCCTGGCCTGGCCTCCATGTTCTATTCCCCACACAGCAACCAGAGCAGGTGGGCCTGCAGGGAAGAAGTTGGATCATGTCACTGCTCTACTCAAACCCTGGAGTGTAAAAGCCTCTGTGGTGGCCCCGAGGGCTCTGTGTGACCAGCTTCCCTAGCCTTAGCTCTCAAGCCCCTGCTCACTGTGACCTGAACTGGTGGAGAATGTTCACAGGGTGGGACCCTGCCGTTCTTCTTCTTCTGGATACTCCCTGGCTCGTTTCCCCATCTCCTATAAGTTTTTTTTTTTTTAATCAACTTTCACCTCTTTATGAAGCTATCAGACTAGGTAAAAACTCAAACTCAAAACTAACTAACTAACTAAATAAGTCACTCACAAACTCAGCCATTCCCACTCTTGGTGTTCCTGATCCCCATGGTCCTTTTCTGTCTCCCTCTAGTCCTGGCTCCCTGCCACATACAGCAGGATTTACTTATTACATTTACAGTGCAGTGCCCCCGGCCCTCCCCCCCACCTAGAATATAAGCCACTTGAGAGCAAGGATTTTTGTCTCCACTGTGCACCATGAATCCTAAGTGCTTAGAACAGAGACTGGCAGATAACTGACACACAGTGAATATTTGGTGTTGATGACAGTAGGGAGTGGTCAGCTGTATCTTCTGGGTGAATGGCTAAATTAAATCAGTCTCTCCTCTCAGGTCCTCTCTTTTCCCCCGTCCTCCTCTTCCTTCCCTCTTCCTCTTCCTCTTCTTCCTCTCTGCAGTGCTGGGCATGGAACCCAGGACCTCCCACTGACTAGGCACGCATTCTGCCACTGAGCTGTGTACCTCCAGCTCAGAACTGAATTTTGAAAGATAAGTAGGTTAATTGGAAGAAAACATGAAATTTCTCCTTAATTAAGTTTTCTCACTTATAAAACAAAAAGTTTGGTATGATGTGTTAATTTTAAGTCATTTTGGAGTCTTTTTCTGAGACTGTGTACCTGGGCCACTAGTGTTGCTGCAAATTTGAACCTCATTTGGAATTCTGGTCTCCTCCCTAAGATGCCTTGGGCTAAAAATAGGCAGATCCTGGACACGGGAGCCTTAGACCTGCAGAGCCAGCCAGACTATGCAAGGCCCTTATTTTAACATGAGGAAACTGGGGTCATATTCAGAGAGCTGCTGGGAAGAGACAAAGATCTACAATCTTAAAATCCCTCTTAAGAAGCCAACATGTCCCCAGCTTGAATCTTTGTATTTTTTTCACCTTGGAAAATTGTTTCAGTAGGACATTTTAGTGGATTTGATAATGGCAAACTGGTTTTGAGGTGAATATTAAATTTGGATTAATAATAGGCTGAATAGTCAAATGTCATGAGTTAATTGATTACAGAGTGTCTTCTGAAGGATACATTAATTGCTGCTGTTGAGTTTGCTGTTTGAAGCACTTACCAAGGGAAAAGACATTATCATGTACCATACTGAACCTTTGCTGCTTATGTAAATTCATTTAAAGTCTATAAATGACGTTACCTTCCTCTGCAACTCCCAGGCCCTGAGCAGTAAAGTGGTCACTTTATACTTGAATGTGCCCACAAAACATGAATCTGTGATCTGATTAAAACAGAGCATTCGCCTTCTATTAATCCAGTCCCTGTCGCTAATAACACAGCACCAGAGTGGAGGAGTATAAAGAGGAGAGGTTTGTTTCCTAGGTCTACATCAGGGCCAAGGGCAGCAGCTGAGGATGGTCTTCTTGCTGCAGAGTCCCGAGCCAGGGCAGAGCTTCACATGGCGAGAACCACAAGTGTAAGGATGGGTATCCTCCGAAATCTCCACTCCCCTCCCTTTATAAAGTCACCTGTATCCAATCATGGGGACTTCACTGGGGTGAATTTATTTAATCCTAATCACCTCCCAAATATTTCATTTCTAAACACCATAGGTTTTTTTTTCATCTTTTTATTTGCATTTTTTAATATATTTTTAATTTATTGGTTCTTTTTAGTCATACATGACAGCAGAATCCATTTTGATATAATTATATAAGCATTTATTGAGTACATTTTATTCACAGAAAAACAAACTTTAAGCTACAAATCCCAGATTATACAGCGGGAAGAAATTTTCTTCGTTTTCCACACTGATGGAAAGGTTCATACTAAATGAAAAAAAGTCCTATAATTATATTCACAACATTTCATGTGATTGTTCATAATACTAATACAATTATATAAGAATCAATATGTTTGAGGTTAAGCATAAAAATAATGAAAAATGCAAAATCTAAGAGAAATTACATCAAAGCCTTTGTTATATCAAATAAAAAAATGCAAATTTGTTACTAAGCATAGACAAATGGCAAAATATATTTATATAGTAAAATATATATGTCTTCAAGTTAGACAATACTACAGTAATGTTGGAGTGGTTGGACTGTAGTTTGAAGTCTGAAGTTTGCAGCTCTGCACATGGATTTTTGGCATTCACCATAGTGTTTGATTGACCTAGTAAAGGCTCTCTTTCCCATTCCCATCAGAGGAGAAGTCAAAAGCAATTTGCATTTCTATTGCAGGGACAGCCTTATATTTTCACTGTCTTGCTTCAGGGTTCTGTCCATTTGTTCAGAGGAACCTTGACAATCCTGAAATCCTGCAAAATAGCATGCTGGTCCATTCATGGCAATGGGCTGGTAACAGGAAATAGTAGGAACTGTGGGTGCCTTTGTAGGACAGGTACAAGTCGGAAGGTCATAGAGACAGCTAAGTTCAGGTTCAAGCTGCAGGGTGAGTGTCCAGGTGTCCAGTGGTCTGGGCAGGTCAGGATATCCCTTCTAAAGTGAACGGGAAGTAGCTGCGCTTGGCAATACATCTAGTGGCCGGTCTCTTTGGGTCTGGGGGTTGGGGTGCTGCTCCAGCCAGGCAGCTCATGAGACTGATTGGCGAGCTGCTCTGCCCCTGGTTGTTATCATGGAGCCAGCTCTGGCACTGGGAGTATCTGTGGCAGTGACAAGGATGAGATGTGGAGCTTCTGCTGAGCCCCACGTAGAGCACTGCAAGGGAGACCTCCCGTCTTCCTCTGTGGCAAATGCTCTTAGTACAGCACTTCCTGTGTTGCTGGTCAACCCATGTAGAAGCTACACTCCTGCCTGTGGGATCTCAAGGACTCTGGAGCCTGAGTGGACTGTTGTGAAAGGAATATTTCTGATGGCTGATAACTGGGTATATACAGCAGTGCCTCATTTTTAAGAGAGAATAATAAGTAGGAGACTGGGCCTGGGCCTGTTCAAGGGCCCAGGGAGACTGTGTGAGCAACCAGCTCAAAAGTCCCTTGGACTCTCCTCCAGCTCCCTGCCTCCCTCTCAGCCTGCACTTGCATGCTCAGGAGGACGGGGAGAATTTTCTGGAAACATCCCATTCCTGGTTCATGAGTGGACCTGTTTTGGATGACCACCAGGGGACACCTGACACAGAGAAGGTGCTCAACAAGCCAGGTAGCAAGATGGCCCTTCCTGTGGGTGCCAGACGTCCATTCCCTTGCCTCCCTGGCCTTGCTCAAAATAGGTTCATGTGCAAGGTGGTCGTTTAGCCAGGGATAGAAGGTAATAATAGCCCAAAGGTTTATTTGGGCTCATGGTTCTGGGGGATCCATCCCTAGACCTTGTGACTCCCCCACTACTTTGGGGCTTTGGAGTGCACAATGGAACAAACTGCTGACATCATGAGCTGGGAAGCAAAGAAAAAGAGAGGATGGGCATGAGGTCCCAGAATGTACCTTGGGGTGCTCCCTCAGTGACCTAGCCCTACTTCCTAAAGGCCTGTAGGACCTCCCCATAGCATCACCCTGCAGACCCAGCTTCCAACTCATGGACCTGTGGGATACACTCTTCCAAACCAAAGCAGTGTTGGAACTTAAGGGAGACTCTCTCTACCAGGTACCAAAGCACTGCAAGTGGAATATCCCTGCCTATTCTGGGCTCCTCGTGCTGCCAAACCACATGCACGGGGAGGGGTGCTATGTTGCCTATGCTAGCAGTCCCAATGGCCAAGGGAAGATCTGCTCTACAGTGGGGCAGGGAGAGCCAGGTCTGGAGTCTTGCAGGTGCATTGGACATCTCTTATTATATTTCCATGTCCCACTGTACAAGTTTATGGAAAAAAACTATAGCAACCCAAGTAAGACGGGACTGCCAGTGGAGTTCCCGTAGGAGAGGAAGGTGGGATCACTCTGCCAGCTAAAGATCCCTGTTTAGCAAAGGCTGAGGGGATCATGGAGCAGGTGAAGGGATGTCATTACCCCGAAGGTCCTGGGACCAGCTACAGAAGCAGGGTTTCTGCAGTCATGCTGCTGTTACTTCATTGTTGCCTGCAGTCCCACTACTTTATATAGAGGATGTCGCTGGTGGCTCCCTTTCTGTTTCAGGTGGGAGTGTGACTGTAACAAACTACCATAGGTAGGGTAGCTTATAAACAATGGAAATTTATAAGGACACCAATTGCATTCCTGAAAGCCCCACCCTCATGTCGCTGAGACTTCACCTCTTAAGACCATCATATGGGGGGTTAGGGATCCACACATGAATCTGGGGGACACAAGCATTCAGACCATACCAATGACCAAGCTGACATTAGCTTCCAGTGATATGGTAGCTTTTTCCCACCCATATTAAAGAGTGAATATTGAGGGGCGAAGGTGCAGACTGGGTGGGATTAGACTCTCCACATCGTTCGTCCTTCCCTCTGCCCCAGGAGGCTGACCTCTGTGGATTCTGTTCCACTGGCAATATGCTAGGTAAGCTTCACTGGGGCAGGAGATACAGTGCTGTCAGCTGTGAGTTAAGTGAGGGAAACAGAAGTGCACATTGAACAGGGCTGCAGCCTGACCAGTGGGTGAAAATGTGACCATAGCCCATAGGAACCTACCCCGAGGGGCAGCAGTCAACGTGGCTAATTCAGTGGTCAGGGACTTTAGGACAAGAATACCAAGCATCAACAGTACTCCGACTGTTTGAGAATCAAAACTCTTCTTCAAATCTACCTTCTGGGGAGAATAATGATTTCAAGTGCAGTTAGATCACAGTGGGGCGATCGTGGTTCACAACAGCGTATCACAAAATTATAAGGAACTAGAAGAGAGGAGATTAGAGCTTCCTGACACGAAGAAGTGGTGAACGTTTAAGAGGAGGGCGATGCTAATCACGTTGTACGTGCTGTGTGTATGATCACCACTCCACACACTTGCATGTAATAATAAAATCCATGCCTAGAGGAATTTTTCACGCCTTTTTTGTTTTATTACTGGGGATTGAACTCAGGGGCACTCGACCCTTGAGCCACATCCCCAGCCCTATTTTGTATTTTGTTTAGAGACAGGGTCTCACAGAGTTGCTTAGCGCCTTACTGTAGCTGAGGTTGGCTTTGAACTTGCCATCCTCCTGCCTCAGCCTCCCAAGCTGCTGAGGTTATAGGTCTGTGCCACTGCACCTGGCTTCCTCTTCCTTTTCTTCTGTTTCCCTCCTTCCCACTTTTTCTCCCTCCTCTCAATCCATCTCCTTCCCTCCCTTCCTCACTTTCTTTTTTTCTTTCCCTCTTCTTCACAGTGATTGTTTAGGTGTAGAGACCTTGTCAAGTTCACTTTCAGCCTGGGTACATCATAGGTGCTACGGGGAGGCAGAGGCACGTGATTTTTTCTTCCCAATGATGTCAGAAGTCGCGGTGGCCCTGGCCCTTGGGGCTGTAATTCTGCCCATCTTTCTCTCTCTGACCTTGACCTTGCCAGCCATCAGGACCTAGCAGATTCCTGCTGAACCATCCAGAAGGACAGTATGTGCCTAAAGGTGACAGAGCCTTCCGTTGGAGGTGACCAGGGATTTGGTTGGTACGGGTGCCCTTGCTGGCCCTTGGTGGCATGGAAGGATTTATCATTATTTTAAATTCATAGCCAACATTAGAAGAAAAAAAACTCAGGAACAGGATCATGAAAATTCAGATTTCCGCTGGTCTTGGTGGCACATGCCTATAATCCCAGCAGCTCCAAAGGTTGAGGTAGGAGAATCGCAAGTTCAAAGCAACTCAGTGAGACCCTGTCTCTAAATAAAATACAAAACAGGGCTGGGGATGTGGCTCAGTGGCTGAGTGCCCCTGAGTTCAATCCCTAGTACACAAAATAAATAAATAAATAAATTCACATTTCCATTTTCTCTTGAAAATTTAGCATTTCTGGCAACCCAGAGTTCCAGGTCAGGCTGGTACTGGGAAGCCCCAGGAGAAGAAAGGAGGACCCACATCTCTTTCCCTGGGGGCATCCTCCACAGGAGGTCGAGTTAAAGTCCACACCTCGTCTCTGGGGGACTCCACCAGTGTAGGAGGGAGCCAAAATTTACCAGCGCCCAGCATCAGCAGCCCCTGCGCATATATTAGCTCATTTAATTCTCCAAAGAAGCTCTGGAGGAAGGTTCCCTTTCTATTCCGCTGATCGGAAAGCAGGGCACACACAGTGTTGCGCTGGGGTGCACAGTCTGCGCGCTGGGCCAAGGGCTGCTGACCAGGCCACCCTCGCGGTCCCCGCAGCCCCGCACAGGGTCCACCCCTCCCCGACCCGGCCAGCGCGGCCTGGAAGGGGCTTCCGGAGCTCTCTCCGCTGGCCTGAGCAGGTCCTTCGCCCCCGGCCGATCAGCTGTGTCACTTGGAGGGCCCAGAGCAACTGGGGCCTCCCGCCGGCCAATGGGGGCTGGAGCATCCCTTTCTGGTGCGCCACAGCCTCAATGCCCGGGACCCGCCTAGCCGCGGGGGTGAGTCGCTTATGTCTGGAGCCCCGCGATGAGCCTCTCGCCCAAGAGTTAAGGGACACGGTCCCCGGTGCCTGAGGGCGCCCGGATCGCAGCGCATCCAGTCGCCCTCCCCGCGCCAGACGCCTCCCCAGAGAAAAGCCCCGGGAGAAAACGAACCGGCTAAAAGCCAGCACTGGGCTGCTGCGAAGCAGGGCCCCTGTAGGGACATGGGGCGGGGAGCCCCTCTGCACCGGGCGCTTTCTCTGTCCTCTGCGCCCTGAGAGCCCAGGCTGCTCTGGAGAGCTGCGAAGCCAAGAAGCGCACAGTGGGCTGGAGGGCAGCCCTTTGAGTTGGGGTCACTTGTAGCTGTCAAGCCTGTGCCACAGGAGAGGCCTCCCATCCGCGGGGACTGAGCCGGATTGCGTGGAGACCTGATTCCAGGTCTTGCTGGCCTGGCTCCAGAGCCTCACACTGCGCTCTGTACCAGAAGGAAAACAACCAAGGGTCCCAGCGCAGGATGGGGTTTGCAGCCCTGGCTTTTCCTGAGCCTGCGGGACCCAGCTCCACAGTGGGCTCTGTGTGTTTCCTGTGACAGACAGGCTCCTCTGGATGACTTGGAGCTTCCAAGCAGCTGCTCTTAGGCTGCATCCTTTGGAGGGATAAGAAACAGAGGGTGGAGAGAGAGGCAAGAACCCCTGTTCTGATGGAGCAGTTTCCAGATCATGGACTGGTCTCCTCCTTGAGCCTCTGTAAGGGGGGATTGGTAAATCGCAGTCACCTTGTGGGATGACCACGCAGGTTGGGTCCAGCCCAGTGTCTGGCACACAACGACGCTGGTCATTTCCTTCAGGCCATGCAAGTGTGTAGGAGGTCAGAGTGTTTTAGTCCTGCTTCCCATCTTTCCTGGGCTGGTCCTGCCATTCAACTCTGGGCTGAATGGCATCCTCTGCTTCCTTGCTTCCCAGTGGGCTAGTAGCCTGCTGGAGAGAGTCCACAGGGCCCTTATGTGTGGGGTGGAACATTGGGCTTCTCATCTGGCCTACTGTTCTCCCACAGAAGTCAGGCCCCTTCCAACAGGTGGATTCTACTAAGTCCTCTCTGTGAGTGAGTGGGTGAATAAATGAGTGATCAGGCAAAGGACAGGAGGAGGAGATGGTTTCTTGGTTCCCAGTCTTGCCCTTGGTCCCAGCATCTACAAAATGACAGGCTTCCTTGTGATCATGAGAGCCTTCAGTGGAGAGAAAATCATTTTAGCCAGAGATGCTCGATGCCCTCTCTCTGTGTGTTTCATATTTCTTTGTCTAAATAAGAGACGCATGCAGATGACTAATACTTTGAGAGATCAAGAAATACAGCTGGGCATGGTGGCACTGGCCTGAAATCACAGTGGCTGGGGAGGCTGAGGCAGGAGGATCTCAAGTTCAAAGCCAGCCTCAGCAACTTAGCAAATAGAAGAAGAACAGAGAATAAGTCAGAGTCCTGGCTGACTCCAGTGTGAGCCGTTTTGTTTAATGCATGTCTACAGAAGCCAGAGATTTTGCGACTCCAGGTCTTTCAGAGACCTCCTCCAGGCAGCAGGCACTAAGGGTAATGCACCTGGTACCAACAGACAGTCCTCAGCAGAGCCCCATATTTTCTGAGGCGGCAGAACATCTAGATCTGGGGAGGTGGGTGGCCAGTTGACTGGGTTAATCTTTTGTAAGTTAGCTTTGGGTCACAGAATAGGAAACTGCATAGTCCTTGAAAAATGCATCAGCATCCCTCACTTTCAGAGTTGAAATAGAAATATCCCAATGCTAGGGATTCCCAACCTCACTGTTGGTCAGACTCATTGGGAAGTTTTTAGGAAGGTACTTTGTTCAGCTTTGCCCCTGAGATTCTGATTTTACTGGTCAGGATGTGGCTCATGCCACCAGTAACTTTAAGGCTGCTAGGGGATTCTGAGGTGCAGCCAGGGCTGAGAGCCTGTGCCCCATGCTGTTTCTTGTCAACTGTCCTCTGTGGTCACCTCTTGATATTTTGTGTGCTTCTATTTGAATGTTCTCACTCTTCAACTTTTTCATGCAGGTCTGTGATTACTCTGTCTTCAAGCTCTTGGGTCCCTGGTGTTACCTTATAGCCATTTGCAGAGAAGTTCGTGTCAGGGGAAGATGGCAGTTACCAGAAGCCTGCAGAGGGCTGGCCAGGGCTCCCTGGGAGCACCAGAGAGCAGTGTGGGTTTAATCTGCAGTGCCCTCAAGAGCAACATAAAACCAGCCAGCTAGGTAGGAATGATTCAGTGACAGAGGGGACAGGGCTTGTGATGATCAGGAGGGCATGTCCCTTGCCCTAAGAAAAGCACAGTCACCCACCTCCAGCTGTGTCATGGGGTTGATCATAGATTGCAAAAATGCTCACCAAGTCTTCTGATCCTTGAATGCTGCCCCTTTGCAAGGTGACTTTGCAATTCCTTTCCATACAGTTAGGGTCCATTTCTGCAGCCCTTGAACCTGCAGTTGGCCATGGGACTTGCTTTAGCCAATGGGACATTAGCAGATGTCCACAAGCAGAGGTGTGCGAAGCCCATGAGTGTTGGTGCTTGCTCTCTTGATGCTCTAGACACACATGGCCAAGAGATGTGAGCAAGATCCTCCTAGAACACCCAGTGCTCATGACTTTCAGGATCAGTTAAGTGGACTCCAAAGGGACTGCCCAGCTGACCCGCAGAACACGGGAAAATATGAAGTTCAGGTGATGAAGTATTGGGGCAAACAGCAATAACTAACCAGCCCCACCTTGCCAGATGTTATCCATCTTTTAAAGAGAAATCATAATTTCACATTTTTGTGTAAGTTCCAGTTTTGAAAAAAAATTGAATTAGTAGCCAACATCCTAAACACATTCTACAGGCCAAACAAAACATACCTTTAGACTGCACTTGGCCTGTGGGTTGTTGGTTTGCAAGTGGCTATGCTGAGGGACACGAGGTGTTTGTCCTAATGCCTGTTTGCCGTCACTCACTCACTCACCTTTCTTGCCAGAGTGGCCGGTGCCCTCCACCTGTGGCTGCTGTCTGTACGGGATGCGCACTGTACGGGCACTGCCCCAGCTTCTCTGGGTGGTCTTTCCATGTGGAAATGTGGGATCGCTCGTCCTCCTGGAGAGACTGCAGTGTGAGATGGAGTCCAAGGAAGAACAGTGCGAGGGTAGCGCCTGAGCATGAGATCAGGCATGGAGGTTGGGCCCGTGGAGGGCAGTGGACAAGGAATCTCATCTGTTTTTTTCAGAGAATGTTGTTCCTGGAGGGAAAGCCAGGGAGAGAACGTTGGAGAGAGGGGATTGTGGGGCCCCTAAAGGCCAAGCCAAAGATTTCCCACTTGGTTATCTGGGCGAAGGAGAGTAGCTCTACGGGAAGAGAAGTCACTGGCAGCTTTTGCACAGGGGGCCCTGGGAAACAGGGGCCTGCTCTGTTTATCCACGTGCAGGAAGAGTTTATGGCAGGAGTGGAGTCAGGCAAGATGGGGGCAAGACTGTTTGTAGTGACAGACGGAGCATTGGCATTGGGAGGAAAAACCCGAGTGGAAGAATGTAAGTTAAGATGTGTGGGGACTTCTCTTGACCTTGAGATAGGGCTAGTTTTGCTGATTTTCTTAGCTATATCATCAAGACATGTTGGTGTGTTTTCAAAGCACTTCCATCAGCAGCTTCAGATTCCCGGCTCCTGTCACCTGCCTGCCTGATGGAATCTGGGGCTCCCGGTGGTCACTCCTAGGGCAGGGGAGACGGAAGAGGGTGTCTGCTGGGCGTTTGGAAGGAACGTCCTTGCTCTCCCCTGAGAACCTCTGGAATCATCTGTGCCTCCTTTCTGTGCTCTCCCCTCCCTTCTAAGGCTTACAAAGTTGGGTCAGGAGGGGAGGGAGGAAACACAACTGTTTAAAATCCAGTTTTCAATCTCGAGGAGAAGAGGAAACGTCACAGCTATGAGAAGAGGAGACAAGGGAGTCGGGGAGGTGTATCCCTCACGGTGCAGTTAGAATCGACCTCAGGAGGGAAGCTGCAGGGAAAGGCCAGTGTAGACCCTGCTTCCCACTGTCACTGGACCGTCAAGTCACATTTGAACTTTAAAAAGCGGATCCCAGGTCCCGCCTCCTGTGGGTTCTGACATGGCTGGTGTGGGGTGTTCTTGGAACCAGGGTCTTTGAGAGCTCCCCAGGGAGTGGACCCCTGCCGTGGGGACTGAGAACCCCTGTGTTCACCAGGGCCCTCTGTGGGCTGGTGCAGCCTGTAGGAGGTGCCTCCAGGGGAGCATCTGTATTTGGTGGTTGCCATTTTCATGGTAGATACTGACAGTGGTTTCCAAAGGCTATCATTTGGATCTAGAATGTTCCCCAAAGTCCCATATATTAAAGGCTCCATCCTCAGCCTGTGACTCTCTTGGGAGGTAGTGGAATATCTAAGAGGTGGGGTCCAGTGGGGGATCTTAGGTCATTAAGGGTGTGCCTCTGAAGGGCATGTTGGGACCCTGGTCCCTTCCTGGCTTTCTCTTTCTACTTCCCAGCTGCCGTGAGGTGAGTGGGTAGCTCTGCCATGCACTGCCTGCCATACTGTGCTGCCTCACTACAGGTCTAAAGCAACAGGGTCAATCAAATGTGAACTGGATATGGAAACTCTGAGCCCAATAAAATTTTTCTCTTTATAAATGAGCAACCTCAGGTCTTAGAGTGGCAGAAAGCCAACTCATACACCATATGAACTTGAAAAGTATAAAGTGTTGGAATGGGGTGTCTAAGATAGGTCACATTCTTGGGTTGGATGAAAAGAATTGGTTTTCTGGGAAGACACAAATGGCTTTAGTACAAGTAAGTGTGCTTACTACAGTTCATCTGCTGAGAACAACATCTCCCAAGTGAAATGGGCAGGAGAAAGAAGTTGCACAGTAACGGGAAGGAGGGAAGTAGGCCCAGAAGGCAGAGTAGAAGAGATTGCAAGTGGAGACAGATGTCAGAAATGTGCCTCCTCTTGAGGCAGGGAAAGCCTCGAGAGCACTTCTGTGGGCTGTCCTGGAGCAGGCTTGGTGTTACAGAGCCTGAGCAGATCTTGACAACCAGGGGTGTCCGCATGGCCAGGGGCACTGGAGGGAAACCTGTGCTGGTCTCATTAAGGTCTGTGTCTGGGTGATGTCTCAGGGAGATAACCCCCAGGCCTGGCTCCCAGGGATGGTGGGAGTGGTTTTCCCCATCCTCCCTCTGGAGGGCCTGTGAATGGTCTATCTCAAGCTTGTGAGTGTCAAAGGGCTCCTGTCTCAGGATCCAGTCATAAGGATGTTAACAGCTTCATTATTAAAATTCTTTTCCTGGGTGTCAATCAAATCCAGGCTTTGTACACGCTGAGCACACACTCTACACCAAACCCTGCGTCATCTTCTCAAACCAGGAACAGCAGAACTTTAAAAAGATATTGCTGTGAATACTTTTTTAAAAAGTCAGAATTCTTTGCTGCCCCAGTATGATCTTTCTGAGGTTTAATAGGACTTTATTTTTTTAAACATATATTTATTTTTTTCTTTTTCTTCTTTAGGCATAAAAGACAGTAGAATCTATTTTAACATTTATATAAGGTAAAGAATTTTCTTAAAGTTGATGTGCATGCACTGAAAAAGCTAGAAACAAATCAACTCTTATTGATACAAGATGTTTTTACCTAAAACAGAATTCTAAGAGTATACTAAGAAATTATTTATTGCTCAATATTAAAGATGCTTGATGGAAAAATAATTGATATTAATAGTTTTTCTATTAATATTTTATTAGATATGTTAAAGAAAAATGTATAATGTGTCAAAAACATAGATAGTGCATCTTAGGTTTTGGTAATGTGCCCTGGTGAAGTGTCCTCCTGCCCTGGAATGCGTGAGACTCCCAAAGTGATCCATTCTTACAGCAGTGAAGCCATCTCTAAGGATATGGTTCTGCATCAACTTTTAATTCAAGCATTTCTTTTCTGTTTGGATAATTTTTAACAGCTTTATAGAACTATGATTGACCATCTGCATACAGTTGGGAATCTTTTGACCCTATGAATACATGATGCATTTTTAAGATTATCTTGCCTGACCAGTAAGAGACACCCATTCAAAACAGGCAGGAAGATGGCTTCTGTTTACAGTGGATAGCTCAGGCAGTCAATTAGCTTATCAGACTATTTTTCTTTCTGAAGTCTATGGAAAGGGCTAAATAGCTGGTCAGTGTGTGTATGTTCTTATCTCATAGATGCAGAATCAGAATGTGAATCATCACACAGGGAGGCAGCAGTCCTGGTCCTAAGGAAAGGCAAACAAAGTCTCTAGAAGCCCCTTTGGCTGGTCGGTATTAGACACTGTTTAAAATCACATCACCCTTAGTGACAAGCAGGAGAACGTGCACGCACGTGTGTATGTGTTTGGGCGCGCGCGCATGCTTACCTGCACAAGTCTTCTTTCCCATACCATTTGGAAGCCTGTGGGATATCTATGTCTTCTTTCATCAAGAAGTAATGCACTTTTTTAATCCTACAAAAACACTCATAGGGCCCCAAGATATTTATGTGTGCGTGTGTGATATTCTTGTGTGTGTGTGTGTGTGTGTGTATAATATACAAAAGAATGTTGAGCTGAGCACATTGGCACACGCCTGTAATCCCAGCACTTGGAGGCTGGAGTAGGAGGATTGCAAGTTCAAAGCCAGCCTCAGCAACTCAGCAAGCCCCTGTCTCAAGGCAGGGGGGTGGGGGTGGGGGGAGGGGGGACTGGGGATGTTGCTGAGTGGTTAAGCTCCCTGAGTTCCGTCGTACCCACCTCCATAAGAATACGTAATGCAACTATGTTTGAATAGAAAAAAAAAATGAGTACTATCAGAATGATAAGTTGCTTGTTAAGAAGAATGCAACTCTGTGTCCTGACAGGGGGATAAAGTCCAGAATATATTGGCTGAAATGTGTCCACCATGAGTTACATGAAAGCCTTGTGACTGGTTTTCAGTTCCATGTATGTATAGAGATCTACCTTAAGTAGATTTGGAAGACATGGATAATTCACTTGTCAGATTTCGCCTCAAAAATCCCTTCAATCACCCACCAAGTGGCTTAAATATAATTTGGGGTTTCTATACTTGGGTTTGTGTGCATATACTCATACGTATATTTGGACAGACGGAACCTTTATTTATGTGTAAATATGCCACTTAAGCCATGTACATATTCTGTTCAGTGCTTTCTTATTTTCCTTCCTCAAATGAGAACCTGTATTTGAGTTCTAGAAAATGCAGTGTGCATGTGGCCAGCTCTGCTGCAGGATCCTTGGTCCCAGGGGACCCACCAGGAAGGGCACCTATGGCTCTGCTGATGGTGGCAACCTCTAGGGAGCCGGGCTGGAGGTGGAGGGGCAGGGCTCCCATCTGTGCCTGATGCATTCCAACAAGGAAAAAGCAGTTTAGTTCCTGTGCTGACGTTTTCTCCCTTCCAGAAACTTCTCTTGGAGCTGCCTATGTTTCTGATGCCCAGTACAACAGGAACGTTCCAGTCCAAACTTCCCCTCAGGCTATCAGGTAATTTAATCATCTAGCTGTCCACTTGTCCACCTTAAGTTCTAGAGGTTGAGACAAACCTGGAGGCATTCTTTCTACAGAAACTTTTCAGAGGGGTCTAGGTACGGCACATAATTTGGGTAAAACCCAAGAGTGTTTTGTTCTGTGGTGCTGGGAGCCGACCCAGAGACGGGCCTGTGCTAGGCAAGTGCTCCACCATGGAGCTGCAGCCCAGCCCCTGAGCCTGGTGGTTTGGGTTAAGTTCTAAGAGCACAGTGTCCCACGTGCAGGGAGCATCCGGTCAGTTAAGAGCAGATCAGGGGCAATGGACACCACCAGGGCCAGGAGATGGAGTGCCCAAGCTGGACGCACATGGCCACCTTTCTTCCTAGCCAGCGTTACCTGGAGTGCAAGGGAGGGCTTCTCTTTTCCCTTCTGTCACCTCCTAATGCTACCCACACATTCACTCCTTCCCTGGGAATCCAGCATTTTCTATCTCTCCCTAAAGTTTCAACTAAGATCAATCCCTTGGCAAGAGTAAGGAAAAACCCTCTCTTACATCAGCGCTCGGTGTCAGGGTCTCCAAAAGCAACAAACACCTCATATGCCCAGAATGCCAAGCAGCAGTGGGGGACTGTGCCACCCTGCAGGGATCTGGCGTGTGGCAGCCACATCTGTCCTGAGTATACCGCGTTGAGACGGGCTGTGCACATTTTCACATTGGTCTCAGCTACGCCCACATGGCATTAGGTCACTTTAACTGAGGGTTCACCTTGTCAGTCTCTGGTTCAGAGTGTTCTCTTATTACTGTCACAACAACTCCGTGAAGAAGGTGCTAAAGCTGGCTCGAGACTGTCCACCAAGTGTGCTTTGAGATATGATCATCGTCTTGATGTTTTCTGTTAGTGTTTTATAGTTTGAGCTCAAGTAATATCACCCTGCTCCTGAGAACCTAAAGGGCATGTGACCCATCACGAGTCTTATTTATTTATTTGTTTATTTACCCGTTTATTTGGCAGTGCTGGGGATGGAACCCAGGACCTGGTGCATGCTGGGTACTGCTCTACCACTGAGCTGCCATCCCAGCCCCATTTACAACATTCACTTGAAGTGCAGGTGCCCTCATGAGTGAACTGTTTTTTTTTTTATCAATGGCACAGAGGCTTCAATGTGTAAGCATGCCTGTCACCTGTAAGAAGCAGTTTTGAATTCTTCTAGGTCCACAGGAAAAAAAAATAGCATGTGCTCACTTACAACAAAGTTAATCAACAAAGCAAATTGAAACTGCTTGCAGGAAACAGCTTCCATTCTCCCATTCCCCAGCTATTTTCAGCAATCGCATCCAGAGTCCAATTCCAGCTCAATATAAAATGTGTGCTCCCAAGGAAGCCTGTATAATTGACATCACCCAACTTGGGGAGGCAAGGGGAATGCTGAGAAGATCAGTTCTTCAAAACTCCTACTTTTTCAGAAAACTCATTGAAAGGCAGGGTACCCACTTGCAGCCATCAGTGGTTGACAGATGGCACAGAGGCTTCAATGTGAAACCGTGAATGCCAATCATTACAAGTGCTTCTGACACACTCTAGTGCAACCTGGGACACCCCAAAGTGCTCAACGAGAACACACTTTGTTCCTGCAAGTGGAAGCAGCTTGTATGAACTGTTTCAATCAGGAAATTCCAAGCTCTTCTCAGCAATCACATTCAGAGCACAGTTTTGGCCCAATAGAAAAAGGGTCCTAGCAAGAGGGTCCCACACCTACGATCACCTTCATAAGGTAGCTTCCCATCTTCTGTGTGGAAGTGGGTTTCTCCTTGGCCCTTATGCTGTAGAGGAGACCACTAGGAGCTAAGCTTCATGCAGGACCATCTGACCCGGACTTTTTGCAAGCCCTATGAAGCCCTCACACAAGCTCAAATGCTACAGGACTCTGCAGACCAGTCCATGCAACAGTAGACATTCATTCATTGTCTAGAGTCTACAGGTTCCTAAATGCATGGCATTCATTATCATCAAATACACAATTTGGATCAAAAACCATCACAGTAGATCAGGTAACAAATCATCACAGTAGATCAGGTAACAAAAACATATATATTTTAAAATAATAATATATTAATGGGAACAACAAATACAGGATAGAGTAACAACTGTGTTACTAAACAAGGTCAAAGACAATGGCAAACTATAGATTCAAACTTTGAAGCAAATAGTAATCAATGTAAATATTCCTGGGCTGCCTCAGCCCCGCCCAGGCACACAGCAGCAGAATGGTTTTGCAAGCATCCTCAGGAGGGCTGCAGCCTTCTTCTTTGCAGGACGAGAGGGAGGTTGAGGCTGGATCCACTCATCATTCTTTTGGGAGAGGCTCCTTTTCCTCAGCACGAAGTTGGGTTTCGTGTGAGGGTTCTTTGCGTAAAATACGTTGGCCTGCGCTGGAATCCTCAGCTCTGGGGAGAGAGGGGTGTACAAAATAAGGTGGCTCAGGAGGTGCTCCCTGGGACACCCCAACATCTGAGAGCCTGTGCCAGAAACGAACTGAGCCACACACCTGAGAGCTCTCCAATTCAGCACCAATACCAACAAGACAGCCTCCACAGTCCTCCCTGAGGAAGAACTAGGCAGAGCACTTCAACAGACCTAATGTCTGTTCCTACCAAAGGCTTTGGACTCCAAAACATCCCAGGTCCTCTTGCGTCTGCCAAAGCACACCACTAGGGTTTGCATCTGAAATCTCCCACAAAAGTGCCGAAGATTCAGACCCCACATGAGCCATCTTCACAGGTGGGTTTGGAAGGAAGCATTGGATGGTGAGTGCTCTGATGTCAACATGCAATTCTCATTCAAGATGAATACACTATTGGGAGGTGGGAGGGACTGGAAGAAAGGTGGAGCATGCTTGGAGGAAGACCAAAACAGGAGTGCGCCCTGGGCACCAGTACCTTGTCCCTGTTGGCTCCACTGAATCCTCAATTCTCCAAGTAGAGGTCCTCCTTCTCCTCTCCGTCTTTCTCTCTCTCCCTCTCTCCCAGCCTTGTTCTCTCTCTCCCAGTCTATGCCTTTGTGGCAAGGGCTGAGGAGCTCTCCACTGCCACACACTAGAGCTTTATGGACAGCCTCAGTGCACAACCAAAGAGAAAGTTGTGAAACCCAGAGAAAAGGCCTAGGATTCTCAAGTATGGCCACGGTGAGGACAGGCTGACCAGCACGGATACCACATTAGAGCCACGCTTCTGCGTTGGTGGAGCCTGCTTCCATGTGAACCAGGCTTCTGAGAATGGAGGCCACATTCCAAATGCTGCCCTCCTGAGAACAATGATTCCAAAGACCAGCAAAGGGACTGCTTCCCTCCGACATGGTGTATGGCCCAGTGGTGCCATGACCCCGAGTGGGGGAATACAACAGCCAGCTTCTTCTTCCTCTGAACACCTCTTTCCTGTCGCCCTCCTCTAACCTAGAGCCTGTTCTCCATCCCTTCTGGGTTGGATGTGGGGATCTCTGCTATGAATTTCTTAGGCTACCAAGGCCCCAGACAGACTTCCTCTTCCATAGACTCTACTAACCTAACAGAAGGTTAAGATAGGAGACAAGTGATCCTAGAACTCATTGGGATGGTGGTCTTCAGCGTACATAGGCTGGGATAATGGCTGCTGAGGTGTTTGGCTCACAAAAGCCAACCAACCAACCAATGAAAAAGCTCTGACATTATTACCAGATGAGCTCTGTGGCTACGTGCTCAGGAAGCCCTCATCTGACTCTAGTTAGGGATCATAACCTGGCTATTGGGATCACTCCTTGGCTAGTGGACTCAGGTGCGGAAGACCATGGAATTGATGCAAAAACAGATGATTCAAGCTGTCTCCCAGGCTGTGTTTTCTTCCCAATTTCATCCTGTTACTGCTTGCTAGAATCTTGGCAATGCTCTGCCCAGGCAGTGGTTTTCTGGTCACACAGAAGGCTTTCAATCCTACTGCTTCAGTCCACAAAATGCCAGTTCCATCTTTAGCCCATGCATTCCCATGTTCCTCTGAAACCACTCCTATCTCAGACCACAGAACCATACTGCTCCTAGAAAGAGGCTTTCCTCCTCACTCCTCAATGATGTCAGCTTTGCATGCATCTTCATGTCCTGGGCAGGGCACCTGGTGGGGAGCCGCACTAGCCACTGGGGTATACCAAAACACCTGGAGAGCTTACACCAGCAGAAGTGCAGTTGGCTTTGTGCACGAGCCCAACACACCCTGTTGGAGTGTTCTTGGGGGTCAGAGACTGCTCTTTGGTGCTAAGAGTTGACCTGAGTCCACATCCTGATCCTTGCTCTCTGTCATCTGATTGTCCCACTTACTCTGACGGTGAGAGATGATTTGGCCCAGCTCATATTCCTCCGGCTTCTCCTGAGTAAGCAAGTGTAGCTCGAGGGCCCTGCGGATGACGACAGGAGCCCGATCGTGGCAGGTCACCTGGAGCAGCATGGAAGACAGGCCTTCAGGAAATGGGCCTTGAAGTGACTACTCAAGGACAGTGGGCAGGGGCATTCTGGAGGCACCTCCACTCTAAATACAAGGGCAACATCCATGACCCTACTACCTGAGGCTGACCTCCTGCTCATCGCGTGGGCTCTTCCCATAGGCTACTAGCCCAATCCTTGTACATAGGACTTCCTGGACCTGCCATTGCTCTTTGTGGAGCTGCACTTCTCTCCAAGTGAAAGGACCCCACTACCTGCATACAGATGCAATCTCATCCCACAAGTTGAGAGGAATTGGACAATAGCCTCCAAGATCCTAGGTCTGCCCGAGGATGCAGGCGGCATTGGGAATGGCCTAGGCACAAAACCGAGAGGCTTTGGTCTGGATTGCCAGGGCCCAAATCAGACCCAGGAACATGACCACACACAGGAGTGACGAAAGATAGCCATGAGAGCTCCTGGCCTCCAGAGGCTCAGTGCTGGCTGGGGTGTTCGAGGGCACCTGTTCCGCCAAGGGTGGTCATTGGGTTACCTGGACATTTAGTGTACTTGCTCCACATCCATACTGACTCTGCAGAGAGACCCTCTCAGCTCCTTGTTCAAGGAACATGCAGAACCTCATACTGGTGTCCTGCTCCATAGAGGCCAGCATCCCATACAGAGGAACCTGCAACCTAGGTCCTGGCCTGTTCTCATCTGTCACCCATACCTGCCTCTGCCCTTCTGGACTGCATGCTGCCACCTGACACACAGACTCCCTCAGACATGGCGGTGGACAAGCTGCTGCTCTCCCTCATCTCAGCTCCAGCCCTTCACACTGACCTCTTCCTTCTTGATTCCCATCTATCCTCCTGATCATCCAGAAGCTCCAAATCAAGAGGGCATGAGTAGTCCATGGTATTGGACCAGTGTCTGCTCCCCACCCAGGTGTAAGCACCAGGGGACATTCCTGCTCCCAGGCTTACCAAAACAGTCTTGGCCATCTTTGGACTTTGTGTTTCTAAGTGGACACGAATTAAGCAGGTGTCTCCCACCTGCCTGTGGGAAAGCGGCCTGGAGGACTTGCAGGTTGATTCTGAGAACTGTGGGGGATGGAACATCAGCAAACCCAGAAACAGAAAGCCACCCCAGCCTGTCAGTTGGCTCTATGGGCTTCTAGCACATATGTCCAGGTGCTCAGGCTTCTCATTTCCCCAGGTGGGAGTGGAATGGCAGCACAAGTACAGCTTGAATAAGGTAGGTGTTTACCTCCTTTCCCTTGACCTCGCGGCGTTTCCTCACGATGAAATAATATTTGATTTGTGGATTCATGGACAGATACATCAGTGAGTGGTCAGGGACCTTGATTTCTGCAGAGCAAAGTGGAGAGAATTGTTAGGTGGCACTCAAGGATTAGACCACAAAACACCCACAACCCCTGAGAGTCTCCGTCAGGGCGAGCCTGCACCAGAATTGAGAGCCCTCCTATCCAGCTACAGTGCCACCAAAGACTCCCTCAGTGATTCTTCCCTGGAGAAGATGATGTACAGGATTCTAAACCAAAAGAGCACCTGGCAATGGAAACAGCACCTTGGGCCCAGAACTTCTCAGTGCAGGTTGGATCTGCCAAAGGGACACTGCTAGGATCTGCATCAGGATTGGCAAAGGCTCCTGTGCTTAGGCCTTTCTCCCCAGGGCAGCCATGCTCACACATGGGCATTCAGGGAAGCGTTGGATGGTGGGGGAATTCATCCCCTTGCCCTGGATGAATCCACTCATGGATGAATACACGGAGGGGAGGTGGTATCCATCAGAGGTGTGTTGGGCATGGACATGGGAGGACTTGAGCAGGGTGGTGCCCTGGAGAACTCTATTGTTTTCTAGGATCGCTCTCCTTCCCCTTGTTTCTCATCAGGAGCTGTCTGCTTGGTACTTTTATTCTGGTTCTTGTTCTACTTCTGGCTCTTCTTTCTGTCCTGCATCTTCTTGTAGTTCTTTCTGGGTCTTTTTCCTGTTCTTACATGATTCCTTCTTGTTCTTCTTCTTGTGTATCTCCCTCCACCCTTCCTTCTGTTCACCTCCTTCTTTTTCTTCTTCTGCCTCCTGCTCTTTATCGTGTGATCCTCTCCACACTCAGGAGTGTCTCTTTGTCCTCCTCCTCCTTCTCCTTCTTTCTCTGGCAATGGTGGGGCGTCCTGAGGAGTTCAAATCTATCACACTCTTCTGCCCAGATGCAGCCTCCGTTCAGTAGTCCAAGATGAAATCAGTTCTCAATCAATGGCCAGGAGTGAAACCAAGACCGAAGACAAGTGACTTCCTTTCTTTGTCATTGTCACAGTCAGGAAAGACTGAATAACAGACACTGCATTCTGGATAGGCTTCTACCTGTGGTAGTCAGCACCTCATCTGGACCAGGATTGCTAAAATAGATTTCACCTCCATAAAGCTTCCCCAATGAAAACAAGGTTTTCAAAATCTAGGAGAGGGCCAGCATCACTGCCACCCTCCTGCCATAAGGCATAGATGCCATCACACCTAGTGGGTTCCAGGCCCCCCGTAGTCCTCCCTTTTGACGTCTGTTACACACAAACCTCCCCTGGTCTGGAGCCTGCTCTCAACTGATGCTTGGGTTGAAAGTCTGTTTCTGAAATCACCTTTGTAGATTCTCGGTTTGGTAATTCCTTTTGACTGGCTTATTTTTTTACTAGGGATAAAACCAGAGGCACTTAAGCACTGAGACCATTCCCAGGCCTTTTGACTTGGGTACAGGGTCTCCCTAAGTTTCTGAGGCTGTTTGGAAATCCCCATCCCCCTACACTGCCTCCCAAGTCCCTGAGATTCGCAGACACTGCCCCTTGCCCAGCTCCTTGCACCTCAGTCTTCCTCATGTGTGAGACAGAGCCAACTCAAATGAGGCGGTGTGTGAAAATGGGAAAACTCACTTACGTGCCTGACAGATGGTGGGTTCTACTGTGGACAGGCTGGGATGGTGGAGGCTAGGAGTGTCGGGCTCACAAGAAAGGAAAGAGCACTGGCATTGTGGACAGCTCAGCATTGTGGCCTCTGTTCTTCAGATGCCCTTCTTTGTTGCTGGAAGGAATAATAACCTGGCCATTCTGATATCTTCAGGAGATGGGCACCCAGGCACAGAGGACTTGGAATTGTTCCAAAAAGAACCCAAACAGGCTGTCCCCTGGCCTTGACTTCCTCTTCACTGAGTCCTGTTCCCAGTTGCTGCAATCCTGACATTCTTGAGTAGGCAGGACTTCTCATATCCTGGCCTGGATTGGGACCTGTGCGGCTTCCGTCCATAGCAATGCTGATCCAATCAGGACCCATGCTCTGCTCCTCTTCATTTGAAGGTATCCTTATCAGTGAGCCATAAACCAAACTGATGATGGATTGAGCCTCTCTCTGCCTTGCCCTCATCGATATTAGCTTTGCATTGCCAGACCAGGTCCAGGGGAGAACACGTTTAGGGAGGTCCAGCAGCCCCCTGGGGCCGCACTGAACACCTCCACATTGGACACGCCCATCACTGCACTTGGTTTCCTGCACCAGGCCCACCACACTCTGGCTATTTTAGGGCCAAGGCCCACTTTCTCTTGGCTGTGAGTTATCCTGAGCCCACTGTGGATCATGTCTCCCCACTGTCTGATTGTCCTACTTACTCTCATGCAGAGACATCATTCTCAGCAGCTCAAAGTTGTCCACATCCTCATGCTGCAACAAATTTTGGTCCAAGGCCCTGCGGATGAGGCTTGTCACCCTCTCCTGACATGTCACCTAGATCAGGGTGGGACAAATGTCATCAGAGAATGGATTTTAGAGGAGCTACCCAGAAGACTGTGGTCAAACATTCAGGAGAAATCTCAGCTACATATACAAGGGCACAATCTTGTTATCCTGCTACCTGAGTGTGTCCTCCATATACCGCCTGGGTTCTTGCAACGTGCTACTAGCACAATCCTGGTACAAATATCTGCCTGTACCTTCCATCTCCCCTCTCCCTGGGGAGCCACATTCCACTCAGGTCAAAGGACCAAACTGCCTATGCGCAGACACACTCTCATCTCACTGAGATGACAGCAATGGGCCAGGGATCTGTGCACCAAGTGTGCTCTGGGATGCAGGCTGCCTTTGTGGGTGGAAGAGGCAGATGCACTGAAAATTTTGGTCCTGACTGCCACTACACAAAACAGACTCAGATACAAGAGTGTGCACTTGAGTGCTTCATGATAGCCTGGAGAGGCCCTGGGCTCTGGAAGCTCGGTGCAGGTCTGGTTCTAATGATGTACTTGACTCAGCACTGGCAGTCACTGAACATGTCTCCTCTGCAGCTGGACACCTGCAGCATTAGCGTGTCTACTGCACATCCATAGAAATTCTGCCAAGAACCCCTTTAGCTCCGTATTTACATACATGCAAAGACTGACATTCCGAAGTTTGGCATGACCCCCCAGGTGATCCCGACCCCAAATTTTCACACCTAGTCATGCTAAGGAGGTTCTCTTCCCTGCCACCAGGAACACACCCCCTCCTACACATGTGACAAGTCACTGCCAGCTCCGCTGCTCCAACCTCACTCATTGAGAATACCAAGTTCTAGGCACTGCAGCCTACACCCTGGACATATCTCTGCCTTCATCTGTCCACAGCACTTCCGTCTGCACTTCTGGCCTGCCAAACCCACAATACACAGGCCCACTCACCGCTGCAGCTGGGCATGCTGAGGCTCTCCCCACTCAGGTCAAGCCCTTAAGACTGACCTCTCTCTTCTTAATTTCCCACCACAGCCCCAGGGTTAGCTGTGTCTCCTGCCTTCCACTGTGTGGACACCCAGGAGGCAGCCCTGCTGTCGGGCTTACCAGGATGCGCTTTGTCTCCCTCAGGCTCTGTCCCTCTAGGAGGACGTGGACAAAGCGGCTGTCTTCCACCTGCTCGCTGGAGTGAAGCAGTGAGGAGCTGCTACTGGTGACTTTTCTCATGCACCACTCATTGGTTTGGGTGGCCTGGGGCAATGGTCCTGCAGCCACCGCAGAGCTGCTGCTCACAGCTGCTGGGATCCTGGATGCCACTGCCACAGAAGGCTCCAAGAACTGTGGGGGATGACAACATCAGCAAAGCCCAGCACCTGCACCCCACCCAGCCTGGCAGTTGGCTCTGTGGGCATTCTACAACATCCATCCAGAACCTGAGGTTCTTGTCCCCTTGGAGGATGTGGAGTGGCACCAGGAGTAAGACTGAAGAAGGTGGCTGTTTACCTCCTTTGGCTTGACTTTAAACAACTTGCTGGCAGCTGTTTCCCGAAGAAGAAAGTTATAATCCACTCTGCCATCCAGGGCGTAATATACGTTTCCATCTGCAGGGACCCTCAGCTCTGGAGAGGCAGGGGCAGAGGCGTGGTAGGTGACACTCAAGGAATACACTACCCAACATCCCCCACAACTGAGAGCCTCTGCCAGCTCAGGTCTCACACACAGACCTGAGAGCCCCCGAATCCAGCTACTGTTGCACCAAAGACTCCCCACTGATTCCTCCCTGAGGACCCTCTATGCACAGGAGGTCCCCTACAGGAACACCTTTCAAGGAAATAGCCCCTTGTACCCCAGACCTTCTTAGTTCACGTTGGACCCACCAAAGACAAACAGCTAGAGTTTGTATCTGGATTGGTCCCCAAAGACTCATGTGTTCAAATTTTTCTCCCCACTGCAGCAATGATCACAGGTCGGTTTATGGAAAAGCACTTGATGGTGGGTGCCTCCACCTTGCCAGTGGATTCATCCACTCATACAGGGCTACACTAATTGGAGGGGTATGGTTTGGAGGTGTGTTGAGCGTAGGTGGAGGATGTCCACAGCAGGGCTGTGCCATCCAGAGATATATATTTCTCTTGAGTTCCCCACTTCTGCATTTTCTCCTCATGAGTATAATTCTCATTCACATTTTTAATCAATTTATTGTTATACTTCTTGTTCGGCTTGTGTTTCTCCTTCTTGTTCTTCTTCTTCTTCATCTTCTCCTCATGCTTCTTCTTAAAGTCATCTTGACCTTCTTATTCAGGGTCTCCTCCTTCAACTTATTTTCATTTTTCTACTTCTCCTTCTCCTCCTCCATGTTCTCCTTCTCCTCGTCCTCCTCATCCTTGTCCTCCTCCTCCTCGTCCTCCTCCTCCTCTTTCTTCTTCTTCTCTCTCTCTCTCTCTCTCTCTCTCTCTCTCTCTCTCTCTCTCTCTCTCTCTCTCTCTCTCTCTCTCTCTCTCTCTCTCCAAGAAGAGTTTACAAGCTGTGAAGGGTTCTATTCTACCACACTCTTCTCTCTAGAAATGGCCTCTGGTCCTAAGTAAACTCAGTTTGCAATGAATAGAAAGATTGGAAGCCAGAAATGATTCTTCATTGAACTGCTTTTCTCATGTACTCATCTAGGTCAGGAAAGGCCACCAAAGTAGGCACCCTGTGGTTGTCTGTCTTCTTTGACACAAGACAAAGAAGCCTCTCTTCTTGGCCCCTTGTGGATAATAGCTTTGCAATGCCTCCTCAGGCCAAGGAAAGAACACATGATAGGCAGGTCCACAGCCCCTGGGGAACATGAAGAACCTGCAGATTTATGCCCCATCATTACACTTTGTTTTATGCACAAGTCCCACCATACTCATCCTGGGCACTGGGTCAATGCACACTGTGTTCTGGCTCCCAGTTATCGTGAGCCCACTGTGACTCACTGCTCCCTACCCTCTGATGGTTCCACTTACTCTGATGGTTCGAGAGAATTTGCAGAAGCTCGTAGTTTTCTGGGTCCTCCTGCTGGAGCAAGTGTGCATCTAAGGCCCTGCGGATGATGACTGGAGCCCTGTCCTGGCAGGTCACCTGAGCAGGGTTGGAGAAAGCTCATCAGAGAGGGAATTTGGGAGTAGCTACCCAGAGGACAGTGCTCAAGGACAATCAGAGACAAGTGAGCTCTCAACACAAGGGCACCATCTTGATACCCTGCTACCTGAGGCCTTCATGTGATCATGTGGGGGTCTTCCTATGAGCCTCTAGTCCAATCTTGGTACAAGACTTTGCTTCAACCTGCTATGCCCTACAGGGACAAGGGAATAAGGACCAAAAGACTTTGTACAGACACACTCTAGTCCCATCAAGATGGGAGGAATGGTCCAGTGCACTTCCATATCCCTGCTCTGGTCTGGGATGCAGCTGCATTTTTGTGTGGACCAGGCACAAACCCTAGGTGCTTTGGTCCTGACAGCCAGGGCACAACACACACTAGGACTCTTTAATGATAGGCATAGAAGCTGCTGGGCTCGAGAGTGTCAGTGCTTGCTAGGGTGTCAGGAGGTTCGGACCCAGCAGGTGCAGTGGTTCAACATGGCTCCCCTGGAGGTGGACACCAGAGTCTCATGATGGATACTCCACACCCAGGAAAATTCTGCAGAGAGAGCCGCTAAATCTCTATTCACATACATGCAAACTAGGACACTAATGGGCCCCTCCAAGGCCCCCAGTTCTCTGTGACCCACACCTACCCACCCTAATCATTCTACAATGGCTCCCTTCCCTTCAACCAGCAACATATCCCCTCCCACACACAAGAAAATGACTGCCAACTCCTGTGCTTCAACCTCCACGGTTCAATATACTCCTCCTCAATACCAAGGTCAGTAGAGGATGGCCTGTACCCTCGATATTTCTCTGACCTCCTCTGAACCCAGCACTCACTCCTGCACTTCTGACCTGCACACCCCAAAACACGCAGGCCCACTCGCACCCAGACCTGGCATGCTGCTGCTCTCCCGCCTCTCTCTTGCTCACTTTCTGCTCTCCTTCCTGACCTTCCAGAAGCTCCAGTTCAAGAAGACAGGCCTAGTCCAAAGTGTTTGCTGTGGACTCGGTCTTCCCCACTGTGGGCTCCCAGGAGACTCCCCTGCTCGAAGACTCACCAGGATGCTCCTATACTGTGTTGTCCTTTCCTTTTCCAGGTAGACGTGAATGAGGCACCTGCCTCTCATCCGCTTGTTATATTGGGGCCTTGGGGAGGACCGAGTAGAGACCCCTGATGTCCTGGACTCCGGCTCTGCCCCTTCCCTGGGAGAAGGCTCTGGCTCTGGGGTTGGCTGAGGAGCCGTGACAGGAACTGAGCTTGTAGCTAGAGGAGAAAAGATGCCAACATGACTGCCTTGCCCTGACCTTCCCACAGACAGACAATACCTCTGCTGCCAGGAAGAACTCAGGCCCTTGGCCCACACAGGACCTCTTTGCAGACTGGGGTCACTTCCTGAATGGACAAAGGCTTGTCCTAATTTCCAGCCCAACACCAGGCATACAGACTCCCTGCAGTGGGACAACAGTCGGACCTTTCCTCATATACCCTTAGGTACTCACCACAGTCCGCCTGGCTCTCAGGCTTTGCCTGGCTTGATTTGCCATCTTCAATTGCGGCCAGGAGGTGGTGTGCTTGGTGTTCCAGGTTCAAGCCTCCCAGCAGGAGCCACATGGATAGCAGCTGCTGCAGACTCAGAAAGCCTGGAGGCTGATGGGAAGCCTCGGAGTAGAGGTTCACCCAGGTCCCCAGGAAGGAAGGTGAGGCACTGTGGGGAGGAAGGTGTGGAGTCAGCAAAACCCTGGCCTTGCCTTCACCACGGCCTCCAGAGAAAACCTCTGACCCTACACTGGGGAGAGCAGTCTTTCCTCAGCCTTCCCAAGTCAAATCACCTTGCAGGTCCCTATTCTGGAAACAGGAGCCCACCCTCTTGACCCCAAGCCCATTCCATGTTGAAGTTGGTCCAGGGGTCCACCATAGTCACTGAAGAGGACAACGTGCACTTATGCCCCATGGAGTCAGGGATGCAGTCACATGTAGGATATGTACTCATGGCACCTGCGGTTTGAGGCTGACCCCCATGAAAAGGGACACAATGGCAGTCATTTGCACCCTATTTTTCAATGAATTATGAAATGTGACTGGAAACGTGTCTTCACACAGTGGGTGCTTTCTCCATGTTCATCAGTGAATGAGCCCAAACTGCTGATTCCCACATATCTCTGGGTGTGGGAGCCGCCATGTCCAAAGCCCCTGTCCAGCTATGTCCCAGCTAGGATGCTCTGTCCCACTATGGAAATTAACATGTCTTTATTAACCCAAAAGTGCTTTTCCCAAGGCCTGAGTTTTGAGACGCCTCTGGCACAGATCTACGTTCTTCACAAAGCCAATATCACACCAGAAAGACCACCTGGCCTCGCTGAGTCCACCTGGGAATGAGCTCAGTGCACACCATTGAGCTGTGGTGCCCAGTGTGTGGGGACTGCTCCACGGACCTCTGTGGATCAGCTGGAGTCAGGATGGTTTCTCTGCCTGAGAGCGGAGTTCACTCCCCTTGCAAGGCTGTGGCAGGCACCTCCAGGACTCGTCCCATTCGGGACTGACATTCCACTATGAGTGTGGTCCTCTATCTCATTAGGTATCACAAACCTTTGGGTCCCTGAGAGGTACATGGCAGCCCCAAGACCCAGGCATGAGGGGGCTACACACTTGGGCTTGGTGGTCTGGTGCTTACCTTGGGAACAAGAGATCCAGCACCTGATGGGTGGGGATGGAATCCCAGGAGATTAACCCCATGTTGCCGCTGAAATGTAGGTTCCTCCCACAAATGACAGGCAGGAGCTCATTCCTAAGCTGGTCCTGCCTGTAAGGTTCAAGGCTCTGTACCCTGAAGGGCTCCTCCGTGTTCTCATCATTTTCACCCTGTGTTGGGACCAAGAATGTTGGTTTAAAATGGAAATGGTGACAAACAGAAAAATGACTTGTGCCAATACACTAGAGTCAAAGCACAATGGGACAGTTCCCATCAGTACAAACACCCCCCCCCCCCCACACACACAGTCAGAATAGGAGTCCTGGGCCATTCATCAGGGATCAGACTAGAGGGCCTGCTGGGCTCACCTGCCCTGTGCTACTCACTGTTACTCTTGAGCTCCTCTGCGACAATCGCCAGAGGCTCTGGCGTCTAAGATGAAGCCTCACCCAGTGCATCCACAAAAGGGCTAGTTGGCCCCCCTGAGATTCCTGGGAGCCTGAGGCTCGGCATTGTTTGCAACCACAGGAGAACATCCTTCTCCCTCCAGTTTCTCCAACCAAATGAGCTCGGATGGCTTGGTCAGTTAAGTGGGTGCCTGGATACCAGGGTTCCATGTTCTGTTTGATCCATTGTCAAGGCAATGATGTCATTTCCTGTGCCCATACCTGAGCCTCTTTTCACATAAGACCACTTTCAAAAGCCCTATGAGCTGCTGATTTCTCCTCCATGCCTAAACATCTCAGGTGCGCAGGTGTTCACCAACAACTACCCAAACATCCCCACCAGCATCTGCCCTGCTTGGTGCCACTAGAGTTCCAGCTTGGAGCCTTCAAAAATGCATTCACAACCAGTCCTTCCCTCTCAGCAGCTTTTGGACCCTGGTCCCATCATTGTGCAACTCATGGTGTGCCCAGTCTTTTCTGGAAAGTAGGGTAGCATCTAATCTCTAGGGTTTATTGTGTCTATTGGCCCATAACACCCTCTATTCTCTCTGAAACCAGAGATGGGACTCACAGGTGGCTAAAGCACAAATGTAGAGATGGGACAATCACAAGAAGGGCAGAGACAAAGAATGCACCCCAACTCAATCAGGCCTGTGTCCCACACAGGGACGTGGCCAATGTCCGTCCCATCGTGGCTGCAGTTCCCTCTCTACACCATGGCAAGTTGGAGGGGACTGAGATGCAGAGGCTGCTCCCCTCTGCCATACAACTTCCCAAGGCTTCTCCTAAGATTTCAAAAGGGCCAAGTGTGTCTAGTGTTGGGGTCTCACAGAGACTCCGAGGTACCACAGCATCCTGCTGCCCAGAACCGGTTCACCCCTCACCTCAAGGGGGCTCAGCCTCTGCATTCATGGGAATTGAAGTGGGTACAGGTGATGGGATATCACCTCCAAGACTGAGTTATGCCAAGTCCATGACCCCTGTCTGCATCCCTGTCTCCAGCACCACTCCCCTCTCTCTCTTTCCTCCCCAGAGCAAACAAATCCATTTAGCAAGTGTGTCCTGTGATAAAGACATGACAGTCACCCATCCTCTCATTGCAAAAACACTGAGGCTCAGCCAACATGGATCCTACCAGGAACACAGGCATAAACTCAGAGTCCGATCCTCCCAGCCGAGCCTCAGTGGAGCCTGGACTCCCAGCCTCCTGAGTCAAGGAAACAGAGGTGCCTAGCCGAGCCACCTTGGATGCAGCCGCACACAAACTGAACTCATCAATGCCCCTTGCTCTCAGTTGTGAGTAAGAGGGGAGGTGGTGTTTCACAACCCTGGACATCAAGTGCAGTCTCCAGGCTTTGGGGTGTGCCCTGGCCTCTCTCTATCTGCCCAGGCCCTCCAACTCACACTGGCCTTTTACCCAACCTCCTCCTAGGGCCAAACTCAATCCTGCCTCTCAATTTCTTCTGCCTTCCCCAACACACTGCTCCGCAAAATGAGCAGCGCTGGCTCTCTGTTATCATGCTGGTGTCAGCAGCAATGCCACCCCACTGACATCATTCTGAGTCCCAACCTAGGCACTCCAGCTGTCCTTGCCACATGTGGCCCTGTTTGGGCTCTGGCTCTTGCTCTTTTCTTTCATGTGCATGTGTTTTGAGGTTTTGAGTTTCTCCCACTGCAGAACTGCAGCCGTGGCAGGGTAGAGCTCATGAAGGTGACATTCTGAGCCACATCCAATCCCATCAGGACTGTGAACTGGGGTGATGCTGGAACACAGTGATGAGTGAACACATGGGAGGTGGTTGGACCCACCTTGCCTCTGAGTGGTTTCCTTTCAGGACAGGAATGTAGGGATGGGAGCCCCTGGCGTGGGATGCTTTGCACAAGGCGTGACCACGGGCTCTTTCCTGGCAAAAACTGGCTCCACTCAGCATGGAGAGCACTGTCATTCCTGGTGGCTAACAACAGCCCTGGACCCCAGAAAGGAACCCACACTCAAGATTAACGTCTGAGTGTGCGTGTCCTCGAGGAAACGAGGTCTCCTGATCCCAGGTGCAAAGGGGTAAGTCCTCTAACTCCAGGGGCCATGAAGGGACATCTGAGTTTCCCTTGTCCTTCTTTCTCTCTCTGAACCCATGGTGTCCTCACACTAACCACAGTTAGGACCCTGGCCTCATTCCCCAGTTGGGATCATTAGGCTCCATAAAGGACAGTCTCTAAGATGCTCAGTAAACCACCACCCTCTGCACAACCCATAACCCTATTCACCCAAGAGGCAAGAGGATTTCTATTCAGGAAAACCAGGAAAGGGAGAGCCTTTCTCAAGGACACAAGGACATTAGTGAGTGAGGGAGTGATTAATGGATGGAGAACTATTTCCACCACCAACTTCCAGGAGCATATATGGCCCTTTGGGCACAGGTACGGACCCTTTTTTTCCAATCAACTTTTTCAGAGAAGTGAGGCTGCCTTCTAGATGGCACCTCCACACTAAGGGGGTCTCCTACTTCTTCCACATGTACATATTGCAACGGGCCTCCCACTGTGCATCTGAGAACACTCTGTGGGCATCTGTAGCCTTTCAAGACCCCAGAAACCATGCGGGCACCCCAGCACCAGCAGAGCATTTGTGCACATCACAACAATCACCCCGGGTGAGAACTCTCCGTTCCACTCTGTACTAGGCCCTGCCATCTGTACTGATCAGTCCAACCCCTCTCCTTCCTGTTTCTTGATTATACTACCATGGTTCCCACACATGGATGCCAGGGTGCTTGTGGCCCCCCCAACCATTTGAGTTCCAGGAACAGTGGAATGTGTTTGGGAACTTCTGGATGACGGGAAGTCCCACCCTCCAGGGTTTCATCTTCAATGTAATGAGTGCAGAGGGAGCCAGGAGGGCTCTGTCAGGTAGAGAGAGGTGGGAGCTGATGGAGCCTCAACTAAGTGCCCAGGACTCTGGGTTCAGAGCTGGTGTTATGTGGAATTGTTGAGGGACGTGAAGAAAACCCAGCTCACTGTACGCAGAGACAGCAGATGCCCTCACGTGGTCAGGCTGCTGTGCTAATCAGAGCCCCAAGATGTTCCACAGGTGTGCAGGTGGGGAACCCACGTGCCAGCCCAGGCTGTTCCTGAGCACCTCTACCTGGATTCGAAGCACGTGACTCTGCATCAGCGTCCTCACATCAATGTATCCCGGCCCCCCACCCCAAAAGTTCTCTCAGAGACAGTGAGGTTCCACTGCTCTGGACTTGCCCTTTTCTCTGGGATTCTGGGGCCCCATTAATTAGGAGGTCACAACAATTCTCAGCACACAGGCTGAGCCTACTGAGATCCCAGGAGTATCCAGGCATTGCTTCTATTTATAGTCCATCATGTCCCACCACACTGTGGACACGTATTGCACTCACCTAAAGAAACCACCAGGCCCAGGGCCTTCGTGCCACTGGCCTGCAGACACCTGGAGGAACAGGCAACCTATAGGCTGCGTGGAACCAAAGACCCTAGATCCTGGGATCTGAGCTGGACACACAGCTCATGTGCACACAGTCACCACCGTCACCGAGAGTGCAATTGAAACACCCGCAGAGTTAGCAGTGGACCTGATATGCCCACGAGTGGGGGTGAACTGCATCCCTTGAAAATGATCGTGTCCAGAGAAAGGCAAATTTTGTAGGATTTCACTTATCTCAGATTCTCAATTATCAGGTTCATAAAAAGATAAAGTACAATGTTCTTTTCCTGGGCCTCAAGGGCACTAGAATTCCGCATTGATGGCAAGAGTATGTCCACGTGACTTCTGGAGATGCATGGTGGTGACGCCTATACACCAACATGAACATGCTTAATGCCACTCAACTGTGTCCTCCAAAATGGTTTAATTACAAAACAGATGTTCGGTGTCAATTACCACAATGTAAACCCTTGGGAGACTGCTGATTGACTCATCTTAGCGTAAGTCAATGAATAAAGGTCCTAAGGTGCGAAGCTACAAAATGAGGGATGAGCATGGATGAGGATGGGCGGGAGAATCCTCCCCCTCTAACACAATTAGGGAAGGATGTGCTGCCCTCAAGTGGCTGGGGGGCCTGGGATCCTGCCACAGAGGGGGATTCCAAACCTCACATCCCCTGACCCAGGCCAGAAGACCAGGTAGAGTCCAAGGACCCTGGGGTGGCCCAATGGCAATAAAGGTCAAAAGGAACTGGGATCTGCCTGGACCCTCAATCCCCTACTCTGAGTAGGGCTGCATGATGAGGCCAGAGGCCATCCACAGCAATCTGCCTTTACAGGAAAAGAGGGACTGCAGGCTGCCTCTGGCTCACTGACTCAGGATGGTGTTTTCATAAAGCAAGACCACTTCCTCACATTTGACCAGCAGCTCATGCGCTGACAGCACAATGGCTGGCTTGACTCAGGCCCTGAGAAATGAAATAGAAAATTCATAGCAAACCCATCTTTAGCTCTTCCACATCATCAGGGGGTGTGATTCATTTCCATCAACAAAGATGTCTGAAATGATGTCTAAACATGCTGGGGACTCACCTCCGTGTGGAACTCTTCAGGAAAAAGGGGATCAAATCTCATGAAGCAACTCTTCTCTCCTCTAGCCCATGGGCAATGCAAGGAACCTGCATGTTACCAGAGGCTCACTCTCTCTTCTCATGTCTTCTGGAAAGGATTCATGAATGCTTCCTTCAAGGTGAAGCAGAAGCCTGCATTCCCAGCTGCACAGAAGTGTTTGAGGGCAGTGTCTCCCTTAAAACCCAAGAAGAAAAACAGGTCATTAAACAGGCACATGGATTAGAGTACATGATCAATGATCCCTCCTCCCTGAAGCCTTCCACATGCCCACCTTCCACATTCACAGAGAAATGCTTGGCCATTCTCAAGACCAGGAGACCATGATGCTCATCACCAGGAAGTCAATAGGAACATGAACAGAGCAGCATGGATTGCACAAGGTGGCACACCAAGGATCTGCAGCACAGCTGCTAGAACACAAGAGCTGAACTTCAGTATTGACTTTCTGCCACGTGCCAAGTACGATGGTAATGTCAAGCACAACATGCAGATATGCAAGTAGTGGGTGACATCTTCATTGGAACAAGGAAGTATCTTATCCTTACTCATCAAAATCATCACAAAGAATAAAATGGATGCAAGACTTCTCATTTCACTATCATGTAGCTGTTGGATTTCCCTATTAAATAATACCTCCTCCAAAATAAAAAATATCTCAGATATGTGTCAACTATTCGATGGATGACATTTTAAAAACTAGGCCTTTACTTCATATTTATGTATGCTATAGCCCTGCCTAAGGCTCTTTGAGAAAGGAGCACATAGAATTGGATCTTTGAAAATCTCACATTTGCCGATAAATATTACCGACAATGTCAGGCATGGCGAAGTGAAAAGTGGGACTTTGGATACTCAAAGAATGCTATGTTGTGAGATTGGTGTCTCTGACTCATAGACAGCATGTGGTTTCTATGAAAGCTGGTGAGGGAGCAGGAGTAACGAAGCTCATGGAACAGATGACCTCAGGGAATACTGACAGATAGGCCAAACTGGAGAACATGTTCCAGCTAACATTGGTATTTGGGCTCCTGAGCCCAGTCCTGTTTTAAAAAGAGTTGCAGACAGGCAGTGTTCATGTACAAAATGTCTACCATGTAAAAGTGGGTAATTGAAATGTAATCTAGGTACACATCTGATAGAATGGTCTGCCAACCTATGGATTTCATTCTAACAAATAAAAAGAAAAACACAGACATGAGACAGAAAGATAAAACCTTGTCTTCACCAGGATGCCTAAAAATAAGTTTTATTTGCCTCATGCAAAGAGCTTTCAATAGAACTTCTGATTTCTGAATGAACCCATTCAATTTTATAATGCACAGATCATAAGGTTTTCTTTACAGAATATTCTCTTCTTCTTCTTCTTCAAGCCTCACATAGAAAATGTCTCACAGGACATAGGAGGGGAATGACCCAAAGGATGAGAGAATGGCTGGCACCGTTCTCAAATGTGCCCATGTAGCCTAAAGTTTGAAGGCACCTAATTGTACTCTAAAACAATGATGAACCTATTTGATCCATTAATTAATAAATAGCACCGCTTTACCACTTGAACCAAATCACAGAAAAATGGAAACAGATGATCGAATTCCTCTTCTCCCATCACCTCCTGGCCCAGACTCTCCCCAGAGGTGGCTCTGGTCATCTGTCTATTAGGGAGTCACCCGTGGTCCCCTATCTCTCAGAAAAGAAAATCACCTCAGCTACTGTCCCTAAAGCCAAGTGATGGCTGCGGTTTCCACACTGTGTGGATCTGGAGAGATGCACAGTGCCGCTGGACCAGCCTATGTTCAGGGCTGTGTCTGTGTCCCACAGCTGAAACATGTGGTCCAGGGTCTTCTTTCCACCCACAGGTCCTAAGAACTTGCAGTCAGCCCGTGCCTCCTTATTCACTGTGGCCACAGACTTCCTGCCAATGGCCATTGCATTGTACATGTCTTATAATTTAACACGACATTGAAATGAACTTCCTTCTGGGAGCTTCCCAGGGCACGTCCCAAGACCTGAATTTCTGTGTTGTAGGGAGCATAGCATTCGTGCATTTTTTAAGTTTCATGGATAATGTTAAATGTGCCTCCAAAGTGTATGAAAAAAGCTTATCTTCCTATCCCCTCCCAGCACATATTATCAACATCCTTAATTTGGGTAAAAAATAAATAAATAAAACACATCATTTGAGCCTGTGTTCATCTTCTTGCCAGCTGTGTTCCAGTGACCTCCTCCCGTGCATAGTGCTCATCTGTGTTTCTCCTCGTGCCTCCTGTTCTACTGGGTTGCCATTTCCTCCCAATCGGTCCCTCTGTTTTGACAATGTTTGGGGCATATTTCGTTGGAGAGTAGTTTCTAACGTGGATGGTCAATTGAACCATCTTGACAGCTTTGGGTTTTGAGGATTGAAGCCAACCCTCCCCATTTCTAGGCCACAGCCTCTTCTCCTAGATTTCTACCAGTATTCCAGTAAATATTTCATTGAATTTGGTTGGTCTCTGTGTCTGGGTTCAAGACTTAGGTCCTGCACTTGCTAGCAGGGACATTGTGCTTTCTGGTTTGTTGTGTTGGCTTCTTGGGGACACTGTGAGGATCAGGTAGGCAAGGCAGGTAGAGTGGCTGGCCTAGAGCATGGCCCAGAGGGAGCGTTTGATCAACATTATTTGTAAAATGACAGCTGTCAATTATCACAACCAACATGAAAGGCCATCCTAATAATCATCATTATGAAAATATTGGTCACAATAATGTTTTCTGCTTCTATGGTACAACTGTATTATACTCTCCATGAGTGAGGTCACAGGCCATGTGTCATTGTGTGCCTGCTTCTGTCACTTAGCCTGGAGGCCCCTGGCATAGTTTGCGCTTCAGGACTGGAAGCTCTTTTACGATACAGTTTTCAAGTGGCCATTGGTCGCCTGATGGTACTCCATGGGGTCATCTGAGCCTGGCTTGCATCTGGCTCCTGCAACCAACATCCTGTTTTGCTAGAAACTCCATCGAAAGAGGCTTGGAACTCCTGCTCTCTTGTTCGTCTCTGAAGTTCTGCCATTTCTTCTCAGATGGCTCCATCTCCAAACCTTTCAACCCCCTCCCCTGCTCCAGGGCTTTGAAGCGGTTTCTTTGGGAGCTTCTGCACAGGGTTAAGGACAAGCCATTCCTCACATGCTCCTTCAACAGGAGGAAGAGAGGGGCCAGAGGGGCCACAGGGAGCAACCTCCTGCTCTGTTCCAGGCAGCCACTTCCAGGCTGGGGCTGCAGCCTGGGGCTCTCAGGACGGCTCTGGCTAAGGGGGAAGCCCTACCCAAGCCTGGGTCACAGCCTCCCATGCCCCAGGGCAGCTGGTGAGCACTGGTGGAGGGTGGAGGGGAAGGCTTGCACCCCAGGAGTCGGGTCTGGACAGCATTCAGGTGGGAAGAGACCACTGGTCACCAAGGGGATGTGAAGCAGGGGGTGACCCAGGGCAGCCATGAGATCTCCTCTAAAGACCACTGTGGTCCCAGCAGTACAAAGGGACTGAGTGACATTATTACTCTTCCCTGTTTTAAGGACAGAGGTGTGGAAGGGATTCCTGAGAGTCACAGAAAACGTGGCTCACAGGTTTCATTTTGCCATCTAGGAGTGACCTTGGCCGCACTGGTGGCAATTCCCCAGACCTTTGATGAGCCCCCTGGCATCCTCCCAGGCCCAGTCTCAGGGGCAGACAGCTGCTCTGACTGCTCTCCCTGGACCTGAAGATCACATGGGGTTTTGAAATTCTTTTTGTTGCCGCACCGGGCATTGAACCCAGGGCCTTGCACATGCTAGGCAAGTGCTCTACCGCAGAGCTCACCCAGCCCTGAGGGTGACAGGTTTGGAGAGCATTTGCTACCTGAGTCTTGGTGAGGTGAATCCTCATAGCCCTGAAGTCAGCACGTTTCTCTACCAGCTGCGTTTGCAGGGTTAAGATCTTAGCTTGAGTTTTGATTTCCCTTATTTCTTCACTTCTCTCTCTCTCTCTCTTTTGGTACCAGGGGTTGAACCAAGGGGTGCTTTACCACTGAGCCACATCCCCAGCCCTTTTTAAAATACTTCATTACAGACAGAGTCTCACTGAGTTGCTCAGAGCCTCACTAAATGGCTAAGGTTGGCTTCAAACATGCCATGCTCCAGCCTCAGCCTCCAGAGTGTCTGGGATTACAAGCATGTACCACTGCCCCCCAGCTCTGCACTATTCTTAATCAGAGAACCTGTGGGGCTATGTTTACTAGGTATGAATTGAGTTGCCCTCCAGAGAAAAGAAAAAGTAACAAAGCTTTGCTGTGTGGGCAAATCAGGGATGACCCCAGGACAGGGTCAGCTTTCTCTCCAAGGAAACCCCACTGCCAAAAAGGAGCCCCTTGGCCAACGCAGTGGTGCACTCCTGGAATCCCTGCACCTCGGGAGGCTGAGGCAGGAGGATCAAAAATTTCAAAATCAGCCTTAGCAATGGCAAGGCACTAAGCAAATCAGTGAGACCCTGAGCCTAAATCAAATTCAAAATTGGGCTGGGGATGGGGTTCAGTGGTCAAGCATCCCTGAGATCAATCACTGGTACCACCCCCCGTGAAATAAAAGAGCCTCTGCTAAGGACTTCCCTGTTGGCTGAGGCAGCTGCCTGCAGTGGGTGTCCTGCAGAATGCAGTCAATCTCCCCAGGCCTGGGCTGTGGGGAGGGGTTGGCCCGGAGACCAGGGGTTAGCCCCCAGCTAATGATCACTTGGTATTGTGGTTTGGATGTCAAATGTCCCCATTGCCCATGTGCTAAAGGCTTGGTCACCAGCCTGTGGCCCTTGGGACATAATGGAAACTTTAGTAGGTGGGGCCTCCTGGAAGGAATGAGATCATTAGGGGTGTGACCTTGAGGGGGATATTGGGACCCAGCCCAGTCCTACCCACCCTCTTCCCAGGGTGGGTAGGACTGGGCTGGGTCCCAATATCCCCAATATCAGAAATGAGCAGCCTCCTCTGTCATGTGCTCCAGCTGCCAGGATGTCCTACTGTGCTGCCACAGGCCCAAAGCAACAGGGCTAAGGTGCCATGGACTGAGACCTATGCAGCCGTGAGCCAAAAGAAACCCTGTTTCCTTTTAAGGGGATTCTCTCAGATGCTTTGTCACAGCAACAGAAAGCTGACAGCACCCTTGGTCTGTGCCCCTGCTTTATACATAGGGATGCTGAGGGCCCACAGGAAGCCGAGCAGCCCCAGGTCACATGGTCCCGTAAAAACAATTATTATCCATTCATTCACTGACTACATGGCAGGAGCTGGACTCCAGATCTCAGTGTTTGAAAAAGTTGTGTTTCCTTCCTGCCCCTTAGTCCCTCGCTCTCTCTTTTTGTATGAATCCAAGAAGGACCTTCAGGAGATTGCAATGCCACCCAGTCATCCTAGCCAGCTTTGTACTTGAACATGAAGTTCATGGGATGTTTCTGCTTCACATTGTGTTAGTCACTAGTCATCAGAGAGCTCTGTGCTTTCACCTACAGAGTGCCACCCCACTTCCCTGCTGCAAGGGCTCTTCCTGCCAGGTCACCTGCTGGATGGAGGGCACTGCCCAGTGCCCTAGATCTCTCCTGAATGTCCTGTGACCAACCCACTGCAGGCCAGGCAGACATCCACAGAAAAAAACAGCGAGAGGGTCTGGCGCCCCCTGCAGAAAGCACCCCCATCCAGGTACTGTTATATAGATGCCCACAGAACGTTCCTCAAACCTGAAGCAGCTTGGACTGCATCCAAATGCAACCACAGGCCGAGCACAGTGCCACCCACCTGTGCTAGAGTGACTCAGGAGGCTGAGGCAGGAGGATTGTGGGTTTGAGGCCAGGTTTAGCAACTTATTGAGGCACTGTCTTAAGATAAAGAATTAAAAGGGCTGAGGATGTAGCTCAGTGGCAGAGCCCCTGGTCCAATCCCCAGTACCAAGAGGAGGTGGAGATACCAGAGATGGGAACTTCTGAGTTGGGTCAATGATAACTCCAAGTCCAATGACACTGAATGCACAGGGGAAGCTTTAACCCGCAAAAGAAAAGGAGGAAGGGAGCTTCAGCTCCAGGTAAAGGACTAGGAATTGAACCCGGGTGCCTTACCACTGAGCACACCCCAATCCTTTTTATTCTTGTTTTGAGAAGGGGTCTTGCTACATTGCTGAGGGTCTCACAAAATCACCAAGGTTGACCTCAAGTGATCCTCCTGCCTCAGCCTCCCGAGAATCTCTGGGATTACAGGCATGCACCACCATGCCCAGCAGGAAAGAAACTTTTATCAGTGCAGCCACACGGGGAAGGCAGGGGACCCACATCTTAGCCTGTTTTCAGGGGGTGACAATGACTTGGAGCTTTTATAGAGAGGGGAATGAGGGCAAGGGCTTGGGCTTTGCACAGCTGCCAAAGCAGGTGGTCCTGACCAGTTGAGGTCTGTCCATCTTCCCAGGATTGGCCAGGTGGTGCCTTGTCAGGAGAGCTGTGTCACCTGCTTTGGCTCTCAGATGCACATCAATCAGACCTTGTTCCTGGGACATGAAACAGACTGCATGGGGGTGGGGGTCTGGATTCTGAATTAAGAGCAACTTTCTTCTGCTGAAAATAGAGACGGGCTGCAACCCTACGCCCACCTCAGGAGCCAGGAAAGCTAAGATGGGTCCCGCCCTTCCTCAGGCCTGGGCACAGGCCATCTGCCTAGGCATTTTCTGTGTTTTTCCCATTTTTGCTTTTCTTCAGGCCAAGGAAATTCACGGATATAGATCACTTGGGTTTTGTTTCTATAAACTGTAACCACTTCTGTGGGTCAGGGGCTTCTTCCAAGCCTTCTGGCTGCTTCTCCCCAGTTTGATCAAAGTTCTTTATTTTTTTTTCTTTCTTTTTTTTGCCTGTTCCTTGTGCTGGTGGGCACTGATGCAGCCAGCAGGGTCCAGTAACAAATCCAAGGTGACTCGGGCAAAGGGGATGGATGGGCCATATATTGAGGCAGAGATGCTGCCCTTCTAATTCTGCCTTTAGCCATCCATTGGATGTCTGCGGGTAGAGGTGGAGGGCTGGAGTCCTCCTTACAAAATCCTTACAACTCAAGTCAGCAAACACTGAAAGCCCTGTCGCCCTCAGGGACAGGGCCCCAGACAGTTCCTCGGTGCCTCCCAAAGGCTGCCCAGGGAGAAGTCACTTGGGGCCCGACTCCAGGAGGATCATCAAGGGGCGGTACAGGGGGACTTCAGGTAAAAAGCCGCAGCCAGCTCGCCCTAGGACCCCAGCCCTCACCAGCCCCACCGCGTTCCTGGACAGAAAGGTTTCCTCGAGCATCCTCACTGGGTGTCCCTGCAGCAGGGCCCCAAGATTGTTCTAGAAAGGGATCTGTCAGGTGGGAGCGACAGAATCTCATGAAATTTTAAGTACAACAGAATGCCAAATGACTACTCATTCCAGTGAAGACATGCTGCAAATAAGACTTAGAACACGTGCTGCAAACAAGACTTAGAAAAGTGTCCTCACAGAAGATTCTGTCATTCTGCATTTGTTTCTGAAAGTTGAAGCACACAGTTCTAATGAGCCCAGGAAGAGGTTGATACCCAGTTGAGTTGGCATATGATGTGCCAGAGCTCAGGACTTCAGGGCTGCTGTCAGGTGGTTCCCGGGCTCTTCTGGTCCTCACCTTCACTCAGGGTCTTTTTGTTGGTGATGGAGTTCAGCAATGGATTACTGGCCCAGAGACTTGTTCAGTATTGCTCCGTAGGAGCAAAACTGTCACCAGTTGTAGGTAGCCAACTCCAGGTGAGAAACTTGATAGATGTTAATGCTCACGGCTTCACACCAGCAACCTGCCCCTCAGTGATCATGCTCTCTAAAATATACACCATGCTAAATTGTGTGGAAGCATTCTAGGTCTAGCCAAACCACACGATCTTTCAAAAACAGCCCAATAACATTTAGAGGATTCACTCTCCAAAGCAAGCTTGCCAATGCCTGAGCGCCCACACACTCTATTGGCGCCAACCTCACCTCCTTTTAGAATGCACACATCCACCAAGATACCACTGCCTGTGGTGGTTGAGCAGCCTTTCCAATGGACGAGGTGGATGTGAATGTAACACGTGAAGGAATTAGCATTTACCAACAACTGGAAGAAAAAAATCCATTCTCTAAGATATGATGACGGAGCTGCTCTGTGATCTAGACCATCCCCCTCTCCTGCATCCTCTCTCTTTTCCTCTGCCTCGATGGACCTCCAACTGAGCCCAGAAAGATGTGTCCTTTCTAGTCAGAAGCCCTGTCATGGCTTCCATTTCCAGGCCCTGATTCCTGGTTAACTGCAGCCAGAGCTCGCTTTCAAGGTAGTCTCTTCAGATCCCTTCCCTACCCTAAACACAGTGTGGGCTCTGGCCCCACCCTCACTCTCTACACCACCATTCCACATTAGGGTCTTCCTGTCCCTCTCTGTGACCCAGGACTGCCCATGACTGACCCCACCCAACAACAAGCTGTTGAACCAGGTGCCATCAAAGGGAAGAAATGACCAGAGATGGCTAACTTGAAGATTTCACAGAATAGTCCATGAGACAAGGAATATCCTGAACCAGTGAAATGACATAAGAGGAAGTCAATGAATTCTAACCTCAAGGGCAAATCCTACAGTACACTGGCTCTCAAATTCAGCTACACACTGGAGCCACCTTAGACCTGTGCATAGTAGTGACCGCTGGACCACCCACTGGCCCTGGGCTGATGGAATGGCTCTAGGCTAAGATGGGACACTGGGGTTTGTAAATTACCAGTTGAGTATAATATAAAGCAAACTTTGAGAACATTGCTTTTTTCCCCACATGAAGAACTGTGTGCATACAGATGCAGAAGTACACAAATCTGCAGCATAAACCTCCTTGAGGGCCATAGATTAAATGCACTGCAGTCACCAGCATCCTGGCTAGGAACACCACCAGCCTCCTATTTCCACCTTCCAGGTGATTGCAGCCCCGCCATGCAAGCATGGAGGAGTCCTCCCTGCTGAGAAATTTCAGTGTGCAGAATGGAGAGCCCTCTCTCCTGGGAGTCCCTGCTTTGACAATAAGTGCACTGGAGAAGTTGAAATCAAGTGGGAGGCACATGGGCAGGCTTCCTGGATGAGGCCCTATTGAAAGAAGGATGGGATCTGAGGAGTGGACCAGAGAGAGGAAAGATGGGAAGTACAGCAAGTACATTCAGAGCCGAGGTCAGGCCCAAAATACAATGTTGGCTGACAAGAGAGCCCTTGCACCAGGATCAACAATTTTGAGAAGGCAATGAGGACTGCCTGAAAAGATCAATTCCACAAAATTCCATGGAAACCCACTCATCACACCTTTCTGAAAACACTGGAAATGTAGGTTTCATGCAAGGAACTCTGGGTGGCAGATGGCAAAGTTTGCCAAATGCAAACATGCCTACCAGCTCTGAGAAGCCATTCTCATTCACACTGCTTCAACCAGGGAAAATCCCCATGTGCTCACTGAGAACAAGTTAGCTTGTGCCACTTGAAGCTGCTTCAACAAACAGCTTCACTTCTGCACTTCTAAGCTGTTCTCCTCAAGAACTTTCAGAGCACAGTTCAGGCATGAAACACAAAGGGTGCCAGAAAGAGATCTCTTGAATCTAGCATCACCAACGTGCAGTGGAAAAGAGGACCAGCTGAGAAGATCAGTTCTCCAAAGTCTCACTGACATCCATTTGTCACACTCATTTACAACATTCACTTGAAGTGCAGGTGCCCACATGAGTGAACTGTTTTTTTTATCAATGACACAGAGGCTTCAATGTGTAAGGATGCCTGTCACCTGTAAGAAGCAGTTTTGAATTCTTCTAGGTCCACAGGAAAAAAAAATAGCATGTGCTCACTTACAACAAAGTTAATCAATAAAGCAAATTGAAACTGCTTGCAGCAAACAGCTTCCATTCTCCCATTCCCCAGCTATTTTCAGCAATCGCATCCAGAGTCCAATTCCAGCTCAATATAAAATGTGTGCTCCCAAGGAAGCCTGTATAATTGACATCACCCAACTTGGGGAGGCAAGGGGAATGCTGAGAAGATCAGTTCTTCAAAACTCCTACTTTTTCAGAAAACTCATTGAAAGGCAGGGTACCCACTTGCCGCCATCAGTGGTTGACAGATGGCACAGAGGCTTCAATGTGAAACCGTGAATGCCAATCATTACAAGTGCTTCTGACACACTCTAGTGCAACCTGGGACACCCCAAAGTGCTCAACGAGAACACACTTTGTTCCTGCAAGTGGAAGCAGCTTGCATGAACTGTTTCAATCAGGAAATTCCAAGCTCTTCTCAGCAATCACATTCAGAGCACAGTTTTGGCCCAATAGAAAAAGGGTCCTAGCAAGAGGGTCCCACACCTACGATCACCTTCATAAGGTAGCTTCCCATCTTCTGTGTGGAAGTGGGTTTCTCCTTGGCCCTTATGCTGTAGAGGAGACCACTAGGAGCTAAGCTTCATGCAGGACCATCTGACCCGGACTTTTTGCAAGCCCTATGAAGCCCTCACACAAGCTCAAATGCTACAGGACTCTGCAGACCAGTCCATGCAACAGTAGACATTCATTCATTGTCTAGAGTCTACAGGTTCCTAAATGCATGGCATTCATTATCATCAAATGCACAATTTGGATCAAAAACCATCACAGTAGATCAGGTAACAAATCATCACAGTAGATCAGGTAACAAAAACATATATATTTTAAAATAATAATATATTAATGGGAACAACAAATACAGGATAGAGTAACAACTGTGTTACTAAACAAGGTCAAAGACAATGGCAAACTATAGATTCAAACTTTGAAGCAAATAGTAATCAATGTAAATATTCCTGGGCTGCCTCAGCCCCGCCCAGGCACACAGCAGCAGAATGGTTTTGCAAGCATCCTCAGGAGGGCTGCAGCCTTCTTCTTTGCAGGACGAGAGGGAGGTTGAGGCTGGATCCACTCATCATTCTTTTGGGAGAAGCTCCTTTTCCTCAGCACGAAGTTGGGTTTCGTGTGAGGGTTCTTTGCGTAAAATACGTTGGCCTGCGCTGGAATCCTCAGCTCTGGGGAGAGAGGGGTGTACAAAATAAGGTGGCTCAGGAGGTGCTCCCTGGGACACCCCAACATCTGAGAGCCTGTGCCAGAAACGAACTGAGCCACACACCTGAGAGCTCTCCAATTCAGCACCAATACCAACAAGACAGCCTCCACAGTCCTCCCTGAGGAAGAACTAGGCAGAGCACTTCAACAGACCTAATGTCTGTTCCTACCAAAGGCTTTGGACTCCAAAACATCCCAGGTCCTCTTGCGTCTGCCAAAGCACACCACTAGGGTTTGCATCTGAAATCTCCCACAAAAGTGCCGAAGATTCAGACCCCACATGAGCCATCTTCACAGGTGGGTTTGGAAGGAAGCATTGGATGGTGAGTGCTCTGATGTCAACATGAAATTCTCATTCAAGATGAATACACTACTGGGAGGTGGGAGGGACTGGAAGAAAGGTTGAGCATGCTTGGAGGAAGACCTAAACAGGAGTGCGCCCTGGGCACCAGTACCTTGTCCCTGTTGGCTCCACTGAATCCTCAATTCTCCAAGTAGAGGTCCTCCTTCTCCTCTCCGTCTTTCTCTCTCTCCCTCTCTCCCAGCCTTGTTCTCTCTCTCCCAGTCTATGCCTTTGTGGCAAGGGCTGAGGAGCTCTCCACTGCCACACACTAGAGCTTTATGGACAGCCTCAGTGCACAACCAAAGAGAAAGTTGTGAAACCCAGAGAAAAGGCCTAGGATTCTCAAGTATGGCCACGGTGAGGACAGGCTGACCAGCACGGATACCACATTAGAGCCACGCTTCTGCGTTGGTGGAGCCTGCTTCCATGTGAACCAGGCTTCTGAGAATGGAGGCCACATTCCAAATGCTGCCCTCCTGAGAACAATGATTCCAAAGACCAGCAAAGGGACTGCTTCCCTCCGACATGGTGTATGGCCCAGTGGTGCCATGACCCCAAGTGGGGGAATACAACAGCCAGCTTCTTCTTCCTCTGAACACCTCTTTCCTGTCGCCCTCCTCTAACCTAGAGCCTGTTCTCTATCCCTTCTGGGTTGGATGTGGGGATCTCTGCTATGAATTTCTTAGGGTACCAAGGCCCCAGACAGACTTCCTCTTCCATAGACTCTACTAACCTAACAGGAGGTTAAGATAGGAGACAAGTGATCCTAGAACTCATTGGGATGGTGGTCTTCAGCGTACATAGGCTGGGATAATGGCTGCTGAGGTGTTTGGCTCACAAAAGCCAACCAACCAACCAATGAAAAAGCGCTGACATTATTATCAGATGAGCTCTGTGGCTACGTGCTCAGGAAGCCCTCATCTGACTCTAGTTAGGGATCATAACCTGGCTATTGGGATCACTCCTTGGCTAGTGGACTCAGGTGCGGAAGACCATGGAATTGATGCAAAAACAGATGATTCAAGCTGTCTCCCAGGCTGTGTTTTCTTCCCAATTTCATCCTGTTACTGCTTGCTAGAATCTTGGCAATGCTCTGCCCAGGCAGTGGTTTTCTGGTCACACAGAAGGCTTTCAATCCTACTGCTTCAGTCCACAAAATGCCAGTTCCATCTTTAGCCCATGCATTCCCATGTTCCTCTGAAACCACTCCTATCTCAGACCACAGAACCATACTGCTCCTGGAAAGAGGCTTTCCTCCTCACTCCTCAATGATGTCAGCTTTGCATGCATCTTCATGTCCTGGGCAGGGCACCTGGTGGGGAGCCGCACTAGCCACTGGGGTATACCAAAACACCTGGAGAGCTTACACCAGCAGAAGTGCAGTTGGCTTTGTGCACGAGCCCAACACACCCTGTTGGAGTGTTCTTGGGGGTCAGAGACTACTCTTTGGTGCTAAGAGTCGACCTGAGTCCACATCCTGACCCTTGCTCTCTGTCATCTGATTGTCCCACTTACTCTGACGGTGAGAGATGATTTGGCCCAGCTCATATTCCTCCGGCTTCTCCTGAGTAAGCAAGTGTAGCTCGAGGGCCCTGCGGATGACGACAGGAGCCCGATCGTGGCAGGTCACCTGGAGCAGCATGGGAGACAGGCCTTCAGGAAATGGGCCTTGAAGTGACTACTCAAGGACAGTGGGCAGGGGCATTCTGGAGGCACCTCCACTCTAAATACAAGGGCAACATCCATGACCCTACTACCTGAGGCTGACCTCCTGCTCATCGCGTGGGCTCTTCCCATAGGCTACTAGCCCAATCCTTGTACATAGGACTTCCTGGACCTGCCATTGCTCTTTGTGGAGCTGCACTTCTCTCCAAGTGAAAGGACCCCACTACCTGCATACAGATGCAATCTCATCCCACAAGTTGGGAGGAATGGGACAATAGCCTCCAAGATCCTAGGTCTGCCCGAGGATGCAGGCGGCATTGGGAATGGCCTAGGCACAAAACCTAGAGGCTTTGGTCTGGATTGCCAGGGCCCAAATCAGACCCAGGAACATGACCACACACAGGAGTGACGAAAGATAGCCATGAGAGCTCCTGGCCTCCAGAGGCTCAGTGCTGGCTGGGGTGTACGAGGGCACCTGTTCCGCCAAGGGTGGTCATTGGGTTACCTGGACATTTAGTGTGCTTGCTCCACATCCATACTGACTCTGCAGAGAGACCCTCTCAGCTCCTTGTTCAAGGAACATGCAGAACCTCATACTGGTGTCCTGCTCCATAGAGGCCAGCATCCCATACAGAGGAACCTGCAACCTAGGTCCTGGCCTGTTCTCATCTGTCACCCATACCTGCCTCTGCCCTTCTGGACTGCATGCTGCCACCTGACACACAGACTCCCTCAGACATGGCGGTGGACAAGCTGCTGCTCTCCCTCATCTCAGCTCCAGCCCTTCACACTGACCTCTTCCTTCTTGTTTCCCATCTATCCTCCTGATCATCCAGAAGCTCCAAATTCAAGAGGGCATGAGTAGTTCATGGTATTGGACCAGTGTCTGCTCCCCACCCAGGTGTAAGCACCAGGGGACACCCCTGCTCCCAGGCTTACCAAAACAGTCTTGGCCATCTTTGGACTTTGTGTTTCTAAGTGGACACGAATTAAGCAGGTGTCTCCCACCTGCTTGTGGGAAAGCGGCCTGGAGGACTTGCAGGTTGATTCTGAGAACTGTGGGGGATGGAACATCAGCAAACCCAGAAACAGAAAGCCACCCCAGCCTGTCAGTTGGCTCTATGGGCTTCTAGCACATATGTCCAGGTGCTCAGGCTTCTCATTTCCCCAGGTGGGAGTGGAATGGCAGCACAAGTACAGCTTGAATAAGGTAGGTGTTTACCTCCTTTCCCTTGACCTCGCGGCGTTTCCTCACGATGAAATAATATTTGATTTGTGGATTCATGGACAGATACATCAGTGAGTGGTCAGGGACCTTGATTTCTGCAGAGCAAAGTGGAGAGAATTGTTAGGTGGCACTCAAGGATTAGACCACAAAACACCCACAACCCCTGAGAGTCTCCGCCAGGGCGAGCCTGCACCAGAATTGAGAGCCCTCCTATCCAGCTACAGTGCCACCAAAGACTCCCTCAGTGATTCTTCCCTGGAGAAGATGATGTACAGGATTCTAAACCAAAAGAGCACCTGGCAATGGAAACAGCACCTTGGGCCCAGAACTTCTCAGTGCAGGTTGGATCTGCCAAAGGGACACTGCCAGGATCTGCATCAGGATTGGCAAAGGCTCCTGTGCTTAGGCCTTTCTCCCCAGGGCAGCCATGCTCACACATGGGCATTCAGGGAAGCGTTGGATGGTGGGGGAATTCATCCCCTTGCCCTGGATGAATCCACTCATGGATGAATACACGGAGGGGAGGTGGTATCCATCAGAGGTGTGTTGGGCATGGACATGGGAGGACTTGAGCAGGGTGGTGCCCTGGAGAACTCTATTGTTTTCTAGGATCGCTCTCCTTCCCCTTGTTTCTCATCAGGAGCTATCTGCTTGGTACTTTTATTCTGGTTCTTGTTCTACTTCTGGCTCTTCTTTCTGTCCTGCATCTTCTTGTAGTTCTTTCTGGGTCTTTTTCCTGTTCTTACATGATTCCTTCTTGTTCTTCTTCTTGTGTATCTCCCTCCACCCTTCCTTCTGTTCACCTCCTTCTTTTTCTTCTTCTGCCTCCTGCTCTTTATCATGTGATCCTCTCCCCACTCAGGAGTGTCTCTTTCTCCTCCTCCTCCTTCTCCTTCTTTCTCTGGCAATGGTGGGGCGTCCTGAGGAGTTCAAATCTATCACACTCTTCTGCCCAGATGCAGCCTCTGTTCAGTAGTCCAAGATGAAATCAGTTCTCAATCAATGGCCAGGAGTGAAACCAAGACCAAAGACAAGTGACTTCCTTTCTTTGTCATTGTCACAGTCAGGAAAGACTGAATAACAGACACCGCATTCTGGATAGGCTTCTACCTGTGGTAGTCAGCACCTCATCTGGACCAGGATTGCTAAAATAGATTCCACCTCCATAAAGCTTCCCCAATGAAAACAAGGTTTCCAAAATCTAGGAGAGGGCCAGCATCACTGCCACCCTCCTGCCATAAGGCATAGATGCCATCACACCTAGTGGGTTCCAGGCCCCCCGTAGTCCTCCCTTTTGACGTCTTTTACACACAAACCTCCCCTGGTCTGGAGCCTGCTCTCAACTGATGCTTGGGTTGAAAGTCTGTTTCTGAAATCACCTTTGTAGATTCTCGGTTTGGTAATTCCTTTTGACTGGCTTATTTTTTTACTAGGGATAAAGCCAGAGGCACTTAAGCACTGAGACCATTCCCAGGCCTTTTGACTTGGGTACAGGGTCTCCCTAAGTTTCTGAGGCTGTTTGGAAATCCCCTTCCCCCTGCACTGCCTCCCAAGTCCCTGAGATTCGCAGACACTGCCCCTTGCCCAGCTCCTTGCACCTCAGTCTTCCTCATGTGTGAGACAGAGCCAACTCAAATGAGGCAGTGTGTGAAAATGGGAAAACTCACTTACGTGCTCGACAGATGGTGGGTTCTACTGTGGACAGGCTGGGATGGTGGAGGCTAGGAGTGTCGGGCTCACAAGAAAGGAAAGAGCACTGGCATTGTGGACAGCTCAGCATTGTGGCCTCTGTTCTTCAGATGCCCTTCTTTGTTGCTGGAAGGAATAATAACCTGGCCATTCTGATATCTTCAGGAGATGGGCACCCAGGCACAGAGGACTTGGAATTGTTCCAAAAAGAACCCAAACAGGCTGTCCCCTGGCCTTGACTTCCTCTTCACTGAGTCCTGTTCCCAGTTGCTGCAATCCTGACATTCTTGAGTAGGCAGGACTTCTCATATCCTGGCCATGGATTGGGACCTGTGCGGCTTCCGTCCATAGCAATGCTGATCCAATCAGGACCCATGCTCTGCTCCTCTTCATTTGAAGGCATCCTTATCAGTGAGCCATAAACCAAACTGATGATGGATTGAGCCTCTCTCTGCCTTGCCCTCATCGATATTAGCTTTGCATTGCCAGACCAGGTCCAGGGGAGAACACATTTAGAGAGGTCCAGCAGCCGCCTGGGGCCTCATTGAACTCGTCCACACTGGACACGCCCATCACTGCACTTGGTTTCCTGCACCAGGCCCACCACACTCTGGCTATTTTAGGGCCAAGGCCCACTTTCTCTTGGCTGTGAGTTATCCTGAGCCCACTGTGGATCATGTCTCCCCACTGTCTGATTGTCCTACTTACTGTCATGCAGAGACATCATTCTCAGCAGCTCAAAGTTGTCCACATCCTCATGCTGCAACAAATTTTGGTCCAAGGCCCTGCGGATGAGGCTTGTCACCCTCTCCTGACACGTCACCTAGATCAGGGTGGGACAAATGTCATCAGAGAATGGCTTTTAGAGGAGCTACCCAGAAGACTGTGGTCAAACATTGAGGAGAAATCTCAGCTACATATACAAGGGCACAATCTTGTTATCCTGCTACCTGAGTGTGGCCTCCATATACCGCCTGGGTTCTTGCAACGTGCTACTAGAACAATCCTGGTACAAATATCTGCCTGTACCTGCCATCTCCCCTCCCCCTGGGGAGCCACATTCCACTCAGGTCAAAGGACCAAACTGCCTATGCACAGACACACTCTCATCTCACTGAGATGACAGCAATGGGCCAGGGATCTGCGCACCAAGTGTGCTCTGGGATGCAGGCTGCCTTTGTGGGTGGAAGAGGCAGATGCACTGAAAATTTTGGTCCTGACTGCCACTACACAAAACAGACTCAGATACAAGAGTGTGCACTTGAGTGCTTCATGATAGCCTGGAGAGGCCCTGGGCTCTGGAAGCTCGGTGCGGGTCTGGTTCTAATGATGTACTTGACTCAGCACTGGCAGTCACTGAACATGTCTCCTCTGCAGCTGGACACCTGCAGCATTAGCGTGTCTACTGCACATCCATAGAAATTCTGCCAAGAACCCCTTTAGCTCCGTATTTACATACATGCAAAGACTGACATTCCGAAGTTTGGCATGACCCCCCAGGTGATCCCGACCCCAAATTTTCACACCTAGTCATGCTAAGGAGGTTCTCTTCCCTGCCACCAGGAACACACCCCCTCCTACACATGTGACAAGTCACTGCCAGCTCCGCTGCTCCAACCTCACTCATTGAGAATACCAAGTTCTAGGCACTGCAGCCTGCACCCTGGACATATCTCTGCCTTCATCTGTCCACAGCACTTCCGTCTGCACTTCTGGCCTGCCAAACCCACAATACACAGGCCCACTCACCGCTGCAGCTGGGCATGCTGAGGCTCTCCCCACTCAGGTCAAGCCCTTAAGACTGACCTCTCTCTTCTTAATTTCCCACCACAGCCCCAGGGTTAGCTGTGTCTCCTGCCTTCCACTGTGGGGACACCCAGGAGGCAGCCCTGCTGTCGGGCTTACCAGGATGCGCTTTGTCTCCCTCAGGCTCTGTCCCTCTAGGAGGACGTGGACAAAGCGGATGTCTTCCACCTGGTCGCTGGAGTGAAGCAGTGAGGAGCTGCTACTGGTGACTTTTCTCACGCACCACTCATTGGTTTGGGTGGCCTGGGGCAATGGTCCTGCAGCCACCGCAGAGCTGCTGCTCACAGCTGCTGGGATCCTGGATGCCACTGCCACAGAAGGCTCCAAGAACTGTGGGGGATGACAACATCAGCAAAGCCCAGCACCTGCACCCCACCCAGCCTGGCAGTTGGCTCTGTGGGCATTCTAAAACATCCATCCAGAACCTGAGGTTCTTGTCCCCTTGGAGGATGTGGAGTGGCACCAGGAGTAAAGACTGAAGAAGGTGGCTGTTTACCTCCTTTGGCTTGACTTTAAACAACTTGCTGGCAGCTGTTTCCTGAAGAAGAAAGTTATAATCCACTCTGCCATCCAGGGCGTAATATACGTTTCCATCAGCAGGGATCCTCAGCTCTGGAGAGGCAGGGGCAGAGGCGTGGTAGGTGACACTCAAGTAATACACTACCCAACATCCCCCACAACTGAGAGCCTCTGCCAGCTCAGGTCTCACACACAGACCTGAGAGCCCCCGAATCCAGCTACTGTTGCACCAAAGACTCCCCACTGATTCCTCCCTGAGGACCCTCTATGCACAGGAGGTCCCCTACAGGAACACCTTTCAAGGAAATAGCCCCTTGTACCCCAGACCTTCTTAGTTCACGTTGGACCCACCAAAGACAAACAGCTAGAGTTTGTATCTGGATTGGTCCCCAAAGACTCATGTGTTCAAATTTTTCTCCCCACTGCAGCAATGATCACAGGTCAGTTTATGGAAAAGCACTTGATGGTGGGTGCCTCCACCTTGCCAGTGGATTCATCCACTCATACAGGGCTACACTAATTGGAGGGGTATGGTTTGGAGGTGTGTTGAGCGTAGGTGGAGGATGTCCACAGCAGGGCTGTGCCATCCAGAGATATATATTTCTCTTGAGTTCCCCACTTCTGCATTTTCTCCTCATGAGTCTAATTCTCATTCACATTTTTAATCAATTTATTGTTATACTTCTTGTTCGGCTTGTGTTTCTCCTTCTTGTTCTTGTTCTTCTTCATCTTCTCCTCATGCTTCTTCTTAAAGTCATCTTGACCTTCTTATTCATGGTCTCCTCCTTCAACTTATTTTCATTTTTCTACTTCTCCTTCTCCTCCTCCATGTCCTCCTTCTCCTCGTCCTCCTCATCCTTGTCCTCCTCCTCCTCGTCCTCCTCCTCCTCGTCCTCCTCCTCCTCTTTCTTCTTCTTCTTTCTCTCTCTCTCTCTCTCTCTCTCTCTCTCTCTCTCTCTCTCTCTCTCTCTCTCTCTCTCTCTCTCTCTCTCTCTCCAAGAAGAGTTTACAAGCTGTGAAGGGTTCTATTCTACCACACTCTTCTCTCTAGAAATGGCCTCTGGTCCTAAGTAAACTCAGTTTGCAATGAATAGAAAGATTGGAAGCCAGAAATGATTCTTCATTGAACTGCTTTTCTCATGTACTCATCTAGGTCAGGAAAGGCCACCAAAGTAGGCACCCTGTGGTTGTCTGTCTTCTTTGACACAAGACAAAGAAGCCTCTCTTCTTGGTCCCTTGTGGATAATAGCTTTGCAATGCCTCCTCAGGCCAAGGAAAGAACACATGATAGGCAGGTCCACAGCCCCTGGGGAACATGAAGAACCTGCAGATTTATGCCCCATCATTACACTTTGTTTTATGCACAAGTCCCACCATACTCATCCTGGGCACTGGGTCAATGCACACTGTGTTCTGGCTCCCAGTTATCGTGAGCCCACTGTGACTCACTGCTCCCTACCCTCTGATGGTTCCACTTACTCTGATGGTTCGAGAGAATTTGCAGAAGCTCGTAGTTTTCTGGGTCCTCCTGCTGGAGCAAGTGTGCATCTAAGGCCCTGCGGATGATGACTGGAGCCCTGTCCTGGCAGGTCACCTGAGCAGGGTTGGAGAAAGCTCATCAGAGAGGGAATTTGGGAGTAGCTACCCAGAGGACAGTGCTCAAGGACAATCAGAGACAAGTGAGCTCTCAACACAAGGGCACCATCTTGATACCCTGCTACCTGAGGCCTTCATGTGATCATGTGGGGGTCTTCCTATGAGCCTCTAGTCCAATCTTGGTACAAGACTTTGCTTCAACCTGCTATGCCCTACAGGGACAAGGGAATAAGGACCAAAAGACTTTGTACAGACACACTCTAGTCCCATCAAGATGGGAGGAATGGTCCAGTGCACTTCCATATCCCTGCTCTGGTCTGGGATGCAGCTGCATTTTTGTGTGGACCAGGCACAAACCCTAGGTGCTTTGGTCCTGACAGCCAGGGCACAACACACACTAGGACTCTTTAATGATAGGCATAGAAGCTGCTGGGCTCGAGAGTGTCAGTGCTTGCTAGGGTGTCAGGAGGTTCGGACCCAGCAGGTGCAGTGGTTCAACATGGCTCCCCTGGAGGTGGACACCAGAGTCTCATGATGGATACTCCACACCCAGGAAAATTCTGCAGAGAGAGCCGCTAAATCTCTATTCACATACATGCAAACTAGGACACTAATGGGCCCCTCCAAGGCCCCCAGTTCTCTGTGACCCACACCTACCCACCCTAATCATTCTACAATGGCTCCCTTCCCTTCAACCAGCAACATATCCCCTCCCACACACAAGAAAATGACTGCCAACTCCTGTGCTTCAACCTCCACGGTTCAATATACTCCTCCTCAATACCAAGGTCAGTAGAGGATGGCCTGTACCCTCGATATTTCTCTGACCTCCTCTGAACCCAGCACTCACTCCTGCACTTCTGACCTGCACACCCCAAAACACGCAGGCCCACTCGCACCCAGACCTGGCATGCTGCTGCTCTCCCGCCTCTCTCTTGCTCACTTTCTGCTCTCCTTCCTGACCTTCCAGAAGCTCCAGTTCAAGAAGACAGGCCTAGTCCAAAGTGTTTGCTGTGGACTCGGTCTTCCCCACTGTGGGCTCCCAGGAGACTCCCCTGCTCGAAGACTCACCAGGATGCTCCTATACTGTGTTGTCCTTTCCTTTTCCAGGTAGACGTGAATGAGGCACCTGCCTCTCATCCGCTTGTTATATTGGGGCCTTGGGGAGGACCGAGTAGAGACCCCTGATGTCCTGGACTCCGGCTCTGCCCCTTCCCTGGGAGAAGGCTCTGGCTCTGGGGTTGGCTGAGGAGCCGTGACAGGAACTGAGCTTGTAGCTAGAGGAGAAAAGATGCCAACATGACTGCCTTGCCCTGACCTTCCCACAGACAGACAATACCTCTGCTGCCAGGAAGAACTCAGGCCCTTGGCCCACACAGGACCTCTTTGCAGACTGGGGTCACTTCCTGAATGGACAAAGGCTTGTCCTAATTTCCAGCCCAACACCAGGCATACAGACTCCCTGCAGTGGGACAACAGTCGGACCTTTCCTCATATACCCTTAGGTACTCACCACAGTCCGCCTGGCTCTCAGGCTTTGCCTGGCTTGATTTGCCATCTTCAATTGCGGCCAGGAGGTGGTGTGCTTGGTGTTCCAGGTTCAAGCCTCCCAGCAGGAGCCACATGGATAGCAGCTGCTGCAGACTCAGAAAGCCTGGAGGCTGATGGGAAGCCTCGGAGTAGAGGTTCACCCAGGTCCCCAGGAAGGAAGGTGAGGCACTGTGGGGAGGAAGGTGTGGAGTCAGCAAAACCCTGGCCTTGCCTTCACCACGGCCTCCAGAGAAAACCTCTGACCCTACACTGGGGAGAGCAGTCTTTCCTCAGCCTTCCCAAGTCAAATCACCTTGCAGGTCCCTATTCTGGAAACAGGAGCCCACCCTCTTGACCCCAAGCCCATTCCATGTTGAAGTTGGTCCAGGGGTCCACCATAGTCACTGAAGAGGACAACGTGCACTTATGCCCCATGGAGTCAGGGATGCAGTCACATGTAGGATATGTACTCATGGCACCTGCGGTTTGAGGCTGACCCCCATGAAAAGGGACACAATGGCAGTCATTTGCACCCTATTTTTCAATGAATTATGAAATGTGACTGGAAACGTGTCTTCACACAGTGGGTGCTTTCTCCATGTTCATCAGTGAATGAGCCCAAACTGCTGATTCCCACATATCTCTGGGTGTGGGAGCCGCCATGTCCAAAGCCCCTGTCCAGCTATGTCCCAGCTAGGATGCTCTGTCCCACTATGGAAATTAACATGTCTTTATTAACCCAAAAGTGCTTTTCCCAAGGCCTGAGTTTTGAGACGCCTCTGGCACAGATCTACGTTCTTCACAAAGCCAATATCACACCAGAAAGACCACCTGGCCTCGCTGAGTCCACCTGGGAATGAGCTCAGTGCACACCATTGAGCTGTGGTGCCCAGTGTGTGGGGACTGCTCCACGGACCTCTGTGGATCAGCTGGAGTCAGGATGGTTTCTCTGCCTGAGAGCGGAGTTCACTCCCCTTGCAAGGCTGTGGCAGGCACCTCCAGGACTCGTCCCATTCGGGACTGACATTCCACTATGAGTGTGGTCCTCTATCTCATTAGGTATCACAAACCTTTGGGTCCCTGAGAGGTACATGGCAGCCCCAAGACCCAGGCATGAGGGGGCTACACACTTGGGCTTGGTGGTCTGGTGCTTACCTTGGGAACAAGAGATCCAGCACCTGATGGGTGGGGATGGAATCCCAGGAGATTAACCCCATGTTGCCGCTGAAATGTAGGTTCCTCCCACAAATGACAGGCAGGAGCTCATTCCTAAGCTGGTCCTGCCTGTAAGGTTCAAGGCTCTGTACCCTGAAGGGCTCCTCCGTGTTCTCATCATTTTCACCCTGTGTTGGGACCAAGAATGTTGGTTTAAAATGGAAATGGTGACAAACAGAAAAATGACTTGTGCCAATACACTAGAGTCAAAGCACAATGGGACAGTTCCCATCAGTACAAACACCCCCCCCCCCACACACACACACAGTCAGAATAGGAGTCCTGGGCCATTCATCAGGGATCAGACTAGAGGGCCTGCTGGGCTCACCTGCCCTGTGCTACTCACTGTTACTCTTGAGCTCCTCTGCGACAATCGCCAGAGGCTCTGGCGTCTAAGATGAAGCCTCACCCAGTGCATCCACAAAAGGGCTAGTTGGCCCCCCTGAGATTCCTGGGAGCCTGAGGCTCGGCATTGTTTGCAACCACAGGAGAACATCCTTCTCCCTCCAGTTTCTCCAACCAAATGAGCTCGGATGGCTTGGTCAGTTAAGTGGGTGCCTGGATACCAGGGTTCCATGTTCTGTTTGATCCATTGTCAAGGCAATGATGTCATTTCCTGTGCCCATACCTGAGCCTCTTTTCACATAAGACCACTTTCAAAAGCCCTATGAGCTGCTGATTTCTCCTCCATGCCTAAACATCTCAGGTGCGCAGGTGTTCACCAACAACTACCCAAACATCCCCACCAGCATCTGCCCTGCTTGGTGCCACTAGAGTTCCAGCTTGGAGCCTTCAAAAATGCATTCACAACCAGTCCTTCCCTCTCAGCAGCTTTTGGACCCTGGTCCCATCATTGTGCAACTCATGGTGTGCCCAGTCTTTTCTGGAAAGTAGGGTAGCATCTAATCTCTAGGGTTTATTGTGTCTATTGGCCCATAACACCCTCTATTCTCTCTGAAACCAGAGATGGGACTCACAGGTGGCTAAAGCACAAATGTAGAGATGGGACAATCACAAGAAGGGCAGAGACAAAGAATGCACCCCAACTCAATCAGGCCTGTGTCCCACACAGGGACGTGGCCAATGTCCGTCCCATCGTGGCTGCAGTTCCCTCTCTACACCATGGCAAGTTGGAGGGGACTGAGATGCAGAGGCTGCTCCCCTCTGCCATACAACTTCCCAAGGCTTCTCCTAAGATTTCAAAAGGGCCAAGTGTGTCTAGTGTTGGGGTCTCACAGAGACTCCGAGGTACCACAGCATCCTGCTGCCCAGAACCGGTTCACCCCTCACCTCAAGGGGGCTCAGCCTCTGCATTCATGGGAATTGAAGTGGGTACAGGTGATGGGATATCACCTCCAAGACTGAGTTATGCCAAGTCTATGACCCCTGTCTGCATCCCTGTCTCCAGCACCACTCCCTTCTCTCTCTTTCCTCCCCAGAGCAAACAAATCCATTTAGCAAGTGTGTCCTGTGATAAAGACATGACAGTCACCCATCCTCTCATTGCAAAAACACTGAGGCTCAGCCAACATGGATCCTACCAGGAACACAGGCATAAACTCAGAGTCCGATCCTCCCAGCCCAGCCTCAGTGGAGCCTGGACTCCCAGCCTCCTGAGTCAAGGAAACAGAGGTGCCTAGCCGAGCCACCTTGGATGCAGCCACACACAAACTGAACTCATCAATGCCCCTTGCTCTCAGTTGTGAGTAAGAGGGGAGGTGGTGTTTCACAACCCTGGACATCAAGTGCAGTCTCCAGGCTTTGGGGTGTGCCCTGGCCTCTCTCTATCTGCCCAGGCCCTCCAACTCACACTGGCCTTTTACCCAACCTCCTCCTAGGGCCAAACTCAATCCTGCCTCTCAATTTCTTCTGCCTTCCCCAACACACTGCTCCGCAAAATGAGCAGGGCTGGCTCTCTGTTATCACGCTGGTGTCAGCAGCAATGCCACTCCACTGACATCATTCTGAGTCCCAACCTAGGCACTCCAGCTGTCCTTGCCACATGTGGCCCTGTTTGGGCTCTGGCTCTTGCTCTTTTCTTTCATGTGCATGTGTTTTGAGGTTTTGAGTTTCTCCCACTGCAGAACTGCAGCCGTGGCAGGGTAGAGCTCATGAAGGTGACATTCTGAGCCACATCCAATCCCATCAGGACTGTGAACTGGGGTGATGCTGGAACACAGTGATGAGTGAACACATGGGAGGTGGTTGGACCCACCTTGCCTCTGAGTGGTTTCCTTTCAGGACAGGAATGTAGGGATGGGAGCCCCTGGCGTGGGGTGCTTTGCACAAGGCGTGACCACGGGCTCTTTCCTGGCAAAAACTGGCTCCACTCAGCATGGAAAGCACTGTCATTCCTGGTGGCTAACAACAGCCCTGGACCCCAGAAAGGAACCCACACTCAAGATTAACGTCTGAGTGTGCGTGTCCTCGAGGAAATGAGGTCTCCTGATCCCAGGTGCAAAGGGGTAAGTCCTCTAACTCCAGGGGCCATGAAGGGACATCTGAGATTCCCTTGTCCTTCTTTCCCTCTCTGAACCCATGGTGTCCTCACACTAACCACAGTTAGGACCCTGGCCTCATTCCCCAGTTGGGATCATTAGGCTCCATAAAGGACAGTCTCTAAGATGCTCAGTAAACCACCACCCTCTGCACAACCCATAACCCTATTCACCCAAGAGGCAAGAGGATTTCTATTCAGGAAAACCAGGACAGGGAGAGCCTTTCTCAAGGACACAAGGACATTAGTGAGTGAGGGAGTGATTAATGGATGGAGAACTATTTCCACCACCAACTTCCAGGAGCATATATGGCCCTTTGGGCACAGGTACGGACCCTTTTTTTCCAATCAACTTTTTCAGAGAAGTGAGGCTGCCTTCTAGATGGCACCTCCACACTAAGGGGGTCTCCTACTTCTTCCACATGTACATATTGCAACGGGCCTCCCACTGTGCATCTGAGAACACTCTGTGGGCATCTGTAGCCTTTCAAGACCCCAGAAACCATGCGGGCACCCCAGCACCAGCAGAGCATTTGTGCACATCACAACAATCACCCCGGGTGAGAACTCTCCGTTCCACTCTGTACTAGGCCCTGCCATCTGTACTGATCAGTCCAACCCCTCTCCTTCCTGTTTCTTGATTATACTACCATGGTTCCCACACATGGATGCCAGGGTGCTTGTGGCCCCCCCAAACATTTGAGTTCCAGGAACAGTGGAATGTGTTTGGGAACTTCTGGATGACGGGAAGTCCCACCCTCCAGGGTTTCATCTTCAATGTAATGAGTGCAGAGGGAGCCAGGAGGGCTCTGTCAGGTAGAGAGAGGTGGGAGCTGATGGAGCCTCAACTAAGTGCCCAGGACTCTGGGTTCAGAGCTGGTGTTATATGGAATTGTTGAGGGACGTGAAGAAAACCCAGCTCACTGTACACAGAGACAGCAGATGCCCTCACGTGGTCAGGCTGCTGTGCTAATCAGAGCCCCAAGATGTTCCACAGGTGTGCAGGTGGGGAACCCACGTGCCAGCCCAGGCTGTTCCTGAGCACCTCTACCTGGATTCGGAGCACGTGACTCTGCATCAGCGTCCTCACATCAATGTATCCCGGCCCCCCACCCCAAAAGTTCTCTCAGAGACAGTGAGGTTCCACTGCTCTGGACTTGCCCTTTTCTCTGGGATTCTGGGGTTCCATTAATTAGGAGGTCACAACAATTCTCAGCACACAGGCTGAGCCTACTGAGATCCCAGGAGTATCCAGGCATTGCTTCTATTTATAGTCCATCATGTCCCACCACACTGTGGACACGTATTGCACTCACCTAAAGAAACCACCAGGCCCAGGGCCTTCGTGCCACTGGCCTGCAGACACCTGGAGGAACAGGCAACCTATAGGCTGCGTGGAACCAAAGACCCTAGATCCTGGGATCTGAGCTGGACACACAGCTCATGTGCACACAGTCACCACCGTCACCGAGAGTGCAATTGAAACACCCGCAGAGTTAGCAGTGGACCTGATATGCCCACGAGTGGGGGTGAACTGCATCCCTTGAAAATGATCGTGTCCAGAGAAAGGCAAATTTTGTAGGATTTCACTTATCTCAGATTCTCAATTATCAGGTTCATAAAAAGATAAAGTACAATGTTCTTTTCCTGGGCCTCAAGGGCACTAGAATTCTGCATTGATGGCAAGAGTATGTCCACGTGACTTCTGGAGATGCATGGTGGTGACGCCTATACACCAACATGAACATGCTTAATGCCACTCAACTGTGTCCTCCAAAATGGTTTAATTACAAAACAGATGTTCGGTGTCAATTACCACAATGTAAACCCTTGGGAGACTGCTGATTGACTCATCTTAGCGTAAGTCAATGAATAAAGGTCCTAAGGTGCGAAGCTACAAAATGAGGGATGAGCATGGATGAGGATGGGCGGGAGAATCCTCCCCCTCTAACACAATTAGGGAAGGATGTGCTGCCCTCAAGTGGCTGGGGGGCCTGGGATCCTGCCACAGAGGGGGATTCCAAACCTCACATCCCCTGACCCAGGCCAGAAGACCAGGTAGAGTCCAAGGACCCTGGGGTGGCCCAATGGCAATAAAGGTCAAAAGGAACTGGGATCTGCCTGGACCCTCAATCCCCTACTCTGAGCAGGGCTGCATTATGAGGCCAGAGGCCATCCACAGCAATCTGCCTTTACAGGAAAACAGGGACTGCAGGCTGCCTCTGGCTCACTGACTCAGGATGGTGTTTTCATAAAGCAAGACCACTTCCTCACATTTGACCAGCAGCTCATGCGCTGACAGCACAATGGCTGGCTTGACTCAGGCCCTGAGAAATGAAATAGAAAATTCATAGCAAACCCATCTTCAGCTCTTCCACATCATCAGGGGGTGTGATTCATTTCCATCAACAAAGATGTCTGAAATGATGTCTAAACATGCTGGGGACTCACCTCCGTGTGGAACTTTTCAGGAAAAAGGGGATCAAATCTCATGAAGCAACTCTTCTCTCCTCTAGCCCATGGGCAATGCAAGGAACCTGCATGTTACCAGAGGCTCACTCTCTCTTCTCATGTCTTCTGGAAAGGATTCATGAATGCTTCCTTCAAGGTGAAGCAGAAGCCTGCATTCCCAGCTGCACAGAAGTGTTTGAGGGCAGTGTCTCCCTTAAAACCCAAGAAGAAAAACAGGTCATTAAACAGGCACATGGATTAGAGTACATGATCAATGATCCCTCCTCCCTGAAGCCTTCCACATGCCCACCTTCCACATTCACAGAGAAATGCTTGGCCATTCTCAAGACCAGGAGACCATGATGCTCATCACCAGGACGTCAATAGGAACATGAACAGAGCAGCATGGATTGCACAAGGTGGCACACCAAGGATCTGCAGCACAGCTGCTAGAACACCAGAGCTGAACTTCAGTATTGACTTTCTGCCACCTGCCGAGTACGATGGTAATGTCAAGCACAACATGCAGATATGCAAGTAGTGGGTGACACGGTGCATCCATTCACAGAAGTGGGCAACATCTTCATTGGAACAAGGAAGTATCTTATCCTTACTCATCAAAATCATCACAAAGAATAAAATGGATGCAAGACTTCTCATTTCACTATCATGTAGCTGTTGGATTTCCCTATTAAATAACACCTCCTCCAAAATAAAAAAATATCTCAGATGTGTGTCAACTATTCGATGGATGACATTTTAAAAACTAGGCCTTTCCTTCATATTTATGTATGCTATAGCCCTGCCTAAGGCTCTTTGAGAAAGGAGCACATAGAATTGGATCTTTGAAAATCTCACATTTGCCGATAAATATTACCGACAATGTCAGGCATGGCGAAGTGAAAAGTGGGACTTTGGATACTCAAAGAATGCTATGTTGTGAGATTGGTGTCTCTGACTCATAGACAGCATGTGGTTTCTATGAAAGCTGGTGAGGGAGCAGGAGTAACGAAGCTCATGGAACAGATGACCTCAGGGAATACTGACAGATAGGCCAAACTGGAGAACATGTTCCAGCTAACATTGGTATTTGGGCTCCTGAGCCCAGTCCTGTTTTAAAAAAAGTTGCAGACAGGCAGTGTTCATGTACAAAATGTCTACCATGTAAAAGTGGGTAATTGAAATGTCATCTAGGTACACATCTGATAGAATGGTCTGCCAACCTATGGATTTCATTCTAACAAATAAAAAGAAAAACACAGACATGAGACAAAAAGATAAAACCTTGTCTTCACCAGGATGCCTAAAAATAAGTTTTATTTGCCTCATGCAAAGAGCTTTCAATAGAACTTCTGATTTCTGAATGAACCCATTCAATTTTATAATGCACAGATCATAAGGTTTTCTTTACAGAATATTCTCTTCTTCTTCTTCTTCAAGCCTCACATAGAAAATGTCTCACAGGACATAGGAGGGGAATGACCCAAAGGATGAGAGAATGGCTGGAACCGTTCTCAAATGTGCCCATGTAGCCTAAAGTTTGAAGGCACCTAATTGTACTCTAAAACAATGATGAACCTATTTGATCCATTAATTAATAAATAGCACCGCTTTACCACTTGAACCAAATCACAGAAAAATGGAAACAGATGATCGAATTCCTCTTCTCCCATCACCTCCTGGCCCAGACTCTCCCCAGAGGTGGCTCTGGTCATCTGTCTATTAGGGAGTCACCCGTGGTCCCCTATCTCTCAGAAAAGAAAATCACCTCAGCTACTGTCCCTAAAGCCAAGTGATGGCTGCGGTTTCCACACCGTGTGGATCTGGAGAGATGCACAGTGCCGCTGGACCAGCCTATGTTCAGGGCTGTGTCTGTGTCCCACAGCTGAAACATGTGGTCCAGGGTCTTCTTTCCACCCACAGGTCCTAAGAACTTGCAGTCAGCACGTGCCTCCTTATTCACTGTGGCCACAGACTTCCTGCCAATGGCCATTGCATTGTACACGTCTTATAATTTAACACGGCATTGAAATGAACTTCCTTCTGGGAGCTTCCCAGGGCACGTCCCAAGACCTGAATTTCTGTGTTGTAGGGAGCATAGCATTCGTGCATTTTTTAAGTTTCATGGATAATGTTAAATGTGCCTCCAAAGTGTATGAAAAAAGCTTATCTTCCTATCCCCTCCCAGCACATATTATCAACATCCTTAATTTGGGTAAAAAATAAATAAATAAAACACATCATTTGAGCCTGTGTTCATCTTCTTGCCAGCTGTGTTCCAGTGACCTCCTCCCGTGCATAGTGCTCATCTGTGTTTCTCCTCGTGCCTCCTGTTCTACTGGGTTGCCATTTCCTCCCAATCGGTCCCTCTGTTTTGACAATGTTTGGGGCATATTTCGTTGGAGAGTAGTTTCTAACGTGGATGGTCAATTGAACCATCTTGACAGCTTTGGGTTTTGAGGATTGAAGCCAACCCTCCCCATTTCTAGGCCACAGCCTCTTCTCCTAGATTTCTACCAGTATTCCAGTAAATATTTCATTGAATTTGGTTGGTCTCTGTGTCTGGGTTCAAGACTTAGGTCCTGCACTTGCTAGCAGGGACATTGTGCTTTCTGGTTTGTTGTGTTGGCTTCTTGGGGACACTGTGAGGATCAGGTAGGCAAGGCAGGTAGAGTGGCTGGCCTAGAGCATGGCCCAGAGGGAGCGTTTGATCAACATTATTTGTAAAATGACAGCTGTCAATTATCACAACCAACATGAAAGGCCATCCTAACAATCATCATTATGAAAATATTGGTCACAATAATGTTTTCTACTTCTATGGTACATCTGTATTATACTCTCCATGAGTGAGGTCACAGGCCATGTGTCATTGTGTGCCTGCTTCTGTCATTTAGCCTGGAGGCCCCTGGCATAGTTTGCGCTTCAGGACTGGAAGCTCTTTTACGATACAGTTTTCAAGTGGCCATTGGTCGCCTGATGGTACTCCATGGGGTCATCTGAGCCTGGCTTGCATCTGGCTCCTGCAACCAACATCCTGTTTTGCTAGAAACTCCATCGAAAGAGGCTTGGAACTCCTGCTCTCTTGTTCGTCTCTGAAGTTCTGCCATTTCTTCTCAGATGGCTCCATCTCCAAACCTTTCAACCCCCTCCCCTGCTCCAGGGCTTTGAAGCGGTTTCTTTGGGAGCTTCTGCACAGGGTTAAGGACAAGCCATTCCTCACATGCTCCTTCAACAGGAGGAAGAGAGGGGCCAGAGGGGCCACAGGGAGCAACCTCCTGCTCTGTTCCAGGCAGCCACTTCCAGGCTGGGGCTGCAGCCTGGGGCTCTCAGGACGGCTCTGGCTAAGGGGGAAGCCCTACCCAAGCCTGGGTCACAGCCTCCCATGCCCCAGGGCAGCTGGTGAGCACTGGTGGAGGGTGGAGGGGAAGGCTTGCACCCCAGGAGTCGGGTCTGGACAGCATTCAGGTGGGAAGAGACCACTGGTCACCAAGGGGATGTGAAGCAGGGGGTGACCCAGGGCAGCCATGAGATCTCCTCTAAAGACCACTGTGGTCCCAGCAGTACAAAGGGACTGAGTGACATTATTACTCTTCCCTGTTTTAAGGACAGAGGTGTGGAAGGGATTCCTGAGAGTCACAGAAAACGTGGCTCACAGGTTTCATTTTGCCATCTAGGAGTGACCTTGGCCGCACTGGTGGCAATTCCCCAGACCTTTGATGAGCCCCCTGGCATCCTCCCAGGCCCAGTCTCAGGGGCAGACAGCTGCTCTGACTGCTCTCCCTGGACCTGAAGATCACATGGGGTTTTGAAATTCTTTTTGTTGCCGCACCGGGCATTGAACCCAGGGCCTTGCACATGCTAGGCAAGTGCTCTACCGCAGAGCTCACCCAGCCCTGAGGGTGACAGGTTTGGAGAGCATTTGCTACCTGAGTCTTGGTGAGGTGAATCCTCATAGCCCTGAAGTCAGCACGTTTCTCTACCAGCTGCGTTTGCAGGGTTAAGATCTTAGCTTGAGTTTTGATTTCCCTTATTTCTTCACTTCTCTCTCTCTCTCTCTTTTGGTACCAGGGGTTGAACCAAGGGGTGCTTTACCACTGAGCCACATCCCCAGCCCTTTTTAAAATACTTCATTACAGACAGAGTCTCACTGAGTTGCTCAGAGCCTCACTAAATGGCTAAGGTTGGCTTCAAACATGCCATGCTCCAGCCTCAGCCTCCAGAGTGTCTGGGATTACAAGCATGTACCACTGCCCCCCAGCTCTGCACTATTCTTAATCAGAGAACCTGTGGGGCTATGTTTACTAGGTATGAATTGAGTTGCCCTCCAGAGAAAAGAAAAAGTAACAAAGCTTTGCTGTGTGGGCAAATCAGGGATGACCCCAGGACAGGGTCAGCTTTCTCTCCAAGGAAACCCCACTGCCAAAAAGGAGCCCCTTGGCCAACGCAGTGGTGCACTCCTGGAATCCCTGCACCTCGGGAGGCTGAGGCAGGAGGATCAAAAATTTCAAAATCAGCCTTAGCAATGGCAAGGCACTAAGCAAATCAGTGAGACCCTGAGCCTAAATCAAATTCAAAATTGGGCTGGGGATGGGGTTCAGTGGTCAAGCATCCCTGAGATCAATCACTGGTACCACCCCCCGTGAAATAAAAGAGCCTCTGCTAAGGACTTCCCTGTTGGCTGAGGCAGCTGCCTGCAGTGGGTGTCCTGCAGAATGCAGTCAATCTCCCCAGGCCTGGGCTGTGGGGAGGGGTTGGCCCGGAGACCAGGGGTTAGCCCCCAGCTAATGATCACTTGGTATTGTGGTTTGGATGTCAAATGTCCCCATTGCCCATGTGCTAAAGGCTTGGTCACCAGCCTGTGGCCCTTGGGACATAATGGAAACTTTAGTAGGTGGGGCCTCCTGGAAGGAATGAGATCATTAGGGGTGTGACCTTGAGGGGGATATTGGGACCCAGCCCAGTCCTACCCACCCTCTTCCCAGGGTGGGTAGGACTGGGCTGGGTCCCAATATCCCCAATATCAGAAATGAGCAGCCTCCTCTGTCATGTGCTCCAGCTGCCAGGATGTCCTACTGTGCTGCCACAGGCCCAAAGCAACAGGGCTAAGGTGCCATGGACTGAGACCTATGCAGCCGTGAGCCAAAAGAAACCCTGTTTCCTTTTAAGGGGATTCTCTCAGATGCTTTGTCACAGCAACAGAAAGCTGACAGCACCCTTGGTCTGTGCCCCTGCTTTATACATAGGGATGCTGAGGGCCCACAGGAAGCCGAGCAGCCCCAGGTCACATGGTCCCGTAAAAACAATTATTATCCATTCATTCACTGACTACATGGCAGGAGCTGGACTCCAGATCTCAGTGTTTGAAAAAGTTGTGTTTCCTTCCTGCCCCTTAGTCCCTCGCTCTCTCTTTTTGTATGAATCCAAGAAGGACCTTCAGGAGATTGCAATGCCACCCAGTCATCCTAGCCAGCTTTGTACTTGAACATGAAGTTCATGGGATGTTTCTGCTTCACATTGTGTTAGTCACTAGTCATCAGAGAGCTCTGTGCTTTCACCTACAGAGTGCCACCCCACTTCCCTGCTGCAAGGGCTCTTCCTGCCAGGTCACCTGCTGGATGGAGGGCACTGCCCAGTGCCCTAGATCTCTCCTGAATGTCCTGTGACCAACCCACTGCAGGCCAGGCAGACATCCACAGAAAAAAACAGCGAGAGGGTCTGGCGCCCCCTGCAGAAAGCACCCCCATCCAGGTACTGTTATATAGATGCCCACAGAACGTTCCTCAAACCTGAAGCAGCTTGGACTGCATCCAAATGCAACCACAGGCCGAGCACAGTGCCACCCACCTGTGCTAGAGTGACTCAGGAGGCTGAGGCAGGAGGATTGTGGGTTTGAGGCCAGGTTTAGCAACTTATTGAGGCACTGTCTTAAGATAAAGAATTAAAAGGGCTGAGGATGTAGCTCAGTGGCAGAGCCCCTGGTCCAATCCCCAGTACCAAGAGGAGGTGGAGATACCAGAGATGGGAACTTCTGAGTTGGGTCAATGATAACTCCAAGTCCAATGACACTGAATGCACAGGGGAAGCTTTAACCCGCAAAAGAAAAGGAGGAAGGGAGCTTCAGCTCCAGGTAAAGGACTAGGAATTGAACCCGGGTGCCTTACCACTGAGCACACCCCAATCCTTTTTATTCTTGTTTTGAGAAGGGGTCTTGCTACATTGCTGAGGGTCTCACAAAATCACCAAGGTTGACCTCAAGTGATCCTCCTGCCTCAGCCTCCCGAGAATCTCTGGGATTACAGGCATGCACCACCATGCCCAGCAGGAAAGAAACTTTTATCAGTGCAGCCACACGGGGAAGGCAGGGGACCCACATCTTAGCCTGTTTTCAGGGGGTGACAATGACTTGGAGCTTTTATAGAGAGGGGAATGAGGGCAAGGGCTTGGGCTTTGCACAGCTGCCAAAGCAGGTGGTCCTGACCAGTTGAGGTCTGTCCATCTTCCCAGGATTGGCCAGGTGGTGCCTTGTCAGGAGAGCTGTGTCACCTGCTTTGGCTCTCAGATGCACATCAATCAGACCTTGTTCCTGGGACATGAAACAGACTGCATGGGGGTGGGGGTCTGGATTCTGAATTAAGAGCAACTTTCTTCTGCTGAAAATAGAGACGGGCTGCAACCCTACGCCCACCTCAGGAGCCAGGAAAGCTAAGATGGGTCCCGCCCTTCCTCAGGCCTGGGCACAGGCCATCTGCCTAGGCATTTTCTGTGTTTTTCCCATTTTTGCTTTTCTTCAGGCCAAGGAAATTCACGGATGTAGATCACTTGGGTTTTGTTTCTATAAACTGTAACCACTTCTGTGGGTCAGGGGCTTCTTCCAAGACTTCTGGCTGCTTCTACCCAGTTTGATCAAAGTTCTTGATTTTTTCCTTTTTCTTTTTTTTTTTTTTTTTCCTGTTCCTTGTGCTGGTGGGCACTGATGCAGCCAGCAGGGTCCAGTAACAAATCCAAGGTGACTCGGGCAAAGGGGATGGATGGGCCATATATTGAGGCAGAGATGCTGCCCTTCTAATTCTGCCTTTAGCCATCCATTGGATGTCGGTGGGTAGAGGTGGAGGGCTGGAGTCCTCCTTACAAACTCCCCAAGACTCAAGTCAGCAAACACTGAAAGCCCTGTGGCCCTCAGGGACAGGGCCCCAGACAGTTCCTCGGTGCCTCCCAAAGGCTGCCAAGGGAGAAGTCACTTGGGGCCCGACTCCAGGAGGATCATCAAGGGGCGGGACAGGGGGACTTCAGGTAAAAAGCTGCAGCCAGCTCGCCCTAGGACCCCAGCCCTCACCAGCCCCACCCCGTTCCTGGACAGAAAGGTTTCCTCGAGCATCCTCACTGGGTGTTCCTGCAGCAGGGCCCCAAGACTGCCCTGGAAAGGGATCTGTCAGGTGGGAGCGACCGATTTCCCTGATATATGCTGCTCAGCACCAGTATCCCCTTCTCTAGGCTCGGCAGAGTCCCCTGAACCTGCAATGTGCCCAGATGTGCCTGGCCTGCAGCCCTGGCTCTGAACCAGCCTCGTGGAACACTGGGTGCACAGTGGAGGCCCGTGTGGAGTGTCCTCCTCCCAGTGCGCACCTCCTACTCATCCCTTGGCACATCCCCAACCCTCTTTGCTCCCAGGACCCCTCAACTTTCTTTCCAAAGGCCTTGGAATCCCCAAAGGATTGATGCATGAGGGAAGGGACCTGCATCTGGGGGCACAGACCTCGCTTTGGCATCATGTTGCCTACGTGGTACTTACACCCCTGAAGATCTCGCCCAGCATTTGAAGCAGGATCGATTTAGCCACGCAGCAGGTAAGCACTGATAAGCTCAAAACATTGCATGGACAGGAAAGAGATTTCTTCTGCAATCAATTTCTACATCATAGTCTTCAGTAAAGGAAGAGACCACTTGGGGGCTTCTCTGTCCCCTGTTGGTTGTAGCTAATTTCAAAAAACAGTTTCAATGAAGGGCAGCAACCTGCACATTTCAAGCACACTCTGCTGAGTTCCAATACTATGCATCAGCTGTGAGGGCACCACAATCAATGTAAACAACATGTCTATCACCCTAAAAGTTTCCTCCTGCCTCTCTGCAATCCCTTCACACCTCCACCATCCCCCCTCACATCTCCAGGTGACCCCTGATCTGCTTTTTGTTACTATATACTTTCTAGAAGTTTCAATAAACGGAATCATACAGCATGTTTTATTTGTTTTTTTAAATCTGGCTTCTTTCAACATAATTATTTTGAGCATCATCAAGGTTAAGTGCCAATAGCTCACCCTTTCCTATTTTTGAGTGATCAACTGTCTCATAAGGTGGGCCTGGGGAGTCTGCATCCACTCACCTGCTGATAGACATCTACACTGTTTCCAGTTCTTGTCTATAAACAAAGCTGCTATGAAAATGTGTATACTAGTCTTGGCAAAGGCAGGTTGTAATTGATGGATTTCTGGAGGCTCAGTAGGCAAGTTGAATATTGAAAACTCCAGGGAGGGAACCCAGTGGGCAGAGCTTGTTCTGCAGAGTGATGTCCTGAGTTTAACCCTCAGTACCAAAAAAAAAAAAAAAAAAAGAAAAGAAAAAAGAAAGAAACAGAAAAAAGAAAAAGAAAAACTCAGAACCACCGCCAGATCACAGGGGCCCTCCACCTTTGTGGGTTTCAGCTGCAGGAGTTCAGTGTTCCCACTGAGACTGTCTCCAGGTTCCTCATGTTTCTGGACCTTTCTGACATATGCCAGAGCATTCTGTTCCTAACAAGGCTGCCCTCTAGAGAAACTGCTTTATCAGAGTCTGAACAACTGGGAATCACCAGAGCCTGTGTCACCTGGGGGAAGGCAGGCAACCAGCTCCAGCACCCTGAGTCCTGCTGTTCCACCTAAGAGGGCAACAGGGAGAAGCATTAGGGACATTCCCAGCCCAGGATGCAGGCTCAGGAGACAGGGACCCGCTGGAGGGGCCACAGAAAGCTTGCCTCCCACTCCTGGACACTCCTCAAGGCCTATTTCCACGAGCTCCCTTCCCCAGTGCTAGAGTTACAAGGCAGACTAAAAGGCAAAGGCCTGAGAGAGGAGCAAGCACGGACACTAGACTCCCACCAGGAGGGATGCTGGGACCCTCAGACCAGGAACCCCTCAAACAACCACGACTAACCTGCCAAGGGCTCTCATGGAAAGACAGAGAACAGGCACCAGCAGAGGGGACAAGGCAGAAAGAGATGGAGACACAAAATGGTGGGACACAAATGAGGAAGAGCTTTGATGAGCTCATTAACATACTGGACTCCACTGAGCAAAGAATGTCTCAGCTTCCAAAACATGAAAGCAAAGCAAGATAGGGAGAGGGAGAGGGAGAAGAGGGAGAGGGAGAGGGAGAGGGAGATGAGGGAGACAGGGAGAGGGAGATGGAGAGGGAGAGGGAAAGAGAGAGAGAGAAGGAGGGGGCAACAAGGGAGAGGGAGACAGGGAGAGAGAAAGGGAGACAAGCAGAGGAGTGGGGGAGGAGAAGGGAGAGGTAGAGGGGGAGAGGGGGAGATGGAGAGGGAAAGGAGGAGAGGGAGAGGGAGAGGGCGAGAGGCTGAGGGGGAGGGAGACAGGGAGAGAAAGAACCAACATCTAAGAACTGTGGGAAGATAAGAGGTGTCATGTAGACAAGATGGGAATCCACGGAAGAGGAGAACTTCCCAAATTAGTACCAAATCAAAGTGGCTCAGAGAACTTCAAGCAGAAGGAACAACAAAACAACTCCACCCAGCCTCAGCCTCCAGGAATCCAAACTGCAGCACCAAGAGAAAGCCAAGCCAACACCAAAACAGAACCACCATCAAACACACACACCCTAAAGGGGCCAGTGGAAGAAGCCCTGCCTCTGGGAACAGAGACACAATATATCCAACTGCTCAGAAAGTATTCAAGGAAGAGCGTGGAGCAAAACACTTAGAAGTGTTGAGGTGAAAGCCCCCCAACCTACAGCCATGTCCTGAAAACTCAGCCTCAGAGTGAAGAGAAATAGAGACTCTCAGACACACCACGGAGGGACTGTGTCACCAGGAAGCTGCCTGGCAAGAAATGATAAAAGAAGTCCTTTAAAAGAAAAGGACCATGATCCCGGCCAGAAAGAGACTTACATAGAAAAGAATAACAACTTAAGTTTTCTTGGATAAGTTTGTTCAGAACAAAATTAACAAATGTCCTCGATGAGAACTGTATATGTACATGTGAGATGACAGTGTGACGCGGGGTGGCAGAAGCACCAGGAATGCTTTGTTGCTGTGAGGTACTGACACCAGTCTTGACCCGGCAGTGTCATCCGAAAGTGGACCTGGGTTAGTTATCAGTATACACTACAACCACTAAAAAAGGTTTTTAAAAAGAAGTATAACAGGTGTGCTGAGAAATGTGAGTAGATGGAATCAAAAGGCAGGAAAAGAAGAGACAGACAAAAACAGGCACAAAGAACCAGGGCAATTACACAGAACGGTACCAAGCACAGCAGATGCTATTTCAACTGGATCAATAATCACATTATACGTCAGGGGCCTAAACGTACCAATTATCAGAGATTATCAGAGGGGTTCAAAAAACAGGTTCCAACCCTTTGGTGTCTAGAAGTCCACTTAAAATATACAGTAGTACCCCCACCCAGGGATACATCTCGAGACTCCCAGTGGATGCCTGAGCTGCAGATGGCACTGAGCCCTATATACACTGTTTCCCCCTATATCTACATTCTTATGACTGTTATAAATTAGGCACAGGAGGAGATTGACAATGGTAACTAATAGTAAAATAGAATAATTTTAACATAATTCAATAAACTTCCCACCATCGCTCCCCTTAAGTTTTAAGTAAAATCAGGGGTATGTGAGTGTCAGCACTGATACTGCAACAGTCCATCTGATAACCAAGATGGCTACCAAGAGTGAGTAACAGGCAGGGAGCGTATACAGTGTTGACACACTGGACAAAGGGACGATTCATACCTCAGGGGGACAGTGCGAGACTTCATAGCATTACACACAATGAAATATAATTTAAAACTTAGGAAATTTTTTTATTTCTGGAATTTTCCACTTAACAGTTTGGGACTGCAGTTGACCACAAGTACCTGAAACCTTGGCGAGCTGAACCGTGGGTACGAGGGGACCACTGTAGATTAAGAGTGAAGTGTTGAAGAGGGAAACACGGGGCCAACTCTAGTGAAGGAAAGCAGTAGTCACTGTATGAAGCTCAGACTATATTAACTACGTGCAAGGAAAACTGCCAATCGTATAGAGGGACACCACATGAATGATGATGGGACAGTTCTCCAAGATGTACCATACTCAGGGAGCACGCACTGTACGGCAGAACATTAAAATACTTGAGAACTGCGAGGAGAGGTGGAGACGGGACCAGCCTGCTGCCAGAAGTGGACAGACCCTGAAGGGGAACACCAGGAGGACAAAGTTAAGCTCAACAGAACACAGCACAGTGCGCTGACAGGATGTGCACAGGTGTTCAGAGGGCTTGCACTTAGTGCGGTCTAGGAACGGCTGGTTTGAACTTCCCAGGCTTCTCTTTGGGGCCGCCTGTTCCTTGTTCCCCTTCTCCTCTTTTTCTGCCTTCTCTTGGATTGAGGGTTTTTTGAGTTTGTTCTGTGGTGCGGGGGATGGAACCCATAGCTTCCCACATCGATGCAAGCAATCCACCACTGAGCTGGGTCCCAAGCCTTTTTTTTTCCCCCCAAGAAAACCATGTCTTTAAAAGCTTTAAAAACAAATAATGCTATTTTGCAAATATGACTTTGCTTTACGAGGGCCACCAACTTACAGCACTGTGATGTCAGGAACACAGAGTGTACAGGGAAACTAACTAATGCTGCTACAGTTGGGAGATTGGCTGCTGTTGCTGACTGAAGTGTGGGTGATACACATTGGGACTTGTGACCCATCAGATCAGCATAAGTTAATGGTCACCCAACTCCCTGCACAGGCTTGGGTCTGATCACATATTCTGCCTGGATAGATATTTCAGCCTCTTTTGTATATAAAAGACACACACATACTCTCTCTCTCTCTCTCTCTCTCTCTCTCTCTCCCTCTCTCTCTCTCTCTCTCACTCACACACACACACACACTCTCACACACACTCTCTCTCTCTCTCTCACACACACACACACACACACACACACACTCACACATACATGTATGTCCTGTCATACAAACATGTAAAATTGTCTGCAAGGGCACACATTAAATAAACAAGTATTACGCGCCTCAGGCAATCCTATTCACTATAAATACATACACATTTTTTTTGCATTTTGGTTTTTTTGTACCAAATTTCTACATTATCTAGCAACTTGCAAAAGAAAAGTTTATTTTTTTCTGATACAAAATGTCTCTAAAGACTCGTTATGTTTGGACTTTAATCAAAGGATATGTATAATCAACAAATCAAGAGCATTGTATGTTTGCCCAGCCCTTTCTGAGACAGGGTCCTGCTAAGTTGCTGAGGCTGCACTTGAACTTGGGAAACTCCTGCACAGCCTCCTGAGCAGCTAGGATTACAGGTGTGTGCCACTGCACCAGCACAATGAGTTATTTTTAAGATTGCACCTCATTCTCTTTGCTGGCTTAATAGCTACAGCTCTGTGTCACACTAGTGACTCCTTTACAATAGGGTTTAAGTGCACATCTTTACCTTAACCAGTCCACCTTCAAATGACCCCTTGAGAGAACCAGGTGACAGCATATTTCCAGGACTCCTGCCTGGTCTCTGTGTTGTTATCATACATTGCACATCTACATGTGTAAAAAAAATGTTGGCATCAATTGTGCTTTAACTACTCTATTGTCTTAAAGGCAATAAACTGGGGGACTGTGACAAGGGCCTACCTGGGTAGGCAGAGGATTGGGGGAGGATGGGGGCAGAGAAAGTATTCAAAGAAACAGGAAATGATGATCTGCCCACGGAGGAGGAACATGGTGGGTCACACCCCTTACAGGGGCCTGTGTCCACAATACTAAAGCATCTTTACAACTCAATGATAAAAACACAAATAACTCAATTTTTCAAATGGGCAAAAAGAGGTGAAGAGACATTTCTCCAGACACCACACAAGAGGTGTCAAGCGTGTGACAAGAGGTTCCTGCTGCTGGCACTTGATGTTCAAGTTGGAACAATGAGGCACTTCCTGCCACCAGGGCAGCCTGGGCCCTGCTGGAGGTGGGTGCAGCTGTGAGGGACAGGGCAGGAGGTCACCTCCCAGGGATGGGTCAGCCCGAGCGGGCGTCGGGCACAGCCACCACAGCCCTTCATGTCCCTGTGCACATTACCCCTGGGTGGGTCTTTTCCTGTCTCCCTGCTCCATTTGCTTTTGCTGGTTTCATGGAGTATTTAAAGTAGTCTTGAACTGAGGTCAGTACATAATGTCCCTGTCACACTGCCTGGCACAGATCACGTGATCAATAAATCAAAACTATAATTATTTATTTGTAAATAAAGAAGGTTGAAATTACCTCAAAAAAGAAAAAAGAGGTGACACAGCAAGATGTGACGGGGGAGTCCCAGGCGCCTAGGGCAGCAGGCACGGTGTTGCAGTAGGGGAGCCAGGTGGCAGGAAGGTCAGGTGGAGGCCCTCTTGAGACCTGACCAAATAGAGCGCTTCATTCCCTGTGCAGCCTTCACCTCTTCCCAGTCCAGCCTGATGTCGGGAACCTCCTCTTCTGGCTCAGGATCCTTCCTCAAGGCCCCGCGGGGGGAGGCGACCAGGATGGGCAGGGGGCCACATTCCTCCCGGAATTCCACCACATGGAGACCTTTCTTGTCGGCCAGCTGTTGGTGGGTTTCCTGGGCAAGACCAAAGTGAGAACAGCAGTTAGGTCTCCGAGGGTCCCTGTGGCTATAGGAGTGAGAGGCACCACCACAGGGGTGGGGTGGGGGTGGGAGTGCAGAACCCACCAGAGAGCTTGGGGGAAAGAGCAGTGCCAGCTGATTCTGGGTGGTTAAACCACAGTGGCTGTCACAGGGGGATGCCTCAGCCCACCTTCCCACCCCAAACTGGGGTACGCCAGGCCTCGCCTTCCAAACTCCCTAAGCACGTGCCTGCCGGGCCAAGCACCAAGCCTGAACCTGGTGGAGCCCTGAGATCTAACAACCAAATCACAGGAGGTCCAGGGGGGAAAGGACATCAAGGACCCCACGGGTGCTCAACCCTGGAAACACTATGGGACAAAACACCTGACTTCTTCAACATAACAGCAGCAAGGGGGGAAGAGAGAGGGACAGACCAAGAGAGACTTAAAAGACACAGGAGAAACTTTAGAAGTGCTGACATCTTCTCAACTGGATTGAATCAAATCAATGGGGTTGAATCAAAAACTGTGTAAAAAAAAAAGTTTTTAAATCAGACGAATGGATAGATTTGAATGAACAGATTCGATACTTGATAATACTGAGTCATGATATTTAGGAATGGTAAGGGTACCATGACATTTTTTTTTCCCCAGTGCTGGGGATCAACCCTGGGCCTTAAGTGTTCCTAGCAAGCGTTCTACCATAGAAGTAAACGGATCCTTTAGATCCTCTAAAGGATCAGAATCAGAAACCACTTCTCAGGTTTCTGATTCGGATCCTTTAGAAATACAGTGAAATATTTACGAATGAAATAAAATGGGACCTGAGATTTGGTTCAAAACGACTCGGTGAGGTGATGTTGAGAAACAAGATTAGCTCTGGTTGGGCAGCAGAGCCCTGGGGTCACTGCAGCAGGTGGCCGTGGGAGCCCCTAGGAGACCCTCAGCACCTTGGTCTGCAGCACAGCCAGACCTGCTCAAACCCCAGGGAAGGTTACCTGGCGGGAGAGCCCATGGAAGAGGCCCCGGGTGAGGTTGAGCATGTTGACGGACCCAGAGACCTCGGCATACATGTCCTTGATGCCAATGAGCCGGCAGATGGTAATGATGGCCCTGTGGCAGCGCAGGCCGTATCCTAGGAGACAGGAAATGGACTGAGCACCTGCCAGCATGCTTTCGTGTGGCTCTGGGTTTAGGGAATGACATTTTGGCTTCACCACCCCCAGCTAGTGTGACTTCTAGGACGACATTTATTCAATGGTATGTACAAAAATTAAACAGAATATCTACCTTAAACGTAGTGGGGGGGAAACCACGATGTTACTTACATTAAAACTTTAGTGCCTGAAAACTCTTGGCCCTCTGCCCAAGCCAGCTCCCGTGTCCATGCCTGGTTACCATCAAGGGAGACGCCTGTCCTCACCCTCCTAGACCACTCAGCTGCCCTGGCAGCGACACCACTTCCCTCTCCTGGGAACACCTTCTGGCCTAAGTGGCAGCGTCTCCTGAATTGGTGGCTCCTGGAGTGCTTTCTCACCTCCCTGATGGCCTTCAGTGCTGGGGTGGTCTCCTCCCCTCTAGCCACGTGCCCTGCTCTTGGCCACCGGCAATCCCTCCTCCAGAAGAGCATCAAAAACACAAGCCAGGGCTGGGGCTATAGAGCAGAGCGCTTGCCCGGCATGTGTGAGGCACTGGGTTTGATCCTCAGCAAATCAAGGCTCCGGGGCACAACCTCTCACTGGCCATTGCTCTCTGAATTAAACAAAGACATCTGCAGGATCTTCCCCCCACAATATCATTATCACACACACACACACACACCCCCCGTGCCCGACCCCACTTACTGCACTGTCCTCACATGGCCTGTGCAGGAGGGCACACTGTACCTGGGGCACGCACCAGCCTGGAACGTTCTCCCAGACCTGCCCCTCTGCTCCTCTTCCTTCAGGATCTCACTCACACTGCCCCTGCTCAGAGGCCACCTCTGGCCACCCTGATGAAGGTGGCCCTCCTCCTCCTCTTGACAGCACTGAGGAAGGTACAAGGCAGTAGCTCAGTTGCTTAGGGCCTCACTAAGTTGCTGAGGCTGGCCTGGAACTTGCAATCCTCCTATCTCAGCCTTCTGAGTGTCACTGAGATTACAGGTGTGCACCACTGCGCCCAGCTCCTGACCTGAACTCCTGAGATTTAAAAAACTACAGTCAAATGAAACAGGTTCTTACTACAGAACTGCAAGCAAAATGCAAATCCAAATGTTTAAGAATTCTGCACCAAGAGTGCACTGGGTGTGACTGTCCCCATAACCAACACTGCCTGTGGCCTGTCCACAAGACAAGAAAGGCCATTTCTGCTCACCCAGTGCCTCAATGAATAGAGATCATAGAAGTTCAACAGTACTCAATGGTGAGGGGCTGGGGGAGCTCCGTGACAGCGCGTGCTTCACAGGTGTGGGGCTCTGCTTTAATCCCCAGCACCAAATAACAAGCCTAACACCACGACACTTGTAGAGGAACAGCACGTGACTGGCAGGAAAAAACACCGTCCAGCTGGGTGAAGGCTCCAGGAGGAACCACGTGCCCACTCATCCAACCGGACCACCACCACCTGCTCTGCATGCCTCAGCCACTCCAGGAACAGGCCTGGGCCTGTGCAGCCCGACCTTGGCTTCTTCCCCAGGAGCCTGGCCTTCCTCAGCCTAATTCAGGACTTCCATCTGTCACTCTCAGGATGAGTTCAAGGAGAGGCGAACAACCCCAGGGGGGAGGGTGGGACTGTGGTGCTTTCTCTGCTTTATGTTCAACAGAGAGTCAGAGCTTTCCAGTTACCTCTGGGCTATTTCTTCATCTTGATGTGTGTGTCCTCTTATATCTCAACGAGATGTCATGGAATACTGGGGGGTAAAGCAGACACAGGAGGGTCAGGCATGTGGCTTTAATGTCTGCAAAAGCCACAGAGCACTGGGTGCTGCCCTAAGCAGCCAGCCCACAGGACACACAGACGCTGACCCCACTCATTCTCCTGCCACCCCCCGAGGCCAGGCTGTTTCCTCATTTTGCACATTTGTAAGAATGCAGTCAGAGCAACACAAAGACACCCATTGGGCATGTCACAGACACACCAGGACACAGTGGCATTCTGCAAATCTTACAAGAAAAGACCCACACTCACTTGTATGGTCTTCATACCGCTCTATGTAATGCAAATAGTGGATGGCTTTGTTCTTTGCCTGAAGAAAGGAAGGAACAAATTCTCCTAAATCTCTCGCTGGGTTTCAAAACTATTTTATAAAGTATTTTATTATAAAAAATTCCACCTATGCACCTTAAAAGATAAGGACTTAGCCACAATATCATTATCACACATACACTGACGATTCCTTCGTGATAAGCGACTGTGTGCCTGCAGTGCCCCCATGTGAACACAGAGCTTTTCATCTTCTACTAAATGTTAACAAAGAAAAACATGCACGTACTTTCCTGAAAGCATCCACCCGCTCAGTGGCCTTCCCAATGGCAAAACCTTCAAAAGAAAAAGCAAAACTTATGAAAAGGAAAGCTACTCTGACCCAGCCTGTGCCTCTCCCCAGCTCCCAGTTTGGGCTCTACAGCATTTCACGCCCTTCTTTCAACTGCCCACAGAACACCTGCTCTGCACAACCAGCCATGAAGAAAGCCAGAGATGTGCTCATCTGTTCTGAGGCATTGGACAGACTTGACATTGAGATACATAACATTACCTTTTATAAATCTCTAATAAAATGAAATATACTCAATTTTTAAAATTAAGTATGCTCTATATTTATAAAAGGCAAATGTTTTGGGGCACTTGTGCAAAGAGATTAAAATGACAAGAAGGGATAGGGGAAAAATACATTGTTATAGAGTAAAACTATGATTTCAGTAGAATTTCAATTTTAATTAACCAGAAAAATAAACCTAATAGTTTCCAATTTGTAAATGCTTTACCCTAAGAAATGAGGTCTATCACAAGTTGCAGAAATGCTTCCATTATTTGCTGCCACCATTTATTATTTAATTTGAAAAAAGTACTTTGTTTTAAAATTACACACAGGAAAATAAAATAGGCAAGACATCTGAGGCCTGGGATGAAAAGGGCTTCAATTCCAGTTCCTAGTTTAAACAGAACAAAGTAAACCATGGAAGTCCTAGAGGGAAATATGAGTGGACTTACTTATAATCTTCAAAAGGAGACTTTCTAAGCAAAACACAAACCAGAAGTGACCTAGGACTGATAAATTTGCTATGTTAAGGTTTAAAACTTCTGTGGATTTTAAAGCTTCGATGTGGAAAAAAATGCAAAACTAAGTCAAAAGATGATAAGACAAAAAAGGCTCATGTCCTTAACTTACAAGAAGCTAATCCCAATCAATAAAGACAAGAAAACCACCCAATTAAAACAATAGGCAAAGCACCTGGACTGACAGATGTCCAAAGGGAAAGCGCAACGGCCAATGAACACGCAAAATGGCGTCGGCACTCTCCTAACTTAGAAAGTACAGGTGTAAACTGGGAGAGACGTTTCAGGGATCATACTGACAATCAGTAAAGTCTGATACTACTCAGGGCAAGGATGGGTGGTACAGAGGGACATAAACTGATGCAACCTTTGAGGAGGAGATCTGGCAATACTTGACATTTACACCCAGTGTGGCAGCAATTTCAAGACATTTCTCCTATTTCTATATTTCCAAAAGTTCAACAAGCTCCATGTACAAAAAGGTCAATGTTATTGTTGTTGTTTGTAATAAATGATACAAATTTGGAAACAATAGGGATTGGGTCAAAAATCATGTCTATGCACACACTGGAACACTATGAAACCAATACCAGAAATCTGCTTATGCTAACAGAAGACCTCTCAGGGCAAAACCAAGCAAGAAGAGCAAGGTGCAAATTCATGGCTATAATAAGATCTCTGCTAAGCTTTTGATAAAAAGGTAAAGGGACACAAAATTTCAGAAAAGATATTTTTGAAAAGAGACAACAGTAACTGCTAACCATGGTCTCTTACAGCAACGCACTATCATGTATTTTGCTTTTGCTTTGAAATTTTCAAAAGGAAGCAACAAACAGTTTTTCAGTTCTATGTGAACACATTTCAAAAACAAGATGTTCAGTAGGGAAACTTTAAAAGTCTAAAGAAGAAAATTTAAATGACTGACAAACCTGCTAACCCAAGTGAACACTTATCAGTCAGTGTACAGTCTTCTAGTTTTTTTCCTTGCATATAAATGACTTTAAAAAAAAAATCATGATTACATGACAAATTTTTAACCAAAATTACTTATTGTGTAAGTAATTTTTCACAATTCTTTAATGGCTATAGAATATTACTTTGGAGGCCTGTGGTTGTGGCTCAGAGGGAGAGCACTCGCCTGGCATGCGTGAGGCACTGGGTTTGATCCTTAGCACCACATAAAAAATAAAGATCTTGTGTCCACCTATAACTAAAAATAAATATTAAAAAAAAGAATATTATATTGGACAGCTATCCTGTAACCAGGCCCGATTGAACTTGTTCTAAGTTTTCACTATTATGCACCATACAATAGGGTCTTAAGCCCTTTAAAATACCCAGTCCTCAGATGTAGGCCTTAAGAGCTTTTCTTTCTTTCTCTGAGAAGCTTCGTGGTTTACCACCAGGTTTGTGAGCCCAGACCTCTAGGCGGCTCTATTAGTAGAAAAAGTGAGACTGGCAGCAGGGCCCTGGCTTCCAGCCGGGCAGCCAGGCCTCTTTGTGTCCAGCGTCACCCCACTCACCTGCAACTCCCTGCCCATTCCCCACAGCCACCAGGACACGGACTGATCTCTTCCTTCCCTCTTTGGCTGTCATATTGAAAACATTTCTGACCTAAAAGACAAAATGCTTCATCAATAGGACAGCTGAAGAAAACTATGAGGTAGAGGACGAGGACCTGCTGGCTCAGCCACACAAGGCTTGGTGCAGGACCCAGCACCTCCTCCAGTCTGTAGACACAAAAGCAAACTTCCCAAACAAACCCTCCCTCTGAAGCATTTCGGGAACACAATGGAAATAAGACTTTCTCTTCCTATTTCATTGGGTTATTAGGAGAGTTAACTAAGATAATCTTTAAAGGAATTTACAACTACACAACTCAATGTACCCCATCTTAATAAATGTACACAGGAAAGAAAACACTATGGATTAAACTTTGAAATAGTTTAACACTGATTATAAGACAAATTCCAGTATCAAAGGTACTAAAATATCTTAGAAATGATGAAATGCAACGTAAGGAAAACACTTCGCAGGACTGGATTGCTATGTTAAGGATCAGGCTTAAACAAGAATACAGAATTTGGAAACACCTATTCATTATAAACTTCAGGAAAATCTCCCATTTTTTCAGCCTATTTTAAAGGCCAGGAATTATGAAACTATTAACTAAACTGCTTAACTGACAGTTGTCCCCTTTCCTTCCTAGGAAGAAGTTTAAGGAAAAGGGAGGCTGAGGCCACACTTTTGAATGATCTTATAGGAAACAACCTACATATGAAAGACTCTTTCAGTGGGATTAACTTTCAAAAGCTATGAACTGGGGTGTGTGTAGGGGCACACGCCTGTAATCCATGTGACTCAGGAGACTGAAGCAGGAAGAAGGCAAAGTCAAGGCCAGCCTGGGCAACTTAGCGAGACCCTTCTCAAAATAAAAAGTTAAAAGGGCTGGGGATGTGGTTTGGTGGCAGAGTGTTTGCCTAGCAATGCACAAAGCCCTGGGTTCAATCTCTAGAATTGGGGTGGGGGGAATAACACACAATGGGATACCAACATAAAATACTTGTAAACATATTTTAAAAATTCCATAATATAACTGATATTGAAGAAATAATATACATATTCAGAGAGGCTTTGTCACAAATTTGATATATAAATTATTCCACAATTTGGGGAGGTACTGGGAATTGAACTCAGGGCACTTGACCACTGAGCCACATCCCCATCCCTTTTTCGTATTTTATTTAGAGACAGGGTCTCACTGAGTTGCTTAGGGCCTTGCTTTTGCTGAGGCTGTGGAACTCACCATCCTCCCTCCTTAGCCTCCCAAACTACTGGGATTTCAGCTGTGCACCACTGAGCCCGGCTCTGTTCCACATTATTAAACACTGATTAAATGCACAGTGCCAGCTCCAAGGAACACTGGCCATCAGAGAACCACCCTGGAAGGGTGGTTCAAGCACACCTGATACAGGATCTGTGAGCAGCCCAGAGACCACTGCCCTAGTCAAACTGCACACTGGCCATAACCTGAGGCTTTCTGCCCCTGCCCCTGCTCCTCCCAACCTGTTCTCTGATTGTGTCCTAGATACAACTGGTGTACAGCTCCACAAGAGGCCACCACATAGCACACTCTAGCTCCAGGAAGAAGGAACTTAACATCAAACCAAGGCAGCAGTGGGGACCACCAACATGAAGGAACTGAACTTCAAATTGTGTTAATTCCTCCCTGAACTTGAGTCTGTGTCCGAGAGATCACTGTCACCACAGCTCTGCTCAGCTCCTCCTGCCCACCCGACCCCGGAAACCTCTCCAGAGGACCCTGGGAGTTGAGCTCGGCAGGCCTACCTCGAGTATCCTGGTATCAAAGTCCTCATAGGTCTCTACAAGGAGAGAAGAAAAAGCACACAGATAAGAGCATCCACGCTGCTCACGTGGGGCAGGCTTTCCCAGGTGCCGTCAGACTTCTAATGGGAAGAACCTGAGCTCTCTGGTGCCGCTCTCCAGGCTGCGCCCCAGTTCCCATCATTCACGGGGACTGCCTGGCCTGACTTCACGAGCTCAGCCACGACTCTCTGACCGCAGCCTCCCCCTCTCCAGCTCCCTGCTGCCGGCTCCCGAGGCACAGGTTCCTGGAGCGCCGACACCTCCAGAGCCTTCCTCGCTGCTTTCCCATCTGGTCTCCTGGGCTCTTCACAGCCTCTCTCACCAAAGTCCCTCAAAGACACCAAAGTCCCTCACTCCTCATAGATCTCGCCAACGTCCTCAATCCCTACACTTTTGTCTCTACCGCCCTCTCCAGGCCAGAACCCACGCAGCTGTCTGGTCACAAGTGGCCTGCTGCTGCTGCCGGGAGAGATCAGAGCCTGGCCTACGCTCACCACTCTCAACTGCGGGTCTGACCCGCTCGGGAACTCTGGGCTCCTCAGCTTTCATTCTCTTAATTCAGCCTCTGCTCACCACCACAGCTGTTTCCAACACTCCCCAATTCTCTTGCTTTTACTTATTACAGAAAATCTCAATTACAAAATAAAATAGGAGAGCAGAATAAAAGCTTCTGTACCCAGCAGTCGGCTTTGAAAGCGGTCAGCTCAAGAGTCAATCTTCTTTCCTGGACACTGCCAGGGTCCCACCCACTGGGTGATAGTGAAGCCAGTGCCAAGTGCCACCTTCTCATCAAGAAATATTCTGGTGGCCATGTTCACCAATGCCACTATCTGGCTTGATGACTCCTGACCAAAGCTACCAGATACCAGGTGACCTCCCCGCCTTTCCACCCCCATTGCACAGGCTCACCCAAACCTGCACCCTGCCCCTGCTGGTAACAGCAGCCTGTCTGTCTAAACTCTGGATCTGGTTACTGGGGACTTGGCTCGTGGGCAGGTCCTCTCCCTCCCAGACCTCCACCCTCCTGCACGCTCGCCCCATCCTCTCCAGCCCAACCGTTCCTCTACTTTGAGCCAAACTCCTGTTTGCTTCCTCTTCTCCCACTCACTGGCAAGAGCAAGATTTTCAGGTGAATCTGCCTCTGTGGGGAGGGGGAGGCTTTGTTTTCTAATTCAGCCTAAGTGTCGTCAGTTTTTGTTTCATGTTTGCTTTTACGAAGGCTTAGTGACAGCTCTCTGGGGTCCCTCAACTCTGCTGTTAAACAGCACTCCAAGCCTGAGGCCACGTGTTTGGGAAACGCTGTGCCCTACAGATCTATAATGCACACCACCATGTCTAAGGCACCTGCTAAGGCACTGGGACCCAGGGCTTTCCATCCTGTTGGAGGAACACTTCCTGGTTACAGGCCTCTAGTGTCCCACAAATGCAACCGGGATAACAATGTGGAAAGTTAGTCAAAGAGGTCAAATTCTTTTTTCAGAAAGGGTAATCTAAACAGACAAGTAAACAATAAAATTATTTTCAGAAACACTGTAGGACGATACGTCCTCTACCAAAGGCAAGCAAACCAGGCCTCCACTACCTCCATTGGGACCAGGGTCCGGGGGACCGACACTGAGGCCACCCCATGTGTTCCCGCTCCAGCCTCGCTCCCGCTTCACTTTCATCCTCCGCTTCCAGTCCCACTCTTCCCTCTGCTGGAGCATGTCAGCCGCCACCTGCTCCTGCTCCTCCTTGCTCCTCTGGGCAATGGTCTGCACGGCTCCATTTCTCATGAGAGGGGCATTCAGACCCGGCCACAAGAAGCCGGAGCGTCCTGAAGGGTAAAGATTATAGGTAAGTGACAACTTCTAAAAGGTGCTCACTCTTCATGTTGCTAAGATGCCAGGGAACTCGTGCACAGACACCAGCACAGTATTGTGGAGTTGGAGCTGATGCGATCACTTGGCAGGTGACCTGGCACTGTCACAGTTTTATGCACATCTACCCTACAGGCATGTGACCGCATTTTCACTTTTACCAAGAGAAACACTCGTGAGGCCTGTGAGCGCTAAGATGTCTGCTGAAACACGACCTGTAATGCAGGTCGGCAACAGAGTCGGCAACAGAGGAACGGCTGAACGCACAGCCAGCAGGTGCCATATCCTGCACAAAATCAAAAGCCGTTGCTCTCGGGCTGGGGATGTGGCTCTCAAGCAGTAGTGCGCTTGCCTGGCATGCGCGCGGCGCGGGGTTTAATCCTCAGCACCACATACAAATAAAGATGTTGTGTCCACCAAAAACTAAAAAATAAAATATTAATTTCTCTCTCTCTCTCTCTCTCTCTCTCTCTCTCTCTCTCTCCCTCTCTCTCTTAAAAAAACAAAAAAAACAAAAAAAACCAAAAAAACGTTGCTCTCCAGGTTCTGATATGGAATGATTTCTAAGACATGTTATTATTATTACTTTTGGTTCTGGAAATTGAACCCAGTGGCGTTCTACCACTGAGCCACATCCCCAACCCTTTTTATTTATTTTGAGACAGGGTCTCACTAAATTCTTGAGGCGGGCCTTGAAACTTGTCATCCTCCTGCCTCAGCTTCTCCAATCGCTGGGGTTAAGGGGTTTGCCACCATGTCCAGCCCTGAGAACTCTTATTGGGTTAAAAAAAAAAAAAAAAAAGCAGATTATACAATTGCATGTACCATATAGTATAATTATCTTTTTCTTTTCTTTTCTTTTTAAAGACGATATCTATTTCTTTTAGGGAATTGATACAAAAGCGCGCACCAGCACACACAAAAACAACTGAAGGAAATACCAATATGAGACCAGTGGCCCCTCAGGGGAGACAATGGGAATGTGGACGGCAGGAAGGACATCAGGGGCTTTTAGTTTTCTCTACACTCTGCGTTTTTACTGAGAAGGTATGCATACGATTTTTATAATTTGAAAACATAAATTATAGCCAGACACAGTGGTGCATGTGAGCAGTCCCAGCTAGGTGGGAGGCTGAGACAGGAGGGAGGTTTTAACCTGCAAGTTCAAGACCAGCCTGGCAAGACCAGATGGCAAGACCTGTCTCAAAAATAATAATAATAATAATAATTATTATTATTATTAACATTATTAAAAATAAATAACAAATGCTTAAAAACTAAAACAAGATACAAGTAGTAAAAGCACCCAAGCAGATGTGCAATCTTAGAAGTGCAGCACAAGGTGCTTCCTTTATTTCTGAAAGGTTGTTAGTATCAAAAGCGATGAGTCTGCACAACAGTAAAAATAAGCCAATTCAAGTTCACCTATCCTATTTTTGCTTTCAAAAGCACAAGTATAAACAATCACATCAGCATGTGAAGGACCAAGGCCAAGTGCGGCCCACCAGCTGATTTGTAAATAAAGTTTTACCGGAACACAGCTGGGCCTGTCCAACCATGCGTTGTCCAGGGCAGTTTCTGTGTGACAGCAGCCCAGCTGAGTAGCGGCAACAGGCCCTGTGACTACAGATCTGCTCTTGGTCACTGTCTTCTCTGGGCAGGGGAAGCCTGCCAGCTCTCTGCGAGCTCCACCTGCCTGCACTGGGCTGTGTGCAGCACAGGACCTATCACAGCTGTGCCCCATGGAGTACGTGACACTCTGGGGCAGCTGGTAAGCCCCCTGGTTGGACTCTAAACCATGGATTCTTATGCACTTAATGAGAATGTTTCCAGTTTGCCAAATATCCATAAAATCGGGGGAAAACACTTTAAAAGCACATAGACTCTTTTTAGAACAAAGTTTGCCGTTGGGCCCCCCCAGGCCTCCCTCAGACCCAGCTTGCTTGCTATTTCTCCCCTTCCCAAGATCATCAGTTTCCCACCCCAAGTTCAGGACCAAATCTGAAAACTGTCAAAACAACCAAACACGTTTACCTTCACCAATGACCTGACCCCTGTTCAGATCCTTCCTTCTCTTTTTTTTGCTTCTTTTGCCTCTTCCTTTTCTTGCCCCAGCACCAGTCTCTGCTAAAGCACCTTTCCAGAGCTCATCTGCTGTCACTGTAAGGAAACGGGGTTTTGAAAAACTCTGTAGTTGTAAAGCAAAGATCTACACTCTCCTAAGAATAAGAAAGGCCACAAAGCCCAGCTTCATCCATGTCACTGAGGTAATGAAAATAAAATAAAATCATACAGTGAACATAAAACATGATTACATTTGGAAAACACAAGAGGAGACAATTCCACTTTGTTTCCACAAAAGATGGCTAACATTAAATCCCAGTAAGTCCCTGACCAGTAAGTAGACTTGCTTCCCTGATGTCTGCCAATCACAACTCAGGTCTCAGTAGTGACGTCTCTTGAACTTCTCCAAATGATATGTCCTAGCAAAGGCCCAGCTAAAAACAGTAAGGGCCTTCTTGGTGTGACTCTAAATCAGCAGGGTATCTGGGGCACAATTCAATACTTCTAGGCCTTGGGTGCCCCAAATGAGGGGCTCAGATAAACTAGTGCTCTCCAAATACAGCTGTAGCACATGAGATAATTCTAGTTGCATTTTTAGTTGAATAATCACTAAAATGTTAATTCGTTTATGACAGAAGAAAAATTAAGATAGGAAAGCACCCCTACTTTCCTGTTGCAGGAAGTGGAAGTGTGTGCCAGTCTACCTACATTTAGTGAAGAAGCTGTAGGGTCTGTACTGCTGGCCTGACCGGCTGGTGGGAGGAGAGATACAGCACTGTGTCTGTAGCGCATGACTCAAGCTGGTGAAGTGTCGGCTGTCTCTGGTTCCCTGCAGTGACAAAGGGCCTACAGAGAGATGAAACAAAACCAAGTTAGATGCTCCCTGGCTGTGGAGCTGCCAGCACCAAATAACTGTGACTTGATGAAAATAAGTCTCTAAAAATTCTAATCTTTTAAGAATCATATTTTGAGGACAATTGTTATTTAAAAAATAAAACCAAACTTTTAGGAATGAAAGCCACCTAAATGCCCTTCCTAGAGAGGTCATGGTTCATTTCCACAGTGGATGTCCCAGTCTCAAGAAAGCTCTGTACAGCCAGGGTTTCTGTCCTGCATTATCCAGCCCAAGCTCCTGGGCTGCTCTGGGCAAATGGCGCCCTCTGCTGTATGCAGCTGGGCAGTGGACAGATGAGGAAAGACCTTCAAGTGAAACTCTTCAGAAGAACAAGACTCAATGTGTAGAGGGTACCCTGCCCTTTATGTTCAAAACACAGGGAAGCAGGGAAGGCATGCTGTAGACAGCTCCAGAAGATCAGGCAAGAGACTGAGGAGCGGCTGCCTCTGTGGAAGAAAACAGGGGCACTTAAGGTTGGATGTGAAAGACCCGCATTTTTGTATTTTGAGGGATTTTTTTTTTTTTAACCACATGCATCTATTACTTGAGAAAAGGTTTTAGAACAGCCATGTCTGAGAGGAAGCCATCTGACCAGTCCCAGGGATGGCGGTTTCACGTGAGGAAGAAGGCAGAGGTGACAGGAACAGGTGGTGATGAAGGAGTGGGACAGTGCTGGCAAGATCAGTGCATGCACAGATTCTTGAGCTCTGTGCTTCACTAGAGAAGTGACAGGATTCAAACAGCCCTGGAGGGAAAGTGGCCTTTAGGGTATTGGCTTGATAAACACAAAACAAAAACCTGACAACAGCTGTTTTCAAGTCTGAGTGAAGCCATGCAGAGGACAGTAACTGCAGATTCATCAGCAGCATCAACCATGACTCACAGGACCAGAGAAAGAAAGCGGGTAAGGACAGGGAGAGTGACATCTAAGGGTGGTAGGAAGCCATCGAAATACTTCCACTGAATACAGAGACCCAAACACAAAGGGATAATCTTTGATTACTGGACAGCACTTAATACGACCATTTTGTTTCAAATGTAGGCCTATGAGATACATTTGCCAATGCCACAAGGAACTGGATGACTGGATGAGATTTCAACACTAATTTCGATTCCAGATGATTTGCTCACCTGTGGGGAGGGAGATCGCACCTAGCACACAGATGTCCTCTAGACCTGTAGCCCACCTGATGAACTACCAAATAAAATGTAGCCAGAAAACATTGGGTCTTCATTTTTTTTGAAGTTGTTGATGGATCTTTATTTATTTATATGTGGTGCTGAGGATCAAACCTAGTGCCTCACATGCTAGGCAAGCACTCTGCTACTGAGCTACAACCCCAGCCCTGGGTCTTCATTGTTTAACAAACCAGAACTTTATCATTACAAATCTCATTCTGCTATACACAGCCTTTCTTGTAAACACCTTCATCTTCAACACATATCTAATATTAAAACATTTCATCTTGCTCTGTTCAGCATTATAATCTTTAATGTAGTTCAAGAAGTGTAAAAATTATTAACAGATTTTTTGGAAAGACTGAAATATCACTCATAGCTAATAATGTACCCAGCCTAAAAGAAACCAACTGTCAAAAATAAAAAGAAATCAACTTTAGAATTTAGAAATAGCCACTTGTTTTTTGTTTGTTTGTTTTAATGGGAGGCAGGGAAGAACTGGGGATTGAACCCAGGGCTTTGTACACATTAGAAATAGTCACTTTTTCTGGGTGCATGGCACATGGCTGTAATCCCAGTGACTCAGGAGACTGAGGCAAAGGATTGCAAGTTCGAAGCCAGCCTTAGCAACTTAGCAAGAACCTGTTTCAAAATAAAACATAGGTCTGGGATATACCTCAGTTGGTAGAGTGCTTGCCTTGCATGCACAAGGCCCTGGATTCAATCCCCAGCACCATCAAAAAAATAAACAAAGAAAAAATATATCAAAAGGGCTGGTTATGTAGCTTAGTGATAGGGTGCCCCTCAGTTCAATCCTCAGTACCACCAAAACAACAGTCAATTTTCATGCACACTTGTATAAATGGTTTTGCTTACATTGTGTCACGATTTTTTTTTTAATATTTTATTTACATTTTAGTTTTCGGCAGACACAACATCTTTGTTTGTATGTGGTGCTGAGGATTGAACCCGGGCCGCACCCATGCCAGGGGAGTGTGCTACTGCTTGAGCCACATCCCCAGCCCCGTGTTATGATTTTTTAAAGAAGAAAGTTCAGTAGTTCAGGCTGAGTCACGTTCTGAAGCTCACTTACAGATCACAATCCACCTCACTTATCAACTCTGTTCTGATCCTTTGAGTTCTTATTAAGTTTAGGTCATGAGACCCCAGACTCAGGAAGCAACAACCCTGCAGCCTAAAGTGGGATAGGCCACAACCCCTCAGGTGGGGACGGAGAGGCCCCCAGGGTTCTACCTCAGCACACATCACGTTCTACACCAAGAACTCCTTCCTTCTCACTTGGGTCTCTTCTAGGAAAACTGGTTGGTGAGAGATTTTAGAAAATTTATTACTATGTTTCTGACTAATTTGTTGCAGCATTTAGAAAAATAGAGTGATAAGGAAAGCAATCAACTTCTTAAAAGTCAGGCAATTATGAATTTCAGGAAAAAATGTAACAGTAGAATACTACCTAGCTCCACTCTGAATGTGCACATAATTTAATAACAAAAACAATGCCCAGAGATTCAGTCCAAACTCGGCTTCTACCTATACTGGAAGAAAGTAAGGGTAAGGATAGACTGTTACATCTCCAATTAGCATAACAATGTTGTTTAAAGAAGACTGAGTGTATTTAGAAATATAACCAGAGGAAGGTGAAAGAATTAGTGTTCCTAGATGATGGGAAGGAGCAGAAAAGGACTAGGAATGAAAGCTCTGAGCCTTTTACGACCTTTTGGAAACTCAATTTTTTTTTTTTTTTTTTTTTTTTTACTTCCGGTGTGGAGCTGGGGATTCAATTTCGGGCCTTGGGCACCCTAGGCAAGGCTCAACCTCTGAGCCGCACCCCCAGCCTGAAAGTTAATATTTTAATGAATAGCACAGCAACCTGCAGTGAGGACAGCTATCCCTATCAGGCCCTACACCGGCTCAGGTCAGGGCAGTGCCTGGCACATGTTAAGGGGTAAATAAACTGTTTATAAATCAGTGAGTGAATCAACCAAGCAACAAATCAAACTGGTTGATTCACAGTGGGTGTGACAGGTCGTAGGAAATCTGCCATTAGGGAGAAAGCCCTGTCAGCTGGACTTCTCCCAGGATCTCCAAGGCATCTCACAGGTGGGTCTACAAGAGGAAAAGGCAGGAGACCCACAGGGAAGCCCAGCACTCAGGAGTCCCAGAAGCTCAAGGTGAAAGGGCCAGGCTTCCTTGCACAGCAAGGTTGGCCTGGACTTCCCAGAAGGCAGCTGAACAGAGGCCCTGCACTATGTCAAGGAAGTCTGTGTCCACAGGAGGGGGCATCACAACAGCCAGAAAGCTCTGGGACCAGCCCTGCTTCACTGGCTGTGTGATTTCTTTCATTCTTTTTTGGGGGAAGGTACTGGGCATTGAATTCAGGGGTATTTAACCACTGAGCCCCATCCCTAGTCCTTTTTATTTTTATTTTAAGACAGAGCTGGCCTTGAACTTGCAACCTCCTGCCTCAGCCTCCGAAGTCACTGGGATTACAAGTGTGCACTACTGTGCCTGGCCTGGCTGCATGATCTTGAACAAGTCACTTGGCTTCTCAGAGATTCACCTTATCATCTCTAAAATGCGAATAAGCTCATGAAAGCCAGTGTGAGGGCTGAACAAGGTGATATGTTTCAAGCCTAGTGCACAATACCTACTCAAAAATGGCAACCATTATTTTTTAAAGCCTTGAACTACAACAATTGCACTCATAAAAAATTTGAAAAATACTCAAGACGGTACAATACCATCATCAAGGACATGCCTTGTCCATTCACATTTCCAAATCTACAGAAACTCTTATTAAATCTTATGAGAACAGATACTTCCCAAATGAATCTCACCATTGCTGAGAGTGGTCTTCAGCGCCAAAACAGAAGATGTTGGAAAGGTGTTCAGGGAAAGCTGCCAGCACCAGAAATGACCTGTCAATTAAAAATAAGTAAATAAATATTTTTTGGTTCCAGTGCTGGGGTTGAACCCAGGGCCCGGAGCCTGCAGGCACGTGCTTCACCACTGAGCCACATCCCCTCTTCGTTTTTTGAGAAAGGGTCTCCCTAAGTTGCCCAGACTGGTTTCCAACTTGCAATTCTCCTGTCTCAGGCTCCCAAGTTGCTGGGATTACAGATGAAGGCCTCTGCACTCAGCAAAAAGTGGAGTTGTTTTATGGTGTGGGCAATAGAACCCAGAGCCTCACATATGCTGGGCAAGTGCTTTACCACTTAGCTATGTCCACAGGCCTCCAACAAGAATAAATAAATTTTAAAGATACATTCCTACATGAAGAGGGACATTTAAAATAATAAGGTGAGCCACCTACTGTGGCACAAACCCGCAACCACAGATACCGAGGAGGCTAAGGCAGGGGAAGTGCAAATTCAGGTCTGGAGATATAAAGGGTTGAGGATGTGGCTCTGTAAAGCACAATAGGGTGCAATGCCCAGTACCCCAAAAATAAATAAAACAGTAACATTCACAGAATAATACCATCCACAGAATTAAAGAACTAAGAGAAGTGGATGAGTGATTTCCAGGCTTAGTGACCACTGGCCAGGTAGCTGCCATCATGCTGCACCTTCTCTTCACCCTCCCATCAACCAGGCTTCATGCTTGGCAGTCACCTTAAAAATCCCTCTGCCGTGGGCCACACCTCTGCTGTGGTCCTGTTGCCACTTCTTTGTTCAGGCCTTAGCATCACTCAGACACAGGTTCAAGGTTTTTTAATGGGTCTCCCACCTCTCCCCTTGTATTTACCACCTTTCTACAGTAAGAGGCTTCATCAATTAACAGCCCTGACATGTCCTTCCCTGGCTTCCTGCTGCCAAGTTACAAATTCTGGGCACAGCCTGCAGGACTGCCACATGGCCCCAGGCTTCCACACCAGCCTCCTGCTGCCCCTGCCCCACCCTCCCCATAGCCATCCAAACACACAGTTAGTCTTGAATTCGCTCTCATACACTTTTGTATATGAGATCCTGGATCCACCAGATCCTGGATGCTCAGCAGCTCTTGTGAAACCTCCACCCTCTGGAGCCCCCACAGCACCAGGCTGACTGTACCTCCCTGTGCAACCCTTCATACAGTGTGGTTCTCCAGAACACACTTAGACAGCATTTGTGGGCAACTGGTTTTTGGCAGAGGGACCATGACCATTCAATAGGGGAAAAGGAATGTGTTCAATAAATGGTGTTGGAATAACAGGGGGTCAACCCATAGAAGAATGAAGTTGGGGGGCTGGGGAGATAGCTCAGTGGTAAAGTGCCTGCCTAGCACACATGAGGTCCTGAGTTCAATCCCCATCACCACATAAAAAAAAAAAATAAACAACAACAATAAAAAAGATATTTAAAAAAATACAACTTAATTATTTGGGGCTGGGGATGTGGCTCAGGCATTAGCGCGCTCGCCTGGCATGCGAGCGGCCCGGGTTCGATCCTCAGCACCACATACCAACAAAGATGTTGTGTCTGCCGAGAACTAAAAAATAAATATGAAAAATTCTCTCTCTCTCTCTCTCTCTTTAAAAAAAAAAAAAAAAGAAGAAGAATGAAGTTGGAGCCCTACCTCACACCTTATGTACAACTTAATTCAAAATGGACTAAAGACCTGAAGGTAAGAGCTACAACTATAAAACTCCTAGAAGAAAAACAGAGGTAAATTATCATGACCTCGGGTCTAGCAATGTTTCTTAAACATAACTCCAAAAGTACAAGTGATAAAAAGAAAAAAAAAGAAAAAACCCATAAACCAGACTTCACCAAAATTTAAAACCTGTGTTTCGGGGATGGGGATAAAGCTCAGCTCAGCGGTAGAAGAACCAGCATGCCTGGGTTCAGTCTCTAGCACTACAAAAACAAATAAACAAAAACCTTGTATGCCTCAAAAAAACACTATCAAGCCAGGCTTCGTGGTGCATGCCTATATTCCCAGCAGCTCTAGGGGCTGAGGCAGGAGGATTGTTGAGTTCAAAGCCAGCCTTAGAAAACCCCTAAGCAACTCAGTGAGACCCTGTCTCTAAAAATATATATATAAACAAGGGTTGAAAATGTGTCTCAGTGATTAGGCACCCCTGGGTTCAACCCTCAGTACAAAATAAAAAAAACAAAAAAACAAAAAACCCACAAACTATTAAGAAAGTTAAAAAACAACATATGGAATAAAATTCTGCAAATCATACATCTGATTAGACATCTTTAGAACTCCTTACAATTCAATAATAAAATGAAAACCCAATTTTAAAAGAGCCAAAACACTTGAACAGACATTTCTCAAAAAAACATGTAAAAATGGCTAATAAGCACATGAAAATACATTCATTATCCATCAGGGAAATGCAAATCAAAATTTCAAATTAATTCCATTTCATACTCACTAGGATGGCTATAATCAAAAGAACAGATAATAAGAAATGTTGCTAAAGAAAAATCAAAACCCTCACTGTACCCTCAGGTACTTTGAAAACATTCTGGCCATCCCTCAAGTGTGGAATTACCATTTTATCCAGCAACTCCATTCCCAGGCACATACTCAAGAGAAAAGAAAATAGACACACAATGTAAAAACATGGCATGCTGATGTTTACAGCAACATTAGGCATAATAGCCAAAAGATGGAAAACAACCCAAGTGTCCCTCAACTGATGAGCAGATAAAGTGTGGTGATGGACACGTTACAATTCAGCCCTAAGAAATTCAGGATGATACATGTTACAATGTGGATGAATCTTGATGACCTTGCACTGAATAAGCCAGCCATGTATGTGGTTCTACTTACATGAAATGTCTAGAACAGGAGAGCTAAGAAGAGTGGAAAATAGATCAGTGGTGGCTACAGCTAAAAAGCTTCCTTCTTGGAGTGATAAAAATGTTCTAATTAGATTATAATGATAAATGCACAGGTTTGTGCAAATATTGTGCACTTCAAATAGATGAACTGTATGGTATGTGAATTATAGTTCAAGAAAGCTGAAAAAAAAAAACCAAAAAAAAATAGTTATACACAAGAAGACAAAAAAGGGGGGGACGGGGAAACACACTTTGGTGTCAGGAATTTTGGGTGCAAAAACCTATGTCCCTTGCTCAATCTATGTGGCTCCCTCCACCACCTGTATAAAGAGTATAATAACAGAATCTACTCCATAAAGGGACTGGGAAGGCAGTGAGGGAAAACGCATGAACAGAGGAAGACAGTGGCTGGCACACAGTTTAGACTCATGAAGGAAGACAGCCTTGAAATACTAGGAGATGGGGAAAGAAAAATAAAAGGGAAGAGACAATCATAAAGACAAAAGAAAAGAATATTAAGGTCAGATTTTCTGCCAAGATTGCTGGTGAAATTTTTTGCTACAAAATGAGTTACCAAAAAAAAAAAAAAAAGGACTTTGAGAGTTTTAGGGGGCTTTGAGTTCCACAATTGGAAATGCTGAACTGTGGACTTAACAACAAAATAGGGCAGAGAAGGCAGGCGGCGGCCACGCAGCGGCCCTGGAGCCAACCTTAGGCAACACAGCAGCAGGGCGCCTTCCTAGGGTGCACACAACCCACCAGGGCCCCGGGGGACAGGAAAGGCGACACTGAGGGCTGACGTCCGAGTCATCCGTCTCTGCACGGAGGCCACCGGCCAGCTGGAATTCAGCTGACGGAGGCCAGTGCTCTCCGACTCCACCTGGACAACCACCATCACCTTCAGAGCCCCGCGGGCGCCTCTCAGCCCCGAACCCGGTGGGCATCACCATGTGACCCGGGGGGTCGCGCCTGCCCGCCGGGAAAGCAAGGCTCGCCAGTTCCCTCCTCTTCACCAAAACGAACCGTGAAGAACCGACTACACTTCACGTCACTTTACAGCCAAGCGCCCCGACGCCAGAGAGGCAGGGAACGCGCGCAAGGTCACCCAGCGGTCCCGGGCTGGAAGGGAGAGCCGCGGGACGCTGCTCACTTCCCTCCGCCCGGACTCCCTCAAGCCCTGGCGACCCCCGGCTCCCGCGCCCCCTCCCCGCGCTCACCGGTCGACACACCGCACACCGCAGGAAAGCGGCCCTCAGCGCGCACCGCCGCCGCCATGCTGAAGCGCGAGCCCCGCCTCCTCCCTCCGGGGCAGCCGGTCGTTCGCCTGCCACGAGGCTCCTCGTCAAACGGCGGGCCCCAGCCCTGGGCTGGAGGTGCGAGACCCGAGGACCACGCCGTAGCCCATATCGCGTTGGAAGGATTATCCGGTTGGGCCACAGGGTAGGTTGGATCAGGCGTAGCCGCGGACAGCTCCGCGGGGTCCTCGCGCTAGGGCCCGGGGGCGGGGCTGGGGCGGGGCCAGCCCCGGGCGCGGGTCGGCGAGTTGGAGGCGGCCGCTTGTGAGCGCCTGGGAGGTCGGGCTGGCGCAGCGAGCTCTCCAAGCTACCCCTGGCCGGGACCCACGAAGTGTAGGGAGGATCCACAGGGTGGATAAGACAGGGTGGAGAGATTGAAACCCGCTCCAGGAAAGCCCTGGAGTTTTGCAGATGAAGTACTTTGCTCGAGTTTCACAGGCATTTCTGCATTTATTCTGATTCCAACGTGTGGTCGTCACACACGCGTATCCCAGGGTTTTCCCGTTCATCTCAGGCTCCGCTTTATGCAGTCTGTTCTTGCACAAATGATGCACAAACCTGCCACAAAGGACGGCAGGAATGTGTTGTGAGAAACGGACTCCTGCTCAGATAGTCTTTAACGATCGATCGGATCAAGGTTAGAATGTTGAGATATACAGAAAAGTAAAAATCGTGGCAGAGCCTACCAAGACTGACATAGTTGGCTTGGGGTTGTGGCTCAGCGGTAGAGCACATGCAAGGCCCTGGGTTCGATCTTCAGCACCACGGAAAAATGAATAAATAAAACAAAGGTATTGTGCCCAACCACAACTAAAAAGTATATATTTACAAGAAAAAAAGTGACACAGTTGTTGTGCACTGCTGACCTTTGGGGCTAAGTGAGACAAAAGCCAGTTCAGTATGGACAGCCCAGGTCAGATCGGTGGCAACTTTCTGGTCTGTGTTGTGGTCAAGCCTTCAAATGCTGTAAGGTCACTAGCAAGTTTGTTTTTTATTTTGGTTGGCATGTTGTTTATACCTAAATAACTATACTTTTGAAATAATTATACATTCACAGGAAGTTGCAAAATTAGTACAAAAAGATACCCATACACCATTCACCCAGTTTCCCGAAATGGTAATATTTTACAGAACTATAATGTGAAAACCAGGAAGTTGGCATTGATGTAACCCACTGAGTTTGTTCAGATTAATCAGTTTTGCATGGACTCATCTGTGAAAGTGTGTGTGTGGAGTTCTATGCAATTGTAGCAGAAGTAGACTTATGTAACCACCACCACCATCGATGTACAAAACTTCTATCTCCACAAAGATCCCTCCTTTCACCTGTAGAGACACTCATCCACCCTCCCAACATCTGGAAGATGGCAACCACCAATCTATTCTTCATATCTATAATTTTGTAAACTTGAGAACATTTAGTTATTACCATCCTACTCACAAAAGAAGAAATTCATGTGTTGATATAAGATGAATAAAATTTATTTATAGATACCATTCAAATGTAGAGAGAAGAAATTGAAATAAAATATGTATTTCATTAAAGTTTAAACTGAAACAAATACAAAAATAAAAAATAAAAAAAATAAATGGAGTCACATAGTGTGTGATGTTTTGAGTTGGCTTTTAGACTGTTGATGTCTATTCAAGTTGGTTTATAGTTTCTTACTTTTATTACTAAGTACTTATTATTACTGCCATTTTTTTTAACCATTTGCCCTTTCTAGCATATTTGGCTTGTTCCCAGTTTGGGGCTATTCCAACCAAAGCTATCATAAACACTCATGTACATATTTTAGACATTTAAACTTTAAAAATTGTAGCAAATACATGTAAACTTTACCATCTTAACCATTTTAAGTGTGCAGAACATTGGCATTAAATAAATTCATATTGTTGTGCTATCATAATCACCTTCTGTTCATAGTATTCATTTCCTCTGTGCTGGGTGTGGTGGCGCACACCTGTAATCCCAGCTGCTTAGGAAGCTAAGGCAGGAGCATCACAATTCAAGGCCAGCCTTAGCAGCTTAATGAGACCTCATCTTGAAATAAAAACAATAAAAAGAGCTAGTGATACGGCTCAGTGGTAGATCACCCCTGGATTCAATCCCTAGCGCTGGGGGGGAAATTCTTTACATTTTGAAAAACTGAAATTGTACTTACCAAATGTTAACTCCCCCTCCCTGTCTCTCAGCCCTACCATTCCCCTTTATGTCTCAAGAAGTATGCCTACTCTGAGTACCTCATACAAGTAGAGTCACATAGTATTTCTCCTTTTTCTCGTTGATTTCACTTTAGTAGCATTTGGCAGAATCGACCTTTAGAGATCAATAACATTTGCATGCACATGCGTGTGCACACACATATAACTCCATATATATGTCATGTATACAGCTGTTGCCTATATATAACTCCATCCCTGTGGTGTTTATATAGTCACTTGTCAAGGGACAATTGGGTTATTTCCACCTTTTGTCTATTGTGAATAATGCTGCCATGAACATGGGTGTATGAGCATGTCTTTGAGTCCCTGCTTTCAATTCTCTGAAGTGTATACCAACCCCATACCTATTTCTGCATGGGCATAAGATTTCATTTCTCTGGAATATGCCAAGTTCTAAGATTCCTAGATGTATGGTCGGTATATGCTCTGTTTTTAAAGAAACTGCCAGCTGGGTGCCGTGACATCTGCCTGTTCTCCCAGTGGCTTGGGAGGCTGAGGCAGGACGATTATGAGTTCAAAGCCAGCTCAGCAACTTAGCAAGGCCCTGAGCAACTTGGTGAGATCCTAGCTCTAAATAAAATATAAAAAAGGGCTGGGGATATGACTCAGTGGTTAAATACCCATGAGTTCAATCCCTGGTACCAAACAACAAACAAAAAAACTGCCAAACTGTTTATTCAAAGTGGTCTTAGCATTTTATATTCCCATCAGCAACGTGCAAGAGATAGATGCTCTCTGCATGCTCACTAGCATGTAGTATTATCACCATTTTAAAAGCTGTTCTAGCGGGTATATAGTGACATCTCCTTATGGCTTTAATTTATATTTCCCTAAGAGTTAATAACACTGAACTCCTTCCGTGTGTGTGTGTTCTTTTCTTAAACATCTATCTGCATATCCTTTTTGGTGAAATGTCTGTTTGTATGTTTTGCTCATTTTCTAGTTGGATTATTTGTTTGTTTATTTTTTCTTTCTTTTCCCCCCAGTACTGGGGGTTGAACTCAGGACCACACACATGCTAGGCAAGAGCTTAACCACTAAGCTACAGCTCCACCCTGATGATTTCTTTTACTGTTCAGTTACTTTTCATTTCTTTATTTATTCTAGGCAATTCCATTTTCAAATAGATAATTTGCGAATATTTTCTCACAATCCACAGTTTGTCCTTTCATTCTTTTAGCAAGGCCACTTGGCCATTCACCAAGCAACAGGTTTTTATTTTGATAGTCCAGTTTATTAATTTCCCTTCATGCATTGTGCTTCTGGTGTCGTGTCTAAGAACCATATCCCTAATTCATGGTCTAAAGCTTGTCTCCTGTTAATTTATAAAAGTTTTGTAGTTTGGGGCTTTACACTTAAGTCTGTAATCCATTTTATTTTGTTTTGTTTTCTTTTTGTAAGATGTGTGAGGTTGAAGTCGGCTTGCAGAAGGGTTCAGACAAGCTAGTCACTTCCTCCCCCAGGAGCCAGGGGTCCCCTTATCCTCATTTCTACAAAAGCGCCTCCCACAGCCACTGCTAGTCCACTCTGCACCCACATGCATCCCCATGTTGCCCAGTGGGACATTCTGTATCTTCCTTTTATAAACTACTGTTGAGCTCATCTGTCATTGTGTGGTCAGCCATCCACATGGCCCTGGAGCCATTTTTAGTGTATTCCCAGAGCTGTGCAACATCATCACTGTCAATTTTAGATCACATTCATCACTCCAAAGAGAAACCCCCATACACTCTGCCACTCCCCCGATCCCCATCTGCTACCCCAGCCTGAAGCAATAGCTTGTCTACTTTCTATCTCTATAGATTTGCCTCTTCTAGAAAATTCCTATCAATGCAGTCACACATGGTCCATTGTGGCTGGCTTCTTTCACTTAGTATAACATTGTTGTGGTTTACCCATGTTGTCGCAGGTATCTGTACTTCCTTACATTTTATGGCTGAGTAACATTCTGTTTGCTTGGATACACTACATCTTATCCATTCGTCAGTTGATGTACATTTGGGTTACTTTTGCATTTTGTCCATTATAAATAATGCTGCCATATACATGTATGTACAACTTTTGTGTAAACATGTTTTTGTTCTTTTAGATATGTACCTAAGAGCAGAATTGCTAGGTCACATGGTAACTCTGCCAGACTGTTTTTCAAAGTGGCTGCAATATTTTACAGTCCTACCAGCAGTGCTTAGGATTCTGATTTCTCGCCAATAGTTTTGGAGTTCAAGCATTGCTGTTTTAATCTGGTTGTCTTTTATTATCCAGTTTTATTGGTTCTTTGAATATTTTGGATATAAGTTCCTTATTGGTACATGATTTGTAATTATTTTCTTCCATTCTGTAGGTTTTGTTTCCATTTCTTAATAAGTATCCTTTGAAGCACAAAGACTTGAGTTTCAATTGTGTTTTTCTATTTTATTGTCATTGCTTATGCATTTGGTGTCATGTCTAAGAATTTACTGTCAAATCTGAGGTCGTGAAGATTTGATCCATGTTTTCTTCTAAGAGTTCTTACATTTAGGTCTTTAATCTATTTTGTATTCATATTGGCGAGATGTGGTCCAACTTTATTCTTGTGCATAGGCCCTCCAAGTGTTCCATCATCATTGGTTAAGGGAAGGGAAAAAAGAAAGAAAAAGATAAGGAGAAGAAAGGAAAGACTATTTTTTCCCTATTGAATGGTCTTGTCACACTTGTTGAAAATTAGCCATCCATAGACATGTAGGTTTACTTCTGAGCTCTCGATTCTATTCCATTGATCTACAACATCTGTACCACACTATCTTAACTGCTGTTGCTTTGTAGTAGGTTTCAAAGTTGTGAAGTATGGGGTTTTCTACTGTGTTCTTCTTTTTAAAAGTTATTCTGGCTACTCTTGATATCTAGCAATTCCATGTAAATATTAGAATCAACATGTCAATTTCCACAAATAATACAGCTGGGATTCTGATAGAGAGTGCTTTACTGTATAGATCAGTCATCTTGACAATAGCATGTCTTCTGACCATGAACATGGGATGTTTTTCCACTTCTCTTTTATAACTTCTTTAATTTCTTTCAACCAGTGTGTTTAGCTTTCAGAATATAAATGTTGCACTTCCTTTTTTATTTTATCCCTAAGTATTTTGTTCTTTCTGGTGACATTATACATGGAATTGTTTTCTCAATTTCATTTTTGGATTGCCCGTTGTGCATGTACAGAAGTAGTAGTGATTTTTGTATATTGATCTTGATTCTAGCAATGTTGTGGGACTCTTGTATTCTAGTAGGTTTTAGTGGATGCTTAGGATTTTCTGTGTACAAAATCATGTCATCTGTGAACAAAGAGGTTTTCACTTTCAGCTAGCTAATTAGCCTCTTAGGACATGTGTTGTTCTCTCCCTCTCACATTTCTTTTTACCACTCTCGTGCTCTGGATCCTGACATTCTCTAGCTTTTAACAGAAGGGGACACTCACAGTTGTCTTTCCTTAATCACAGAATCTCTGTAGCTCACTTGGATTTGTTAGAAGTTCCAATTAAGAAACCTGTCTTATTATTTGTTGATGAATCCTCTCTCAGAACTGAAACTGGAGGTTATCAAGCAGAATACGTGATCACTAATTTGAATTCTCTTTAGAATATAGTCGACCTGAGGGGATGTCAGACCAGATGGCAAAATGTACTGCATTTACCACACAGAGTTTGTGAACTCATGTGCACTGAGAGTAGGTTTGCTTGGCAGCATCATGTGACTTTAGGATGCTTTGAAAACAAGGAGGGTTTCCTAACCTCTGCTAGAACCCCCATAAAAATGAACAAATTAAGGAACATGTAGATGCAGCTTCCTTCCTTCTTAGAGGGCCGGCTATCATCAGGGCTGTGGCCCCTGCAAAGTCAGAATGAGAAATGGCACCATGGATGTGAAAGGAAATGCTCTAGCAAGCAGTTATGCCAAAGTAGCAGCCTCAGCCAAAGTTATGCTCCTAAATGGACCCCAAAGAGTAAATCTAGAGTGATTCAAAGAGAGTATTACACATTATCAACGTGAAGACCCTGGTTCTGAAAAAAGAATAATATTAAAAATTATAACCTTCACTTGGATAATCTTTAGTGCTCCCAAAATGGCTGCTTTCTGGTATCAGATTATTTCAGATGGATATTATCTAAATTTCTCCATGTAGTTGCCCATCACAATACAGACAACTTGGTCACTATCTTAAATTAGTATTGGAGAAGGAACTTTTAAAAGGGAGCTTTTTAACAGGTTATTTTCAGATTATGGATCACCTGTCAGCATAATTCTGGAAATCCTGTAAAGGTGGGTCATGGCCAGGAGCCAAGGCCTCCGGGGTCACCCTGCGTACCTTCGGGTGGGTCTTACCCAGCTTCCATTCTTAAAGAGTTGGAATATGTATGCATCAATGTATATCTGTTTTCAGGATGAGCTGAAGCATTTCCTTGTTAAACATGCACAGTCCTTACAACCATTAGCAGCTGCTTGGTTTTTTTCCCCCAACCTGAGGCTCCTAACTTTCATATCAAGTGATCAAGGCACATATTTTACAGGAATCATTAGAACTCCATAAGGCATTACCCCACGTTTAAAAATGACACTGTTTTTACCATACATAATCTCCCAGAAAGCTTGAAAGAACCAACATTATTCTTAAATTAAAATGAGCAAATTTTTCAGAAACCCTTAAACTCCTAGCTAAAGGTTTTACTCACAGAATTCCTTATGGCCATAAGATTCACTCACTTGGGACACATCAGTTCTTCCCCTGAGTACTGGTACAGTAAGGCCCACTTACTTAGGGGTTTTGCCTCCAATGATAAATCTACACTGCTATTCTCAGGCATGGAAAAGTACTGCAAAGGACTTGGGTCTAGATCCTTCCCACAGCATCTTCCTAAAGACCTTTTTGTTACATTAAACCACAAGATTTTGTCTATTAAGAGTCACAGGGGAAAGGTTGAACCTCCTTGCAAAGGACCTTTCAAGGAACCACTAACAAAAGTATCACTAACTCTGGAATAAGTTATTGACAGCAGCTCTCCCTGGGATACAGATCTGTGTCTGTGCATTGGCAAAGGAAGTGGTGGGCTGCTGCATTGCTCTGGATTTCTCATTGGCTTGACGTGGTGGCATCTGCGCTTCTTTCTGAACTTGGATCAATGAACAGGCTAGACGTCACATTAAAGAGAACAATTTGCTCCATTCTTCTGCACGGCCTCCATTTCTTATCAGATATTATGAAGATGATATAACAAGATCATGTGCTACGGTGTACATGAACAATGGAACATTCCCCACGTGGTGAAGATAGCATCTCTAGTGGTCCCTGAATTGGCCGGCCTCTCTCCAGCAAGAGAATGTGCAGAAGGGGGATCCATAAGCACACAAGCGGAAGATGGCCACACCACTGAGCCACAGGTCTGGCTCACACTTCTTCAGCAACCAGGAAGCCAGAAGGTGACGTGTGCAGCAGTCATCTCAGACATGGCCTGAACTTGGTCAATCACTGCAGCTCCTCTGTCTTTTGCCCCCACTACCAACTCAGGACCAACCATGGAAAGTCACATATCTCCCTGAAGCAGCCACATGAGATGTCCTGCTCCCAGCTAGGTCAGCCCAGTTTTCCACGCCCATAGCTCTCAACCTGGGGCACACCTGAGCTTCCTTTTATTATTTTTTTCCATTGTAAAGGTGTCTCACTCCCTGCATGCATTTGGATGTCTGCTGCAGGTGGAGGTGGCTGATGACTTGGTTATAGGAACCTCTGAATCATCTCTGACTGCTCTTATTTGAAAGGCCTTTATTTCCACATAGGCAAAGCCCTTCCTCTTCTAGAGAAGAAAGCCAAGTCCCAGAGAAGGTCATCGAGGGGACCTCCAAATGTCTTGGAGTATTTGGCACAGATTCCTGTCCCCCTCTTCTTCCTTAGTAATTGTAGCTGAGCTCACTCCTGCTGTGTTAGACAAAGACTTTGGTTTCCAGTCTCCTCAACAGGGAGTCTATAAGCAGGAGTGATACACTGCAGTTGTTTATTGAGGAATGTCTGTAATCTTCATGTTTGTTACATGTTTGTTGGGGACCGCAAATCAAGATGGCGCCTGGCAGTTTGCCAGGAGGAGTGATTTGTAAGACAACGCCACCGAGCCATTAAGTTGGTGGGGATTCCTTATTGGCTGACTGTTGTACCTAGATAATGCTAATTGAGTCAAGCTGTGTGTAATCAGTTAGGTATGTATACCTCTGCTGTTCTGCAATAAAGCGGCTCTTACTACCTTGGGTGCCCACTACTTGAGTTCCCACTCAGTTCCCGCTGAGTTTTCCTGAAATGAAGCAGTTGCCGCTTCAACCTTCAAGTTGCTTGTCACCTCCCAGTTATTTGGCCCAGACAGACTGCGGTACATGTTTAATTGAATAATAAGTGAAGAAGGATTTTTGACTGATTTGTTTTAGGGTGGGTGCTATGTAATAAAGTATTTGGCCGATCCTTGTTGCTGGTTCCTTGGAATTTCCTGAGCAACAAGAGAGCCCTTGGACCATGCATGATATGCAGAGTGGCAGCCTGGCCTTGCCAGAATTACCAACCAAATGATTCGAGGGTTGGGGCTTTGAGCCATGTGGTATCAGTCCATCCTCTAGGGAAAGGAAGGGGGCTGGTGACTGGGTTCAACTGAGGGGTCAAGGATAGAATCCACTATATCTGTGTAATGAAAGTCCAATTAAATCCCTGGACCCTGATGCCCAGGTGAGCCTCCCTGGTTGGCAGTACTCTGTGTATTGTCACACATAAGTGTGCAGGTAGCCTAATGTGCTCCTGGGAAATGACAGGAGCTTTGCATTTGGAAGTTCCTAGACCTTGCCCAGTCTGCATCTCTTCCTTAGGCTGGTTCTACTGGGTCTCTTTTAGCTATCATTAAATTTATGATGACAATGTAATATTGTATGGTGGTGCATATCCATGATCCAGTGACTCCAGAGGCTGAGGAAGGAGGTTCTCAAGTTCAAAGGCAGACTCAGCATCTTAGAAAGGCAGCTTAGAGAGATCCTGTCTCTGATAAAAAATAAAAAAGGGTTGTGTTGGGGATGTGACTCAGTGGTTAAGCACACCTGGGTTCAATCCCTGGTACCAAAAACAAGCAACAAAAACACACCTTTTTGTCCTGAGTTCTGAGAATCATTCTAGTGAGTTACCTAACATACAGGGGTAGTGGGGAGCCCTGAATTTGTAGCCAGCTCTCAGAAGTGAAGGTGGTCTGGGGACTCCTCAATCTGTGAGGGCAGCCTTGTAAACTACCATGTTTTTAACCCATGAAGTTTATCCCAATTCTGAGCAGTTGGCATCAGAAACTATTACAGTGCAAAATCTAAAAGCACTCAATTTCTATTACACACACACAAAAACACACCACACTATCCTAAAGATGAAACTATGCTAATCTAGTTCTGAATTTGAAAAACAGGAGGCACCATTACATTTTTCTAAGGAAATGTTTAATTGGCAGTTTTCTAGAAGGCAAGCTTTTCAACTAGTACAAAAATATGAAATCAGCCAGGTGCACTGAGACAACGTGGGAAAGTCAAATTCTTTTTTCAAAGTAACTCCCAACTGGTGAGAACCCACTGGGAGCTCCCTTCTCAGAGGAAGCATGAGACATGACCTTCAGCAACTGATAAGAGTGGTGAGATGATGAACAGAAAATTACTTAAATGGTTATCACAAGACCAGAGAACCTCTGGAAGGTGTGGTCATTCATTGTGGCTCTCCACACTTTAGAGATTTGTAATTTACCAAAACATTGAATCATCTCCGTAATTCAGTTTTAGAACCACCCCCCCCGTCCCCATAACATTGTGGTCACTCTCATTTGCCATTTTCAGGACACCACTAAATCTCATTTGTCTCTGAAAAATGTCCTTTTCTGGACATTTCCTAAGGATAAAACCATATAATATGGACTCTGATATCTGCCGTCTTTCATTTAGAATAATGTTTTTGAGGTTTTCATTTTTTTATGACAGCCATATTTTAGTGGTTTTCATCTTAAAAGAAGATTTCATTTCAAAAATTCCAAATCTAGTAGCATGCAGTTGCAATGGGAATTGCTTCTTGCTCAGATACAGACTACTTGTGGCCTCACAGAGAAGGTAATGTGCTACAGAGAAACAAGGACATAGGGTGTCCTATAGCAAGGGCCTTCAGTCTCATCCCCAAACTACAGCTGAACCCACGGGAGGAGGCCAGCCCAGGAAGGTCTGCAGGGCAATGCTCTCTAAAGATCCATCTTCTTAGCCTAATCATGGCTGGGCTAGGTCACTGATGGCTGTCCACCTGCTCAGCCTTGTCACTCTGGCACCTGTGACACCCCTCCCCATGATCCACAGGATGTGGTGACCAAGGACAGGCACAGTTAAACACTGGCCTCCGCAGGTAGAAGGCACCGGGCAGGCCATTTTCAGCTTCCTTTCAGCTCATGTGGTGGATTTCAAATCTGAAAGGAATTTTCCTCACATTCCTTCAGCTCCCAGGGTTTTTCTCTGGGGTGAAGAATTGATGTATGCCGAGTTCTGAGTTATACTAGTGGGCTTTCTCAGTTTTACCAAATTCAAAGAGTTGCTCTAGAGGTAGGCACAATGGCATGCACCTGTAGTCCCACACACTGAGGCAGGAGGATTGCTGGAATTCAAGACCAGCATGGGCAAAACAGCAGGATCCCATCTCAAAACAAAAATCTTAATAATACTAACTTCTAGCATGGTAGACTAGGAGCTTGATAGACCCACTTGCCTAAAAGTTGACTGTTCTACAAATTATCCAGTATAACAAAGAGCAGAGGAGCCAGCAGAGGCTCCCCACATGGTCCACATTCCAGGGTTGTAACCAGCAGGGGGAGCTCTCCGGCTTCTGAAGGGATGGCTCCACCCCCGACACACACACCCCAAGGTTCTCTCCAGCATGAATTCTCTGATGTGTAATAAGGGGTGAGCCCTGATGACGGCTTGCCACATCCACACCTCCATCTTTCAAAGGGTATATGGCTTTGGGATTTTTATTTTATTTGTTTTGATACTGGGGATGGAACCTAGGGCCTCACACATGCTTCATAAACTTTAGGATATTTTAAATATAAGAATTAAAGGGACTTTTTTAGATGGGAATTTTAGATTAGAAATAAAGTACAAGTGTACTTTAGGTTAATGATTGGTTAGGAGACTTAGAGTCTGGTTACGTAGCTTGGCATTAGTTAATAAGAATATAACATATCTCGGGAAAAATAGTAAATCCTGGGAAAATCTGAAAAATGTAAATTAGTGACGTATTTTATTAATGATTCTGTACTTTTAATAATTACACAACTGAAGGTCATATCCTGGAAAAATGTAAATTAATGTTACATTTTTCGTACCCCCAATCATGGTCAAGGAAATGTCATGTCTCGGCAAAGTTTTAAATTATATAATCAATGACGTATTCTGAATCTATAATGATGAGAAAAATTGTAATAAAAGATGACCCAGAGAAAGCTGCATCTCTCTCTGGAGATTGCTCCAATGGAACGACTCCTGTCTCATCTTTTCGCCGACGCCACTCATCCTTCAGGACTCCCTGAACCCCGCTAGGGCAGGACCCCGGCAAGAATGCATTTGGATTCACTGTACACTATTGCAACACAACTTTTCATTTACCTAATTGGACACGATGTAGCATTGCACCCTATGTTACTCATCCATGTACCTGGGGGAATAATGTCCATCTCATTCCACCATCTATCCTGCCCCATACATCCTTCCCTCTCCTCCCTCCCATTTGATCAAAATTTCTCCATTTCTCACATTCCCCCCATTTTGGATCAGCATCTAGTTCTTAAGAGAGAACATTCAGCCTCTGGGTTTATGGGATTGGCTTACTTCACTTAGCATGATAGTCTCCAACTCCATTCATTTACCTGCAAATGGTATCATTATATTTTCTTTTAATGCTGAGCATTAGTCCATTGTGTTTATATAGGATAATGTTTTTGTATCCACAGCAGAACATCTAGGTTGCTTCCACAGTTTAGCTATAGTGAATTGAGTTACTATAAACATTGGTGTGGCTGCCTTTCTACAGTATGCTGATATTAAGTCCTTTGGGTATAGACCGAGGAGTGGGGTAGTTGGGCCAAATGGTGGTTCTAATCCAAGTTTTCTAAGGAACAATGGAGTTTTGAACTGGCTGTTGGTCACCTGGTGGTACTCCATGGGGTCCTCCAAGCCTGGCTTGCATCTGCCTCCCCCTATCCTCTGGGATGAGCCAGATGCTCAATCGTGTCATCTGCAGTAAATGGCTTTCCTATGTCCTGTTCCTCATCAGCTTGCAGTGCTGGGTCTGCCCCCAAGATGGAACTGAGCAGTGGATGCACAGGCATTGCTCCAATGTCCTGCTACCTCCTGACATGGAAAGAACATCTCAGAGGCTTGTTGTATATTTACCCTCACCCCTGCTTTTCTTTTTAATAACTTTATTTATTTATTTATTTATGTGGTGCTGAGGATTGAACCCAGGGCCTTGCACATGTGAGGTGAGTGCTCTACCTCTGAGCCATAACCCCATCCCCTACCCCTGCTTTTGCTATGTCTCATTGAAGTCTTAAGTGACCTCATTCCACTCATTCTAACAAGCCTTTAGACATTCCCCATCTCCAAAACAAGAACTTTTCTCCTCTGATGGATACCCCTCATTCAACACCCACATCTGCAAGTGCCTGCAAACATAAAAAAAATAGGTGCTGTACTAAAATTCTCAGAACAGATGCTCTAGCATTGAAAATGCTGCAGAGACAACTTGGCTACACCATGAACAAGCTCTGCCATTGACTTCAGGTCCTTCCCTGCTAGGAAAGGAGGCCAAGTGCTATCCAGATGCAGCTAATAGAATTATCTCTGTTCTCTGGCTTTGATTCTTCAGAATCAAACACACACACATTCTCTCTCTCTCTCTCTCTCTCTCTCTCTCTCTCTCTCTCTCTCTCTCTCTCTCTCTCTCTCTGAAATACAATTTGGACCACAGCACACATATCAATATGGTAAATACTAATTATTTACAGAAGAAGGTTCTAGACCATGTGTTTGCTTGATGTTATTGTTTTTATTATTTTCTCAAGAGGCTAGGAGCAAAGAGGATCCTGTGGCTGTCCTTCTTAAAATCTTCCATGGCTCTTCCTTTCTGGCAAGTCTCATGGGTTGTACAGCCAGGAAGGGGAATGAATTTGGAGGCCAGAGCTAAGGACAGCCCAATCTGTGAAATCAGATTTGGTGTTTTCTGGCACAGTTTGGAACACTGACACCTGAGCCCAAAGATCTGTCCAGAGAGTCAATTTTGAAAACACTTGTTTTTACACATGAAAGGCACATCTTCATGGAAAGATTAAAGGAAAGAAATGTGACTTATAATTACTGCTAAGCATCTGTTAGCAGTTGTGTATACTAATATGGCCCATGAAGAAGGCCAAATTTATGCCCTGTTTCCAAACCTCATACACCACACACACACACACACACACACACACACACGCATGCACACACACACACAAATTCTAACAATTAAAACATTCATGACACCTATCAAATAATTGTGAAAATGGGTAAAATTATATTTATACAAAAAAATTTCAGAATACACTGCTGCTCAGAGCTTGTCAGAAACGCTGCCACTCAGAGGTGCTGGAGTTTTGCACTGACAGAAGCCACATTTGAAACAAGTCCCGAGGCCATACCTGAACACACCCAAGCTCATGTGCTTGTACTCCACACTGGGTTCCTCACCTTGGCGCCCTTGGCCCATCAGGCCACATCCTTCTTAGTCTGTAGAGGTCTTCCCCATGCAGTGTAGACATTCAGCAGCACCCATGGCCTCTACCTGAGTTTTGCACCAGCACCCCTGACTTGTGATAACTCAAAAGGTCTCTAGGCATTGTCAAATGAACCAAGGGGAGGGGGAAAGTCACCTGTGTTGAGGGAGCCCTGCCTGGCCTGGACCAGGCTCTCAATGAACATCAGTGGAGAAAGGCATTGCAGTGCCCATGAGGACATGAGGACATCAGCAGAAGCCCTCTGTCTCAGGGGCTTGAATTTGCTGTGGATCCTGTATGTTCTGCAAAGGGACCCCAGCTCCCTAGATCCAATTCTATTAGAAGGTGTCCTTGCAAATGTGGCAACTGAGCAAAAGTGAGCTTCTCCATCCGTGTGGATTAGACACGACCTCAGGTAGATCTGCAGGCATGTTGTAACCAACAGCCAATCAACATTTGCTTAGAAAATCATGGAAAGACTAATGACGGGGGTGGGGTGCTTCACAGATGCCAAACCCACACCTGCCTTCTTAGTCTGTAGAGTCCTTCCCCGTGCAGTGGTAGACATTTAGCAGCACCCATGGCCTCTACTTGAGTTGTGCACCAGCACCCCTGACTTGTGATAACACAGAAGGTCTCTAGGCATTGTCAAATGACCTGAGGGGAGGAGGAAAGTCACCTGTGTTGAGACCCATCAGCTTCAGGGTCACCTGGGACCTTGTTACAAACACACATTCTCAGACCCCGCCCCAGATTGGCAAAACCAGGAACTCCAGTGGGGCCCAGGAAACTGGTTAACTCTCTGTGAGACACAGGCACTCTGAGGTGGAAGAGGACTCGGGAAAGGCCCTGCAGTGAATCACTATTTGGTGACAGACAGGTCAGAGGGGCCACAGCATGACCAAGAGGTTGCAGGCCGGGGGGGATAAAGAGCCCAAAGCTGGAGCCACATGGGAGGGTTTGCAGCCAACACTTCCCCCTGTGCTATCTCCATGACCTTGGCCAAGTGACCTGATCTTTCAGTGCCTCAGTTGTCACCTATGGAAAATGGGGACAACCAAAGGACTGTTCCTCGTGCAACTATTGAGGGATGAGGAAGCTTTTATGAAAAGGTGCTTAGAAGAGTGCTTGGCTAAAAGACCTTGGGACAAGTAAACTAACTGGTCTTGTCTTCACCATCACTGGCCTGTCTTGCCCCCGACTGTTCCCCTACAAGCCAGCCAGGCATGTGCTTCATTCTCTGCCACATTCTCAGCAGGGAGCCCTGCCTGGCCTGGACCAGGCTCTCAATGAACATCGGTGGAGAAAGGCATTGCAGTGCCCACGAGGACATGAGGACACCAGCAGAAGCCCTCTGTCTCAGGGGCTTGAACTTTGCTGTGGATCTTGTATGTTCTGCAAAGGGACCCCAGCTTCCTAGATCGGATTCTAGTAGAAGGTGTCCTTGCAAATGTGGCAACTGGGCAAAATTAGACGGGCCCTCAGGTATTCTACAGGCATGCTGTTACCAACAGTCAATCAACACACGCTTAGAAAATCATGGAAAGACTAAAGGTGGGGGCGGGGTGCTTCACAGATGCTGTGTGTTTTCTTCCTCTACTTCTAGGATTCTCTCTACCCACCTCCTGAAGTCAGTCATACAACTATCCCCATTTCAGATATGCAAACACTGAGGTCCCAAGAGGTTACAGAACATGCCCAAGGTCATTGTCCAGTAAGCAGTGAAAGTGTTCTTCTCATGCTGGTCTCTGATTCCAAACCCATACCTGCCTTTCTTCCCAGGGCACTTCCTGGTCTGCACACAGGGATGACATGCCTTAAGATTGGGAGGACAATCCTAATTTCAAACCTTCTACCTCACGTTATGCTGAAGACCATCCTTAGCAGCAGAGCACGTGTCTTATTTGGCTTAAAAACTCCATCTCTGGTAGTAATGAGATCTCTCTGCCACAGCCCCACCACACAGCCATTTGGGACCACAGGAGTGTGGAGAAAGAGTGACCAAAGGAGTGTGGAGAAAGAGGACACAATTCAGGAAAGCGAATTACGAAGAAGCAAGAGCTGAATATACTAGAACAGACAGGACCAGCAGAGAGAGCCCAGCTGAGAGGCCTAGAGAAGGGCTGGGGCGAGTCAGAGCATTCCACGGGTATTGATGAAGTTCCGTTGTGTGCCTGGCACTATGCTGAGAAGTAGACGCTGCACTGAGCACAGTCTCTGACCTTGCCCTGCTATAGATCCCAGTCTGGGGATTCAAAGCTGGATGACATTGTCCAGCACTATGCCATTTCTTCACACCCAGCTGACCTCCATCCCCCAACACCATGGCCCATTTGCCTACAGTGAAGGCCAGAAGCAGCTTCCCACCATGGCTGGCAGGAGTGGGTGGAGAACACCCCAGCTCTCTCACCCTGTAGGAGGGCTTCTACTAGTAGCATGATCTACATGGACCCCAGCACTCCTTATCAGAACTGTGCTTAGTCACTCAGTGACAACAACTGGCTGGTACACCCTGTCTTCCAGTTCCTAATCACTTCCTGTTCCCACCTGGAGTTTTCTAGCATCACCTCCCAAGAAAACTACTTGCTAACAAATCTGGATCACAGAGTCTCCATTTTACCTCAGGGAAGCCAGAGCATGAAAGAAGGTTCTAGAAAGATATACAGTGATCCCAGTCTATCTGGCCATTTTGTGCCTGAATTTATAGTACTCCTTGGCTGCTCTGATTGCCCTGATAGGTTTAGGAGAAAAGACAAGCCATATTTTGGGATGTAAAATGCATTCAGGCCGAGTCACTTTCACTCAACCTACCAAGTAGGAGTAGAATCTCATGAAATTTTAAGTACAACAGAATGCCAAATGACTACTCATTCCAGTGAAGACATGCTGCAAACAAGACTTAGAGAAGTGTCCTCAGAGAAGATTCTGTCATTCTGCATTTGTTTCTGAAAGTTGAAGCACACAGTTCTAATGAGCCCAGGAAGAGGTTGATACCCATTTGAGTTGGCATATGATGTGCCAGAGCTCAGGACTTCAGGGCTGCTGTCAGGTGGTTCCCGGGCTCTTCTGGTCCTCACCTTCACTCAGTGTCTTTTTGTTGGTGATGTAGTTCAGCAATGGATTACTGGCCCAGAGACTTGTTCAGTATTGCTCCGTAGGAGCAAAACACTGTTACCAGTTGTAGGAAGCCAACTCCAGGTGAGAAACTTGATAGATGTTAATGCTCACGGCTTCACACCAGCAACCTGCCCCTCAGTGATCATGCTCTCTAAAATATACATCATGCTAAATTGTGTGGAAGCATTCTAGGTCTAGCCAAACGACACGATCTTTCAAAAACAGCCCAATAACATTTAGAGGATTCACTCTCCAAAGCAAGCTTGCCAATGCCTGAGCGCCCACACACTCGATTGGCGCCAACCTCACCTCCTTTTAGAATGCACACATCCACCAAGATACCACTGCCTGTGGTGGTTGAGCAGCCTTTCCAATGGACGAGGTGGATGTGAATGTAACACGTGAAGGAATTAGCATTTACCAACAACTGGAAGAAAAAAATCCATTCTCTAAGATATGATGACGGAGCGGCTCTGTGATCTAGACCATCCCCCTCTCCTGCATCCTCTCTCTTTTCCTCTGCCTCGATGGACCTCCAACTGAGCCCAGAAAGATGTGTCCTTTCTAGTCAGAAGCCCTGTCATGGCTTCCATTTCCAGGCCCTGATTCCTGGTTAACTGCAGCCAGAGCTCGCTTTCAAGGTAGTCTCTTCAGATCCCTTCCCTACCCTAACCACAGTGTGGGCTCTGGCCCCACCCTTACTCTCTACACCACCATTCCACATTAGGGTCTTCCTGTCCCTCTCTGTGACCCAGGACTGCCCATGACTGACCCCACCCAACAACAAGCTGTTGAACCAGGTGCCATCAAAGGGAAGAAATGACCAGAGATGGCTAACTTGAAGATTTCACAGAATAGTCCATGAGACAAGGAATATCCTGAACCAGTGAAATGACATAAGAGGAAGTCAATGAATTCTAACCTCAAGGGCAAATCCTACAGTACACTGGCTCTCAAATTCAGCTACACACTGGAGCCACCTGGGAGCTGTGCATAGTACTGACCGCTGGACCACCCACTGGCCCTGGGCTGATGGAATGGCTCTAGGCTAAGATGGGACACTGGGGTTTGTAAATTACCAGTTGAGTATAATATAAAGCAAACTTTGAGAACATTGCTTTTTTCCCCACATGAAGAATTGTGTGCATACAGATGCAGAAGTACACAAATCTGCAGCATAAACCTCCTTGAGGGCCATAGATTAAATGCACTGCAGTCACCAGCATCCTGGCTAGGAACACCACCAGCCTCCTATTTCCACCTTCCAGGTGATTGCAGCCCCGCCATCCAAGCATGGAGGAGTCCTCCCTGCTGAGAAATTTCAGTGTGCAGAATGGAGAGCCCTCTCTCCTAGGAGTCCCTGCTTTGACAATAAGTGCACTGGAGAAGTTGAAATCAAGTGGGAGGCACATGGGCAGGCTTCCTGGATGAGGCCCTATTGAAAGAAGGATGGGATCTGAGGAGTGGACCAGAGAGAGGAAAGATGGGAAGTACAGCAAGTACATTCAGAGCCGAGGTCAGGCCCAAAATCCAATGTTGGCTGACAAGAGAGCCCTTGCACCAGGATCAACAATTTTGAGAAGGCAATGAGGACTGCCTGAAAAGATCAATTCCACAAAATTCCATGGAAACCCACTCATCACACCTTTCTGAAAACACTGGAAATGTAGGTTTCATGCAAAGAACTCTGGGTGGCAGATGGCAAAGTTTGCCAAATGCAAACATGCCTACCAGCTCTGAGAAGCCATTCTCATTCACACTGCTTCAACCAGGGAAAATCCCCAGGTGCTCACTGAGAACAAGTTAGCTTGTGCCACTTGAAGCTGCTTCAACAAACAGCTTCACTTCTGCACTTCTAAGCTGTTCTCCTCAAGAACTTTCAGAGCACAGTTCAGGCATGAAACACAAAGGGTGCCAGAAAGAGATCTCTTGAATCTAGCATCACCAACGTGCAGTGAAAAAGAGGACCAGCTGAGAAGATCAGTTCTCCAAAGTCTCACTGACATCCATTTGTCACACTCATTTACAACATTCACTTGAAGTGCAGGTGCCCACATGAGTGAACTGTTTTTTTTTTATCAATGGCACAGAGGCTTCAATGTGTAAGCATGCCTGTCACCTGTAAGAAGCAGTTTTGAATTCTTCTAGGTCCACAGGAAAAAAAAATAGCATGTGCTCACTTACAACAAAGTTAATCAACAAAGCAAATTGAAACTGCTTGCAGCAAACAGCTTCCATTCTCCCATTCCCCAGCTATTTTCAGCAATCGCATCCAGAGTCCAATTCCAGCTCAATATAAAATGTGTGCTCCCAAGGAAGCCTGTATAATTGACATCACCCAACTTGGGGAGGCAAGGGGAATGCTGAGAAGATCAGTTCTTCAAAACTCCTACTTTTTCAGAAAACTCATTGAAAGGCAGGGTACCCACTTGCCGCCATCAGTGGTTGACAGATGGCACAGAGGCTTCAATGTGAAACCGTGAATGCCAATCATTACAAGTGCTTCTGACACACTCTAGTGCAACCTGGGACACCCCAAAGTGCTCAACGAGAACACACTTTGTTCCTGCAAGTGGAAGCAGCTTGCATGAACTGTTTCAATCAGGAAATTCCAAGCTCTTCTCAGCAATCACATTCAGAGCACAGTTTTGGCCCAATAGAAAAAGGGTCCTAGCAAGAGGGTCCCACACCTACGATCACCTTCATAAGGTAGCTTCCCATCTTCTGTGTGGAAGTGGGTTTCTCCTTGGCCCTTATGCTGTAGAGGAGACCACTAGGAGCTAAGCTTCATGCAGGACCATCTGACCCGGACTTTTTGCAAGCCCTATGAAGCCCTCACACAAGCTCAAATGCTACAGGACTCTGCAGACCAGTCCATGCAACAGTAGACATTCATTCATTGTCTAGAGTCTACAGGTTCCTAAATGCATGGCATTCATTATCATCAAATGCACAATTTTGACCAAAAACCATCACAGTAGATCAGGTAACAAATCATCACAGTAGATCAGGTAACAAAAACATATATATTTTAAAATAATAATATATTAATGGGAACAACAAATACAGGATAGAGTAACAACTGTGTTACTAAACAAGGTCAAAGACAATGGCAAACTATAGATTCAAACTTTGAAGCAAATAGTAATCAATGTAAATATTCCTGGGCTGCCTCAGCCCCGCCCAGGCACACAGCAGCAGAATGGTTTTGCAAGCATCCTCAGGAGGGCTGCAGCCTTCTTCTTTGCAGGACGAGAGGGAGGTTGAGGCTGGATCCACTCATCATTCTTTTGGGAGAGGCTCCTTTTCCTCAGCACGAAGTTGGGTTTCGTGTGAGGGTTCTTTGCGTAAAATACGTTGGCCTGCGCTGGAATCCTCAGCTCTGGGGAGAGAGGGGTGTACAAAATAAGGTGGCTCAGGAGGTGCTCCCTGGGACACCCCAACATCTGAGAGCCTGTGCCAGAAACGAACTGAGCCACACACCTGAGAGCTCTCCAATTCAGCACCAATACCAACAAGACAGCCTCCACAGTCCTCCCTGAGGAAGAACTAGGCAGAGCACTTCAACAGACCTAATGTCTGTTCCTACCAAAGGCTTTGGACTCCAAAACATCCCAGGTCCTCTTGCGTCTGCCAAAGCACACCACTAGGGTTTGCATCTGAAATCTCCCACAAAAGTGCCGAAGATTCAGACCCCACATGAGCCATCTTCACAGGTGGGTTTGGAAGGAAGCATTGGATGGTGAGTGCTCTGATGTCAACATGAAATTCTCATTCAAGATGAATACACTACTGGGAGGTGGGAGGGACTGGAAGAAAGGTTGAGCATGCTTGGAGGAAGACCTAAACAGGAGTGCGCCCTGGGCACCAGTACCTTGTCCCTGTTGGCTCCACTGAATCCTCAATTCTCCAAGTAGAGGTCCTCCTTCTCCTCTCCGTCTTTCTCTCTCTCCCTCTCTCCCAGCCTTGTTCTCTCTCTCCCAGTCTATGCCTTTGTGGCAAGGGCTGAGGAGCTCTCCACTGCCACACACTAGAGCTTTATGGACAGCCTCAGTGCACAACCAAAGAGAAAGTTGTGAAACCCAGAGAAAAGGCCTAGGATTCTCAAGTATGGCCACGGTGAGGACAGGCTGACCAGCACGGATACCACATTAGAGCCACGCTTCTGCGTTGGTGGAGCCTGCTTCCATGTGAACCAGGCTTCTGAGAATGGAGGCCACATTCCAAATGCTGCCCTCCTGAGAACAATGATTCCAAAGACCAGCAAAGGGACTGCTTCCCTCCGACATGGTGTATGGCCCAGTGGTGCCATGACCCCAAGTGGGGGAATACAACAGCCAGCTTCTTCTTCCTCTGAACACCTCTTTCCTGTCGCCCTCCTCTAACCTAGAGCCTGTTCTCTATCCCTTCTGGGTTGGATGTGGGGATCTCTGCTATGAATTTCTTAGGCTACCAAGGCCCCAGACAGACTTCCTCTTCCATAGACTCTACTAACCTAACAGAAGGTTAAGATAGGAGACAAGTGATCCTAGAACTCATTGGGATGGTGGTCTTCAGCGTACATAGGCTGGGATAATGGCTGCTGAGGTGTTTGGCTCACAAAAGCCAACCAACCAACCAATGAAAAAGCGCTGACATTATTATCAGATGAGCTCTGTGGCTACGTGCTCAGGAAGCCCTCATCTGACTCTAGTTAGGGATCATAACCTGGCTTTTGGGATCACTCCTTGGCTAGTGGACTCAGGTGCGGAAGACCATGGAATTGATGCAAAAACAGATGATTCAAGCTGTCTCCCAGGCTGTGTTTTCTTCCCAATTTCATCCTGTTACTGCTTGCTAGAATCTTGGCAATGCTCTGCCCAGGCAGTGGTTTTCTGGTCACACAGAAGGCTTTCAATCCTACTGCTTCAGTCCACAAAATGCCAGTTCCATCTTTAGCCCATGCATTCCCATGTTCCTCTGAAACCACTCCTATCTCAGACCACAGAACCATACTGCTCCTGGAAAGAGGCTTTCCTCCTCACTCCTCAATGATGTCAGCTTTGCATGCGTCTTCATGTCCTGGGCAGGGCACCTGGTGGGGAGCCGCACTAGCCACTGGGGTATACCAAAACACCTGGAGAGCTTACACCAGCAGAAGTGCAGTTGGCTTTGTGCACGAGCCCAACACACCCTGTTGGAGTGTTCTTGGGGGTCAGAGAATGCTCTTTGGTGCTAAGAGTCGACCTGAGTCCACATCCTGACCCTTGCTCTCTGTCATCTGATTGTCCCACTTACTCTGACGGTGAGAGATGATTTGGCCCAGCTCATATTCCTCCGGCTTCTCCTGAGTAAGCAAGTGTAGCTCGAGGGCCCTGCGGATGACGACAGGAGCCCGATCGTGGCAGGTCACCTGGAGCAGCATGGAAGACAGGCCTTCAGGAAATGGGCCTTGAAGTGACTACTCAAGGACAGTGGGCAGGGGCATTCTGGAGGCACCTCCACTCTAAATACAAGGGCAACATCCATGACCCTACTACCTGAGGCTGACCTCCTGCTCATCGCGTGGGCTCTTCCCATAGGCTACTAGCCCAATCCTTGTACATAGGACTTCCTGGACCTGCCATTGCTCTTTGTGGAGCTGCACTTCTCTCCAAGTGAAAGGACCCCACTACCTGCATACAGATGCAATCTCATCCCACAAGTTGGGAGGAATGGGACAATAGCCTCCAAGATCCTAGGTCTGCCCGAGGATGCAGGCGGCATTGGGAATGGCCTAGGCACAAAACCTAGAGGCTTTGGTCTGGATTGCCAGGGCCCAAATCAGACCCAGGAACATGACCACACACAGGAGTGACGAAAGATAGCCATGAGAGCTCCTGACCTCCAGAGGCTCAGTGCTGGCTGGGGTGTTCGAGGGCACCTGTTCCGCCAAGGGTGGTCATTGGGTTACCTGGACATTTAGTGTACTTGCTCCACATCCATACTGACTCTGCAGAGAGACCCTCTCAGCTCCTTGTTCAAGGAACATGCAGAACCTCATACTGGTGTCCTGCTCCATAGAGGCCAGCATCCCATACAGAGGAACCTGCAACCTAGGTCCTGGCCTGTTCTCATCTGTCACCCATACCTGCCTCTGCCCTTCTGGACTGCATGCTGCCACCTGACACACAGACTCCCTCAGACATGGCGGTGGACAAGCTGCTGCTCTCCCTCATCTCAGCTCCAGCCCTTCACACTGACCTCTTCCTTCTTGATTCCCATCTATCCTCCTGATCATCCAGAAGCTCCAAATTCAAGAGGGCATGAGTAGTTCATGGTATTGGACCAGTGTCTGCTCCCCACCCAGGTGTAAGCACCAGGGGACACCCCTGCTCCCAGGCTTACCAAAACAGTCTTGGCCATCTTTGGACTTTGTGTTTCTAAGTGGACACGAATTAAGCAGGTGTCTCCCACCTGCTTGTGGGAAAGCGGCCTGGAGGACTTGCAGGTTGATTCTGAGAACTGTGGGGGATGGAACATCAGCAAACCCAGAAACAGAAAGCCACCCCAGCCTGTCAGTTGGCTCTATGGGCTTCTAGCACATATGTCCAGGTGCTCAGGCTTCTCATTTCCCCAGGTGGGAGTGGAATGGCAGCACAAGTACAGCTTGAATAAGGTAGGTGTTTACCTCCTTTCCCTTGACCTCGCGGCGTTTCCTCACGATGAAATAATATTTGATTTGTGGATTCATGGACAGATACATCAGTGAGTGGTCAGGGACCTTGATTTCTGCAGAGCAAAGTGGAGAGAATTGTTAGGTGGCACTCAAGGATTAGACCACAAAACACCCACAACCCCTGAGAGTCTCCGCCAGGGCGAGCCTGCACCAGAATTGAGAGCCCTCCTATCCAGCTACAGTGCCACCAAAGACTCCCTCAGTGATTCTTCCCTGGAGAAGATGATGTACAGGATTCTAAACCAAAAGAGCACCTGGCAATGGAAACAGCACCTTGGGCCCAGAACTTCTCAGTGCAGGTTGGATCTGCCAAAGGGACACTGCCAGGATCTGCATCAGGATTGGCAAAGGCTCCTGTGCTTAGGCCTTTCTCCCCAGGGCAGCCATGCTCACACATGGGCATTCAGGGAAGCGTTGGATGGTGGGGGAATTCATCCCCTTGCCCTGGATGAATCCACTCATGGATGAATACACGGAGGGGAGGTGGTATCCATCAGAGGTGTGTTGGGCATGGACATGGGAGGACTTGAGCAGGGTGGTGCCCTGGAGAACTCTATTGTTTTCTAGGATCGCTCTCCTTCCCCTTGTTTCTCATCAGGAGCTGTCTGCTTGGTACTTCTATTCTGGTTCTTGTTCTACTTCTGGCTCTTCTTTCTGTCCTGCATCTTCTTGTAGTTCTTTCTGGGTCTTTTTCCTGTTCTTACATGATTCCTTCTTGTTCTTCTTCTTGTGTATCTCCCTCCACCCTTCCTTCTGTTCACCTCCTTCTTTTTCTTCTTCTGCCTCCTGCTCTTTATCGTGTGATCCTCTCCCCACTCAGGAGTGTCTCTTTCTCCTCCTCCTCCTTCTCCTTCTTTCTCTGGCAATGGTGGGGCGTCCTGAGGAGTTCAAATCTATCACACTCTTCTGCCCAGATGCAGCCTCCGTTTAGTAGTCCAAGATGAAATCAGTTCTCAATCAATGGCCAGGAGTGAAACCAAGACCGAAGACAAGTGACTTCCTTTCTTTGTCATTGTCACAGTCAGGAAAGACTGAATAACAGACACCGCATTCTGGATAGGCTTCTACCTGTGGTAGTCAGCACCTCATCTGGACCAGGATTGCTAAAATAGATTCCACCTCCATAAAGCTTCCCCAATGAAAACAAGGTTTCCAAAATCTAGGAGAGGGCCAGCATCACTGCCACCCTCCTGCCATAAGGCATAGATGCCATCACACCTAGTGGGTTCCAGGCCCCCCGTAGTCCTCCCTTTTGACGTCTGTTACACACAAAGCTCCCCTGGTCTGGAGCCTGCTCTCAACTGATGCTTGGGTTGAAAGTCTGTTTCTGAAATCACCTTTGTAGATTCTCGGTTTGGTAATTCCTTTTGACTGGCTTATTTTTTTACTAGGGATAAAACCAGAGGCACTTAAGCACTGAGACCATTCCCAGGCCTTTTGACTTGGGTACAGGGTCTCCCTAAGTTTCTGAGGCTGTTTGGAAATCCCCATCCCCCTGCACTGCCTCCCAAGGCCCTGAGATTCGCAGACACTGCCCCTTGCCCAGCTCCTTGCACCTCAGTCTTCCTCATGTGTGAGACAGAGCCAACTCAAATGAGGCGGTGTGTGAAAATGGGAAAACTCACTTACGTGCTCGACAGATGGTGGGTTCTACTGTGGACAGGCTGGGATGGTGGAGGCTAGGAGTGTCGGGCTCACAAGAAAGGAAAGAGCACTGGCATTGTGGACAGCTCAGCATTGTGGCCTCTGTTCTTCAGATGCCCTTCTTTGTTGCTGGAAGGAATAATACCCTGGCCATTCTGATATCTTCAGGAGATGGGCACCCAGGCACAGAGGACTTGGAATTGTTCCAAAAAGAACCCAAACAGGCTGTCCCCTGGCCTTGACTTCCTCTTCACTGAGTCCTGTTCCCAGTTGCTGCAATCCTGACATTCTTGAGTAGGCAGGACTTCTCATATCCTGGCCATGGATTGGGACCTGTGCGGCTTCCGTCCATAGCAATGCTGATCCAATCAGGACCCATGCTCTGCTCCTCTTCATTTGAAGGCATCCTTATCAGTGAGCCATAAACCAAACTGATGATGGATTGAGCCTCTCTCTGCCTTGCCCTCATCGATATTAGCTTTGCATTGCCAGACCAGGTCCAGGGGAGAACACGTTTAGGGAGGTCCAGCAGCCCCCTGGGGCCGCACTGAACACCTCCACATTGGACACGCCCATCACTGCACTTGGTTTCCTGCACCAGGCCCACCACACTCTGGCTATTTTAGGGCCAAGGCCCACTTTCTCTTGGCTGTGAGTTATCCTGAGCCCACTGTGGATCATGTCTCCCCACTGTCTGATTGTCCTACTTACTCTCATGCAGAGACATCATTCTCAGCAGCTCAAAGTTGTCCACATCCTCATGCTGCAACAAATTTTGGTCCAAGGCCCTGCGGGTGAGGCTTGTCACCCTCTCCTGACACGTCACCTAGATCAGGGTGGGACAAATGTCATCAGAGAATGGATTTTAGAGGAGCTACCCAGAAGACTGTGGTCAAACATTCAGGAGAAATCTCAGCTACATATACAAGGGCACAATCTTGTTATCCTGCTACCTGAGTGTGTCCTCCATATACCCCCTGGGTTCTTGCAACGTGCTACTAGAACAATCCTGGTACAAATATCTGCCTGTACCTTCCATCTCCCCTCTCCCTGGGGAGCCACATTCCACTCAGGTCAAAGGACCAAACTGCCTATGCGCAGACACACTCTCATCTCATTGAGATGACAGCAATGGGCCAGGGATCTGTGCACCAAGTGTGCTCTGGGATGCAGGCTGCCTTTGTGGGTGGAAGAGGCAGATGCACTGAAAATTTTGGTCCTGACTGCCACTACACAAAACAGACTCAGATACAAGAGTGTGCACTTGAGTGCTTCATGATAGCCTGGAGAGGCCCTGGGCTCTGGAAGCTCGGTGCGGGTCTGGTTCTAATGATGTACTTGACTCAGCACTGGCAGTCACTGAACATGTCTCCTCTGCAGCTGGACACCTGCAGCATTAGCGTGTCTACTGCACATCCATAGAAATTCTGCCAAGAACCCCTTTAGTTCTGTATTTACATACATGCAAAGACTGACATTCCGAAGCTGTGGCATGACCCCCCAGGTGATCCCGACCCCACATTTCCACACCTAGTCATGCTAAGGAGGTTCTCTTTCCTGCCACCAGGAACACACCCCCTCCTACACATTTGACAAGTCACTGCCAGTTCCTCTGCTCCAACCTCACTCATTGAGAATACCAAGTTCTAGGCACTGCAGCCTGCACCCTGGACATATCTCTGCCTTCATCTGTCCACAGCACTTTCGTCTGCACTTCTGGCCTGCCAAACCCACAATACACAGGCCCACTCACCGCTGCAGCTGGGCATGCTGAGGCTCTCCCCACTCAGGTCAAGCCCTTAAGACTGACCTCTCTCTTCTTAATTTCCCACCACAGCCCCAGGGTTAGCTGTGTCTCCTGCCTTCCACTGTGTGGACACCCAGGAGGCAGCCCTGCTGTCGGGCTTACCAGGATGCGCTTTGTCTCCCTCAGGCTCTGACCCTCTAGGAGGACGTGGACAAAGCGGCTGTCTTCCACCTGCTCGCTGGAGTGAAGCAGTGAGGAGCTGCTACTGGTGACTTTTCTCATGCACCACTCATTGGTTTGGGTGGCCTGGGGCAATGGTCCTGCAGCCACCGCAGAGCTGCTGATCACAGCTGCTGGGATCCTGGATGCCACTGCCACAGAAGGCTGCAAGAACTGTGGGGGATGACAACATCAGCAAAGCCCAGCACCTGCACCCCACCCAGCCTGGCATTGGCTCTGTGGGCATTCTACAACATCCATCCAGAACCTGAGGTTCTTGTCCCCTTCGAGGATGTGGAGTGGCGCCAGGAGTAAAGACTGAAGAAGGTGGCTGTTTACCTCCTTTGGCTTGACTTTAAACAACTTGCTGGCAGCTGTTTCCCGAAGAAGAAAGTTATAATCCACTCTGCCATCCAGGGCGTAATATACGTTTCCATCTGCAGGGATCCTCAGCTCTGGAGAGGCAGGGGCAGAGGCGTGGTAGGTGACACTCAAGGAATACACTACCCAACATCCCCCACAACTGAGAGCCTCTGCCAGCTCAGGTCTCACACACAGACCTGAGAGCCCCCGAATCCAGCTACTGTTGCACCAAAGACTCCCCACTGATTCCTCCCTGAGGACCCTCTATGCACAGGAGGTCCCCTACAGGAACACCTTTCAAGGAAATAGCCCCTTGTACCCCAGACCCTCTTAGTTCACGTTGGACCCACCAAAGACAAACAGCTACACTTTGTATCTAGATTGGTCCCCCAAGACTCATGTGTTCAAATTTTTCTCCCCACTGCAGCAATGATCACAGGTGGGTTTGGGGAAAAGCACTTGATGGTGGGTGCCTCCACCTTGCCAGTGGATTCATCCACTCATACAGGGCTACACTAATTGGAGGGGTATGGTTTGGAGGTGTGTTGAGCGTAGGTGGAGGATGTCCACAGCAGGGCTGTGCCATCCAGAGATATATATTTCTCTTGAGTTCCCCACTTCTGCATTTTCTCCTCATGAGTCTAATTCTCATTCACATTTTTAATCAATTTATTGTTATACTTCTTGTTCGGCTTGTGTTTCTCCTTCTTGTTCTTGTTCTTCTTCATCTTCTCCTCATGCTTCTTCTTAAAGTCATCTTGACCTTCTTATTCATGGTCTCCTCCTTCAACTTATTTTCATTTTTCTACTCCTCCTTCTCCTCCTCCATGTCCTCTTTCTCCTCGTCCTCCTCATCCTTGTCCTCCTCCTCCTCGTCCTCCTCCTCCTTTTCCTCCTCCTCTTTCTTCTTCTTCTTTCTCTCTTTCTCTCTCTCTCTCTCTCCAAGAAGAGTTTACAAGCTGTGAAGGGTTCTATTCTACCACACTCTTCTCTGTAGAAATGGCCTCTGGTCCTAAGTAAACTCAGTTTGCAATGAATAGAAAGATTGGAAGCCAGAAATGATTCTTCATTGAACTGCTTTTCTCATGTACTCATCTAGGTCAGGAAAGGCCACCAAATAGGCACCCTGTGGTTGTCTGTCTTCTTTGACACAAGACAAAGAAGCCTCTCTTCTTGGCCCCTTGTGGATAACAGCTTTGCAATGCCTCCTCAGGCCAAGGAAAGAACACATGATAGGCAGGTCCACAGCCCCTGGGGAACATGAAGAACCTGCAGATTTATGCCCCATCATTACACTTTGTTTTATGCACAAGTCCCACCATACTCATCCTGGGCACTGGGTCAATGCACACTGTGTTCTGGCTCCCAGTTATCGTGAGCCCACTGTGACTCACTGCTCCCTACCCTCTGATGGTTCCACTTACTCTGATGGTTCGAGAGAATTTGCAGAAGCTCGTAGTTTTCTGGGTCCTCCTGCTGGAGCAAGTGTGCATCTAAGGCCCTGCGGATGATGACTGGAGCCCTGTCCTGGCAGGTCACCTGAGCAGGGTTGGAGAAAGCTCATCAGAGAGGGAATTTGGGAGTAGCTACCCAGAGGACAGTGCTCAAGGACAATCAGAGACAAGTGAGCTCTCAACACAAGGGCACCATCTTGATACCCTGCTACCTGAGGCCTTCATGTGATCATGTGGGGGTCTTCCTATGAGCCTCTAGTCCAATCTTGGTACAAGACTTTGCTTCAACCTGCTATGCCCTACAGGGACAAGGGAATAAGGACCAAAAGACTTTGTACAGACACACTCTAGTCCCATCAAGATGGGAGGAATGGTCCAGTGCACTTCCATATCCCTGCTCTGGTCTGGGATGCAGCTGCATTTTTGTGTGGACCAGGCACAAACCCTAGGTGCTTTGGTCCTGACAGCCAGGGCACAACACACACTAGGACTCTTTAATGATAGGCATGGAAGCTGCTGGGCTCGAGAGTGTCAGTGCTTGCTAGGGTGTCAGGAGGTTCGGACCCAGCAGGTGCAGTGGTTCAACATAGCTCCCCTGGAGGTGGACACCAGAGTCTCATGATGGATACTCCACACCCAGGAAAATTCTGCAGAGAGAGCCGCTAAATCTCTATTCACATACATGCAAACTAGGACACTAATGGGCCCCTCCAAGGCCCCCAGTTCTCTGTGACCCACACCTACCCACCCTAATCATTCTACAATGGCTCCCTTCCCTTCAACCAGCAACATATCCCCTCCCACACACAAGAAAATGACTGCCAACTCCTGTGCTTCAACCTCCACGGTTCAATATACTCCTCCTCAATACCAAGGTCAGTAGAGGATGGCCTGTACCCTCGATATTTCTCTGACCTCCTCTGAACCCAGCACTCACTCCTGCACTTCTGACCTGCACATCCCAAAACACGCAGGCCCACTCGCACCCAGACCTGGCATGCTGCTGCTCTCCTGCCTCTCTCTTCCTCACTTTCTGCTCTCCTTCCTGACCTTCCAGAAGCTCCAGTTCAAGAAGACAGGCCTAGTCCAAAGTGTTTGCTGTGGACTCGGTCTTCCCCACTGTGGGCTCCCAGGAGACTCCCCTGCTCGAAGACTCACCAGGATGCTCCTATACTGTGTTGTCCTTTCCTTTTCCAGGTAGACGTGAATGAGGCACCTGCCTCTCATCCGCTTGTTATATTGGGGCCTTGGGGAGGACCGAGTAGAGACCCCTGATGTCCTGGACTCCGGCTCTGCCCCTTCCCTGGGAGAAGGCTCTGGCTCTGGGGTTGGCTGAGGAGCCGTGACAGGAACTGAGCTTGTAGCTAGAGGAGAAAAGATGCCAACATGACTGCCTTGCCCTGACCTTCCCACAGACAGACAATACCTCTGCTGCCAGGAAGAACTCAGGCCCTTGGCCCACACAGGACCTCTTTGCAGACTGGGGTCACTTCCTGAATGGACAAAGGCTTGTCCTAATTTCCAGCCCAACACCAGGCATACAGACTTCCTGCAGTGGGACAACAGTCGGACCTTTCCTCATATACCCTTAGGTACTCACCACAGTCCGCCTGGCTCTCAGGCTTTGCCTGGCTTGATTTGCCATCTTCAATTGCGGCCAGGAGGTGGTGTGCTTGGTGTTCCAGGTTCAAGCCTCCCAGCAGGAGCCACATGGATAGCAGCTGCTGCAGACTCAGAAAGCCTGGAGGCTGATGGGAAGCCTCGGAGTAGAGGTTCACCCAGGTCCCCAGGAAGGAAGGTGAGGCACTGTGGGGAGGAAGGTGTGGAGTCAGCAAAACCCTGGCCTTGCCTTCACCACGGCCTCCAGAGAAAACCTCTGACCCTACACTGGGGAGAGCAGTCTTTCCTCAGCCTTCCCAAGTCAAATCACCTTGCAGGTCCCTATTCTGGAAACAGGAGCCCACCCTCTTGACCCCAAGCCCATTCCATGTTGAAGTTGGTCCAGGGGTCCACCATAGTCACTGAAGAGGACAACGTGCACTTATGCCCCATGGAGTCAGGGATGCAGTCACATGTAGGATATGTACTCATGGCACCTGCGGTTTGAGGCTGACCCCCATGAAAAGGGACACAATGGCAGTCATTTGCACCCTATTTTTCAATGAATTATGAAATGTGACTGGAAACGTGTCTTCACACAGTGGGTGCTTTCTCCATGTTCATCAGTGAATGAGCCCAAACTGCTGATTCCCACATATCTCTGGGTGTGGGAGCCGCCATGTCCAAAGCCCCTGTCCAGCTATGTCCCAGCTAGGATGCTCTGTCCCACTATGGAAATTAACATGTCTTTATTAACCCAAAAGTGCTTTTCCCAAGGCCTGAGTTTTGAGACGCCTCTGGCACAGATCTACGTTCTTCACAAAGCCAATATCACACCAGAAAGACCACCTGGCCTCGCTGAGTCCACCTGGGAATGAGCTCAGTGCACACCATTGAGCTGTGGTGCCCAGTGTGTGGGGACTGCTCCACGGACCTCTGTGGATCAGCTGGAGTCAGGATGGTTTCTCTGCCTGAGAGCGGAGTTCACTCCCCTTGCAAGGCTGTGGCAGGCACCTCCAGGACTCGTCCCATTCGGGACTGACATTCCGCTATGAGTGTGGTCCTCTATCTCATTAGGTATCACAAACCTTTGGGTCCCTGAGAGGTACCTGGCAGCCCCAAGACCCAGGCATGAGGGGGCTACACACTTGGGCTTGGTGGTCTGGTGCTTACCTTGGGAACAAGAGATCCAGCACCTGATGGGTGGGGATGGAATCCCAGGAGATTAACCCCATGTTGCCGCTGAAATGTAGGTTCCTCCCACAAATGACAGGCAGGAGCTCATTCCTAAGCTGGTCCTGCCTGTAAGGTTCAAGGCTCTGTACCCTGAAGGGCTCCTCCGTGTTCTCATCATTTTCACCCTGTGTTGGGACCAAGAATGTTGGTTTAAAATGGAAATGGTGACAAACAGAAAAATGACTTGTGCCAATACACTAGAGTCAAAGCACAATGGGACAGTTCCCATCAGTACAAACACACACCCACACACACCCACACACACACAGTCAGAATAGGAGTCCTGGGCCATTCATCAGGGATCAGACTAGAGGGCCTGCTGGGCTCACCTGCCCTGTGCTACTCACTGTTACTCTTGAGCTCCTCTGCGACAATCGCCAGAGGCTCTGGCGTCTAAGATGAAGCCTCACCCAGTGCATCCACAAAAGGGCTAGTTGGCCCCCCTGAGATTCCTGGGAGCCTGAGGCTCGGCATTGTTTGCAACCACAGGAGAACATCCTTCTCCCTCCAGTTTCTCCAACCAAATGAGCTCGGATGGCTTGGTCAGTTAAGTGGGTGCCTGGATACCAGGGTTCCATGTTCTGTTTGATCCATTGTCAAGGCAATGATGTCATTTCCTGTGCCCATACCTGAGCCTCTTTTCACATAAGACCACTTTCAAAAGCCCTATGAGCTGCTGATTTCTCCTCCATGCCTAAACATCTCAGGTGCGCAGGTGTTCACCAACAACTACCCAAACATCCCCACCAGCATCTGCCCTGCTTGGTGCCACTAGAGTTCCAGCTTGGAGCCTTCAAAAATGCATTCACAACCAGTCCTTCCCTCTCAGCAGCTTTTGGACCCTGGTCCCATCATTGTGCAACTCATGGTGTGCCCAGTCTTTTCTGGAAAGTAGGGTAGCATCTAATCTCTAGGGTTTATTGTGTCTATTGGCCCATAACACCCTCTATTCTCTCTGAAACCAGAGATGGGACTCACAGGTGGCTAAAGCACAAATGTAGAGATGGGACAATCACAAGAAGGGCAGAGACAAAGAATGCACCCCAACTCAATCAGGCCTGTGTCCCACACAGGGACGTGGCCAATGTCCGTCCCATCGTGGCTGCAGTTCCCTCTCTACACCATGGCAAGTTGGAGGGGACTGAGATGCAGAGGCTGCTCCCCTCTGCCATACAACTTCCCAAGGCTTCTCCTAAGATTTCAAAAGGGCCAAGTGTGTCTAGTGTTGGGGTCTCACAGAGACTCCGAGGTACCACAGCATCCTGCTGCCCAGAACCGGTTCACCCCTCACCTCAAGGGGGCTCAGCCTCTGCATTCATGGGAATTGAAGTGGGTACAGGTGATGGGATATCACCTCCAAGACTGAGTTATGCCAAGTCTATGACCCTTGTCTGCATCCCTGTCTCCAGCACCACTCCCTTCTCTCTCTTTCCTCCCCAGAGCAAACAAATCCATTTAGCAAGTGTGTCCTGTGATAAAGACATGACAGTCACCCATCCTCTCATTGCAAAAACACTGAGGCTCAGCCAACATGGATCCTACCAGGAACACAGGCATAAACTCAGAGTCCGATCCTCCCAGCCCAGCCTCAGTGGAGCCTGGACTCCCAGCCTCCTGAGTCAAGGAAACAGAGGTGCCTAGCCGAGCCACCTTGGATGCAGCCACACACAAACTGAACTCATCAATGCCCCTTGCTCTCAGTTGTGAGTAAGAGGGGAGGTGGTGTTTCACAACCCTGGACATCAAGTGCAGTCTCCAGGCTTTGGGGTGTGCCCTGGCCTCTCTCTATCTGCCCAGGCCCTCCAACTCACACTGGCCTTTTACCCAACCTCCTCCTAGGGCCAAACTCAATCCTGCCTCTCAATTTCTTCTGCCTTCCCCAACACACTGCTCCGCAAAATGAGCAGGGCTGGCTCTCTGTTATCATGCTGGTGTCAGCAGCAATGCCACCCCACTGACATAATTCTGAGTCCCAACCTAGGCACTCCAGCTGTCCTTGCCACATGTGGCCCTGTTTGGGCTCTGGCTCTTGCTCTTTTCTTTCATGTGCATGTGTTTTGAGGTTTTGAGTTTCTCCCACTGCAGAACTGCAGCTGTGGCAGGGTAGAGCTCATGAAGGTGACATTCTGAGCCACATCCAATCCCATCAGGACTGTGAACTGGGGTGATGCTGGAACACAGTGATGAGTGAACACATGGGAGGTGGTTGGACCCACCTTGCCTCTGAGTGGTTTCCTTTCAGGACAGGAATGTAGGGATGGGAGCCCCTGGCGTGGGGTGCTTTGCACAAGGCGTGACCACGGGCTCTTTCCTGGCAAAAACTGGCTCCACTCAGCATGGAGAGCACTGTCATTCCTGGTGGCTAACAACAGCCCTGGACCCCAGAAAGGAACCCACACTCAAGATTAACGTCTGAGTGTGCGTGTCCTCGAGGAAATGAGGTCTCCTGATCCCAGGTGCAAAGGGGTAAGTCCTCTAACTCCAGGGGCCATGAAGGGACATCTGAGATTCCCTTGTCCTTCTTTCCCTCTCTGAACCCATGGTGTCCTCACACTAACCACAGTTAGGACCCTGGCCTCATTCCCCAGTTGGGATCATTAGGCTCCATAAAGGACAGTCTCTAAGATGCTCAGTAAACCACCACCCTCTGCACAACCCATAACCCTATTCACCCAAGAGGCAAGAGGATTTCTATTCAGGAAAACCAGGACAGGGAGAGCCTTTCTCAAGGACACAAGGACATTAGTGAGTGAGGGAGTGATTAATGGATGGAGAACTATTTCCACCACCAACTTCCAGGAGCATATATGGCCCTTTGGGCACAGGTACGGACCCTTTTTTTCCAATCAACTTTTTCAGAGAAGTGAGGCTGCCTTCTAGATGGCACCTCCACACTAAGGGGGTCTCCTACTTCTTCCACATGTACATATTGCAACGGGCCTCCCACTGTGCATCTGAGAACACTCTGTGGGCATCTGTAGCCTTTCAAGACCCCAGAAACCATGCGGGCACCCCAGCACCAGCAGAGCATTTGTGCACATCACAACAATCACCCCGGGTGAGAACTCTCCGTTCCACTCTGTACTAGGCCCTGCCATCTGTACTGATCAGTCCAACCCCTCTCCTTCCTGTTTCTTGATTATACTACCATGGTTCCCACACATGGATGCCAGGGTGCTTGTGGCCCCCCCAAACATTTGAGTTCCAGGAACAGTGGAATGTGTTTGGGAACTTCTGGATGACGGGAAGTCCCACCCTCCAGGGTTTCATCTTCAATGTAATGAGTGCAGAGGGAGCCAGGAGGGCTCTGTCAGGTAGAGAGAGGTGGGAGCTGATGGAGCCTCAACTAAGTGCCCAGGACTCTGGGTTCAGAGCTGGTGTTATGTGGAATTGTTGAGGGACGTGAAGAAAACCCAGCTCACTGTACGCAGAGACAGCAGATGCCCTCACGTGGTCAGGCTGCTGTGCTAATCAGAGCCCCAAGATGTTCCACAGGTGTGCAGGTGGGGAACCCACGTGCCAGCCCAGGCTGTTCCTGAGCACCTCTACCTGGATTCGGAGCACGTGACTCTGCATCAGCGTCCTCACATCAATGTATCCCGGCCCCCCACCCCAAAAGTTCTCTCAGAGACAGTGAGGTTCCACTGCTCTGGACTTGCCCTTTTCTCTGGGATTCTGGGGTTCCATTAATTAGGAGGTCACAACAATTCTCAGCACACAGGCTGAGCCTACTGAGATCCCAGGAGTATCCAGGCATTGCTTCTATTTATAGTCCATCATGTCCCACCACACTGTGGACACGTATTGCACTCACCTAAAGAAACCACCAGGCCCAGGGCCTTCGTGCCACTGGCCTGCAGACACCTGGAGGAACAGGCAACCTATAGGCTGCGTGGAACCAAAGACCCTAGATCCTGGGATCTGAGCTGGACACACAGCTCATGTGCACACAGTCACCACTGTCACCGAGAGTGCAATTGAAACACCCGCAGAGTTAGCAGTGGACCTGATATGCCCACGAGTGGGGGTGAACTGCATCCCTTGAAAATGATCGTGTCCAGAGAAAGGCAAATTTTGTAGGATTTCACTTATCTCAGATTCTCAATTATCAGGTTCATAAAAAGATAAAGTACAATGTTCTTTTCCTGGGCCTCAAGGGCACTAGAATTCTGCATTGATGGCAAGAGTATGTCCACGTGACTTCTGGAGATGCATGGTGGTGACGCCTATACACCAACATGAACATGCTTAATGCCACTCAACTGTGTCCTCCAAAATGGTTTAATTACAAAACAGATGTTCGGTGTCAATTACCACAATGTAAACCCTTGGGAGACTGCTGATTGACTCATCTTAGCGTAAGTCAATGAATAAAGGTCCTAAGGTGCGAAGCTACAAAATGAGGGATGAGCATGGATGAGGATGGGCGGGAGAATCCTCCCCCTCTAACACAATTAGGGAAGGATGTGCTGCCCTCAAGTGGCTGGGGGGCCTGGGATCCTGCCACAGAGGGGGATTCCAAACCTCACATCCCCTGACCCAGGCCAGAAGACCAGGTAGAGTCCAAGGACCCTGGGGTGGCCCAATGGCAATAAAGGTCAAAAGGAACTGGGATCTGCCTGGACCCTCAATCCCCTACTCTGAGCAGGGCTGCATTATGAGGCCAGAGGCCATCCACAGCAATCTGCCTTTACAGGAAAACAGGGACTGCAGGCTGCCTCTGGCTCACTGACTCAGGATGGTGTTTTCATAAAGCAAGACCACTTCCTCACATTTGACCAGCAGCTCATGCGCTGACAGCACAATGGCTGGCTTGACTCAGGCCCTGAGAAATGAAATAGAAAATTCATAGCAAACCCATCTTCAGCTCTTCCACATCATCAGGGGGTGTGATTCATTTCCATCAACAAAGATGTCTGAAATGATGTCTAAACATGCTGGGGACTCACCTCCGTGTGGAACTTTTCAGGAAAAAGGGGATCAAATCTCATGAAGCAACTCTTCTCTCCTCTAGCCCATGGGCAATGCAAGGAACCTGCATGTTACCAGAGGCTCACTCTCTCTTCTCATGTCTTCTGGAAAGGATTCATGAATGCTTCCTTCAAGGTGAAGCAGAAGCCTGCATTCCCAGCTGCACAGAAGTGTTTGAGGGCAGTGTCTCCCTTAAAACCCAAGAAGAAAAACAGGTCATTAAACAGGCACATGGATTAGAGTACATGATCAATGATCCCTCCTCCCTGAAGCCTTCCACATGCCCACCTTCCACATTCACAGAGAAATGCTTGGCCATTCTCAAGACCAGGAGACCATGATGCTCATCACCAGGACGTCAATAGGAACATGAACAGAGCAGCATGGATTGCACAAGGTGGCACACCAAGGATCTGCAGCACAGCTGCTAGAACACCAGAGCTGAACTTCAGTATTGACTTTCTGCCACCTGCCGAGTACGATGGTAATGTCAAGCACAACATGCAGATATGCAAGTAGTGGGTGACACGGTGCATCCATTCACAGAAGTGGGCAACATCTTCATTGGAACAAGGAAGTATCTTATCCTTACTCATCAAAATCATCACAAAGAATAAAATGGATGCAAGACTTCTCATTTCACTATCATGTAGCTGTTGGATTTCCCTATTAAATAACACCTCCTCCAAAATAAAAAAATATCTCAGATGTGTGTCAACTATTCGATGGATGACATTTTAAAAACTAGGCCTTTCCTTCATATTTATGTATGCTATAGCCCTGCCTAAGGCTCTTTGAGAAAGGAGCACATAGAATTGGATCTTTGAAAATCTCACATTTGCCGATAAATATTACCGACAATGTCAGGCATGGCGAAGTGAAAAGTGGGACTTTGGATACTCAAAGAATGCTATGTTGTGAGATTGGTGTCTCTGACTCATAGACAGCATGTGGTTTCTATGAAAGCTGGTGAGGGAGCAGGAGTAACGAAGCTCATGGAACAGATGACCTCAGGGAATACTGACAGATAGGCCAAACTGGAGAACATGTTCCAGCTAACATTGGTATTTGGGCTCCTGAGCCCAGTCCTGTTTTAAAAAAAGTTGCAGACAGGCAGTGTTCATGTACAAAATGTCTACCATGTAAAAGTGGGTAATTGAAATGTCATCTAGGTACACATCTGATAGAATGGTCTGCCAACCTATGGATTTCATTCTAACAAATAAAAAGAAAAACACAGACATGAGACAAAAAGATAAAACCTTGTCTTCACCAGGATGCCTAAAAATAAGTTTTATTTGCCTCATGCAAAGAGCTTTCAATAGAACTTCTGATTTCTGAATGAACCCATTCAATTTTATAATGCACAGATCATAAGGTTTTCTTTACAGAATATTCTCTTCTTCTTCTTCTTCAAGCCTCACATAGAAAATGTCTCACAGGACATAGGAGGGGAATGACCCAAAGGATGAGAGAATGGCTGGAACCGTTCTCAAATGTGCCCATGTAGCCTAAAGTTTGAAGGCACCTAATTGTACTCTAAAACAATGATGAACCTATTTGATCCATTAATTAATAAATAGCACCGCTTTACCACTTGAACCAAATCACAGAAAAATGGAAACAGATGATCGAATTCCTCTTCTCCCATCACCTCCTGGCCCAGACTCTCCCCAGAGGTGGCTCTGGTCATCTGTCTATTAGGGAGTCACCCGTGGTCCCCTATCTCTCAGAAAAGAAAATCACCTCAGCTACTGTCCCTAAAGCCAAGTGATGGCTGCGGTTTCCACACCGTGTGGATCTGGAGAGATGCACAGTGCCGCTGGACCAGCCTATGTTCAGGGCTGTGTCTGTGTCCCACAGCTGAAACATGTGGTCCAGGGTCTTCTTTCCACCCACAGGTCCTAAGAACTTGCAGTCAGCACGTGCCTCCTTATTCACTGTGGCCACAGACTTCCTGCCAATGGCCATTGCATTGTACACGTCTTATAATTTAACACGGCATTGAAATGAACTTCCTTCTGGGAGCTTCCCAGGGCACGTCCCAAGACCTGAATTTCTGTGTTGTAGGGAGCATAGCATTCGTGCATTTTTTAAGTTTCATGGATAATGTTAAATGTGCCTCCAAAGTGTATGAAAAAAGCTTATCTTCCTATCCCCTCCCAGCACATATTATCAACATCCTTAATTTGGGTAAAAAATAAATAAATAAAACACATCATTTGAGCCTGTGTTCATCTTCTTGCCAGCTGTGTTCCAGTGACCTCCTCCCGTGCATAGTGCTCATCTGTGTTTCTCCTCGTGCCTCCTATTCTACTGGGTTGCCATTTCCTCCCAATCGGTCCCTCTGTTTTGACAATGTTTGGGGCATATTTCGTTGGAGAGTAGTTTCTAACGTGGATGGTCAATTGAACCATCTTGACAGCTTTGGGTTTTGAGGATTGAAGCCAACCCTCCCCATTTCTAGGCCACAGCCTCTTCTCCTAGATTTCTACCAGTATTCCAGTAAATATTTCATTGAATTTGGTTGGTCTCTGTGTCTGGGTTCAAGACTTAGGTCCTGCACTTGCTAGCAGGGACATTGTGCTTTCTGGTTTGTTGTGTTGGCTTCTTGGGGACACTGTGAGGATCAGGTAGGCAAGGCAGGTAGAGTGGCTGGCCTAGAGCATGGCCCAGAGGGAGCGTTTGATCAACATTATTTGTAAAATGACAGCTGTCAATTATCACAACCAACATGAAAGGCCATCCTAACAATCATCATTATGAAAATATTGGTCACAATAATGTTTTCTACTTCTATGGTACATCTGTATTATACTCTCCATGAGTGAGGTCACAGGCCATGTGTCATTGTGTGCCTGCTTCTGTCATTTAGCCTGGAGGCCCCTGGCATAGTTTGCGCTTCAGGACTGGAAGCTCTTTTACGATACAGTTTTCAAGTGGCCATTGGTCGCCTGATGGTACTCCATGGGGTCATCTGAGCCTGGCTTGCATCTGGCTCCTGCAACCAACATCCTGTTTTGCTAGAAACTCCATCGAAAGAGGCTTGGAACTCCTGCTCTCTTGTTCATCTCTGAAGTTCTGCCATTTCTTCTCAGATGGCTCCACAAACCTTTCAAAACCCTCCCCTGCTCCAGGGCTTTGAAGCGGTTTCTTTGGAAGCTTCTGCACAGGGTTAAGGACAAGCCATTCCTCACATGCTCCTTCCACAGGAGGAAGAGAGGGGCCAGAGGGGCCACAGGGAGCAACCTCCTGCTCTGTTCCAGGCAGCCACTTCCAGGCTGGGGCTGCAGCCTGGGGCTCTCAGGACGGCTCTGGCTAAGGGGGAAGCCCTACCCAAGCCTGGGTCACAGCCTCCCATGCCCCAGGGCAGCTGGTGAGCACTGGTAAAGGGTGGAGGGGAAGGCTTGCACCCCAGGAGTCGGGTCTGGACAGCATTCAGGTGGGAAGAGACCACTGGTCACCAAGGGGATGTGAAGCAGGGGGTGACCCAGGGCAGCCATGAGATCTCCTCTAAAGACCACTGTGGTCCCAGCAGTACAAAGGGACTGAGTGACATTATTACTCTTCCCTGTTTTAAGGACAGAGGTGTGGAAGGGATTCCTGAGAGTCACAGAAAACGTGGCTCACAGGTTTCATTTTGCCATCTAGGAGTGACCTTGGCCGCACTGGTGGCAATTCCCCGGACCTTTGATGAGCCCCCTGGCATCCTCCCAGTGAGTCCTCCCAGGCCCAGTCTCAGGGGCAGACAGCTGCTCTGACTGCTCTCCCTGGACCTGAGGATCACATGGGGTTTTGAAATTCTTTTTGTTGCCGCACTGGGCATTGAACCCAGGGCCTTGCACATGCTAGGCAAGTGCTCTACCGCGGAGCTCACCCAGCCCTGAGGGTGACAGGTTTGGAGAGCATTTGCTACCTGAGTCTTGGTGAGGTGAATCCTCATAGCCCTGAAGTCAACACGTTTCTCTACCAGCTGCGTTTGCAGGGTTAAGATCTTAGCTTGAGTTTTGTTTTCCCTTATTTCTTCACTTCTCTCTCTCTCTCTCTTTTGGTACCAGGGGTTGAACCAAGGGGTGCTTTACCACTGAGCCACATCCCCAGCCCTTTTTAAAATACTTCATTACAGATAGAGTCTCACTGAGTTGCTCAGAGCCTCACTAAATGGCTAAGGTTGGCTTCAAACATGCCATCCTCCAGCCTCAGCCTCCAGAGTGTCTGGGATTACAGGCATGTACCACTGCCCCCCAGCTCTGCACTATTCTTAATCAGAGAACCTGTGGGGCTATGTTTACTAGGTATGAATTGAGTTGCCCTCCAGAGAAAAGAAAAAGTAACAAAGCACTGCTGTGTGGGCAAATCAGGGATGACCCCAGGACAGGGTCAGCTTTCTCTCCAAGGAAACCCCACTGCCCAAAAGGAGCCCCTTGGCCAACGCAGTGGTGCACTCCTGGAATCCCTGCACCTCGGGAGGCTGAGGCAGGAGGATCAAAAATTTCAAAATCAGCCTTAGCAATGGCAAGGCACTAAGCAAATCAGTGAGACCCTGAGCCTAAATCAAATTCAAAATTGGGCTGGGGATGGGGTTCAGTGGTCAAGAATCCCTGAGATCAATCACTGGTACCACCCCCCGTGAAATAAAAGAGCCTCTGCTAAGGACTTCCATGTTGGCTGAGGCAGCTGCCTACAGTGGGTGTCCTGCAGAATGCAGTCAATCTCCCCAGGCCTGGCCTGTGGGGAGGGGTTGGCCCGGAGACCGGGGGTTAGCCCCCAGCTAATGATCACTTGGTATTGTGGTTTGGATGTCAAATGTCCCCATTGCCCATGTGCTAAAGGCTTGGTCACCAGCCTGTGGCCCTTGGGACATAATGGAAACTTTAGTAGGTGGGGCCTCCTGGAAGGAATGAGATCATTAGGGGTGTGACCTTGAGGGGGATATTGGGACCCAGCCCAGTCCTACCCACCCTCTTCCCAGTTACCCAGAGATGAGCAGCCTCCTCTGTCATGTGCTCCAGCTGCCAGGATGTCCTACTGTGCTGTCACAGGCCCAAAGCAACAGGGCTAAGGTGCCATGGACTGAGACCTATGCAGCCATGAGCCAAAAGAAACCCTGTTTCCTTTTAAGGGGATTCTCTCGGATGCTTTGTCACAGCAACAGAAAGCTGACAGCACCCTTGGTCTGTGCCCCTGCTTTATACATAGGGATGCTGAGGGCCCACAGGAAGCCGAGCAGCCCCAGGTCACATGGTCCCATAAAAACAATTATTATCTATTCATTCACTGACTACATGGCAGGAGCTGGACTCCAGATCTCAGTGTTTGAAAAAGTTGTGTTTCCTTCCTGCCCCTTAGTCCCTCGCTCTCTCTTTTTGTATGAATCCAAGAAGGACCTTCAGGAGATTGCAATGCCATCCAGTCATCCTAGCCAGATTTGTACTTGAACATGAAATTCATGGGATGTTTCTGCTTCACATTGTGTTAGTCACTAGTCATCAGAGAGCTCTGTGCTTTCACCTACAGAGTGCCACCCCACTTCCCTGCTGCAAGGGCTCTTCCTGCCAGGTCACCTGCTGGATGGAGGGCACTGCCCAGTGCCCTAGATCTCTCCTGAATGTCCTGTGACCAACCCACTGCAGGCCAGGCAGACATCCACAGAAAAAAACAGCGAGAGGGTCTGGCGCCCCCTTCAGGTACTGTTATATAGATGCCCACAGAACATTCCTCAAACCTGCAGCAGCTTGGACTGCATCCAAATGCAACCACAGGCCGAGCACAGTGCCACCCACCTGTGATAGAGTGACTCAGGAGGCTGAGGCAGGAGGATTGTGGGTTTGAGGCCAGGTTTAGCAACTTATTGAGGCACTGTCTTAAGATAAAGAATTAAAAGGGCTGAGGATGTAGCTCAGTGGCAGAGCCCCTGGTCCAATCCCCAGTACCAAGAGGAGGTGGAGATACCAGAGATGGGAACTTATGAGTTGGGTCAATGGTAACTCCAAGCCCAATGAGACTGAATGCACAGGGGAAGCTTTAACCCGCAAAAGAAAAGGAGGCAGGGAGCTTCAGCTCCAGGTAAAGGACTAGGAATTGAACCCGGGTGCCTTACCACTGAGTACACCCCAATCCTTTTTATTCTTGTTTTGAGAAGGGGTCTTGCTACGTTGCTGAGGGTCTCACAAAATCACCAAGGTTGACCTCAAGTGATCCTCCTGCCTCAGCCTCCCGAGAATCTCTGGGATTACAGGCATGCACCACCATGCCCAGCAAGAAAGGAACTTTTATCAGTGCAGCCACACGGGGAAGGCAGGGGACCCACATCTTAGCCTGTCTTCAGGGGGTGACAATGACTTGGAGCTTTTATAGAGAGGGGAATGAGGGCAAGGGCTTGGGCTTTGCACAGCTGCCAAAGCAGGTGGTCCTGACCAGTTGAGGTCTGTCCATCTTCCCTGGATTGGCCAGGTGGTGCCTTGTCAGGAGAGCTGTGTCACCTGCTTTGGCTCTCAGATGCACATCAATCAGACCTTGTTTCTGGGACATGAAACAGACTGCATGGGGGTGGGGGTCTGGATTCTGAATTAAGAGCAACTTTCTTCTGCTGAAAATAGAGACGGGCTGCAACCCTACTCCCACCTCAGGAGCCAGGAAAGCTAAGATGGGTCCCGCCCTTCCTCAAGCCTGGGCACAGGCCATCTGCCTAGGCATTTTCTGTGTTTTTCCCATTTTTGCTTTTCTTCAGGCCAAGGAAATTCACGGATGTAGATCACTTGGGTTTTGTTTCTATAAACTGTAACCACTTCTGTGGGTCAGGGGCTTCTTCCAAGCCTTCTGGCTGCTTCTCCCCAGTTTGATCAAAGTTCTTCATTTTTTCCTTTTTATTTCTTTTTTTTGCCTGTTCCTTGTGCTGGTGGGCACTGATGCAGCCAGCAGGGTCCAGTAACAAATCCAAGGTGACTCAGGCAAAGGGGATGGATGGGCCATATATTGAGGCAGAGATGCTGCCCTTCTAATTCTGCCTTTAGCCATCCATTGGATGTCTGCGGGTAGAGGTGGAGGGCTGGAGTCCTCCTTACAAAATCCTTACAACTCAAGTCAGCAAACACTGAAAGCCCTGTCGCCCTCAGGGACAGGGCACCAGACAGTTCCTCGGTGCCTCCCAAAGGCTGCCAAGGGAGAAGTCACTTGGGGCCCGACTCCAGGAGGATCATCAAGGGGCGGGACAGGGGGACTTCAGGTAAAAAGCCGCAGCCAGCTCGCCCTAGGACCCCAGCCCTCACCAGCCCCACCGCTTTCCTGGACAGAAAGGTTTCCTCGAGCATCCTCACTGGGTGTCCCTGCAGCAGGGCCCCAAGATTGTTCTGGAAAGGGACCTGTCAGGTGGGAGCGACAGAATCTCATGAAATTTTAAGTACAACAGAATGCCAAATGACTACTCATTCCAGTGAAGACATGCTGCAAATAAGACTTAGAACACGTGCTGCAAACAAGACTTAGAAAAGTGTCCTCAGAGAAGATTCTGTCATTCTGCATTTGTTTCTGAAAGTTGAAGCACACAGTTCTAATGAGCCCAGGAAGAGGTTGATACCCAGTTGAGTTGGCATATGATGTGCCAGAGCTCAGGACTTCAGGGCTGCTGTCAGGTGGTTCCCAGGCTCTTCTGGTCCTCACCTTCACTCAGGGACTTTTTGTTAGTGATGGAGTTCAGCAATGGATTACTGGCCCAGAGACTTGTTCAGTATTGCTCCGTAGGAGCAAAACACTGTCACCAGTTGTAGGTAGCCAACTCCAGGTGAGAAACTTGATAGATGTTAATGCTCACGGCTTCACACCAGCAACCTGCCCCTCAGTGATCATGCTCTCTAAAATATACACCATGCTAAATTGTGTGGAAGCATTCTAGGTCTAGCCAAACCACACGATCTTTCAAAAACAGCCCAATAACATTTAGAGGATTCACTCTCCAAAGCAAGCTTGCCAATGCCTGAGCGCCCACACACTCTATTGGCGCCAACCTCACCTCCTTTTAGAATGCACACATCCACCAAGATACCACTGCCTGTGGTGGTTGAGCAGCCTTTCCAATGGACGAGGTGGATGTGAATGTAACACGTGAAGGAATTAGCATTTACCAACAACTGGAAGAAAAAAATCCATTCTCTAAGATATGATGACGGAGCGGCTCTGTGATCTAGACCATCCCCCTCTCCTGCATCCTCTCTCTTTTCCTCTGCCTCGATGGACCTCCAACTGAGCCCAGAAAGATGTGTCCTTTCTAGTCAGAAGCCCTGTCATGGCTTCCATTTCCAGGCCCTGATTCCTGGTTAACTGCAGCCAGAGCTCGCTTTCAAGGTACTCTCTTCAGATCCCTTCCCTACCCTAACCACAGTGTGGGCTCTGGCCCCACCCTTACTCTCTACACCACCATTCCACATTAGGGTCTTCCTGTCCCTCTCTGTGACCCAGGACTTCCCATGACCGACCCCACCCAACAACAAGCTGTTGAACCAGGTGCCATCAAATGGAAGAAATGACCAGAGATGGCTAACTTGAAGATTTCACAGAATAGTCCATGAGACAAGGAATATCGTGAACCAGTGAAATGACATAAGAGGAAGTCAATGAATTCTAACCTCAAGAGCAAATCCTACAGTACACTGGCTCTCAAATTCAGCTACACACTGGAGCCACCTGGGAGCTGTGCATAGTACTGACCGCTGGACCACCCACTGGCCCTGGGCTGATGGAATGGCTCTGGGCTAAGATGGGACACTGGGGTTTGTAAATTACCAGTTGAGTATAATATAAAGCAAACTTTGAGAACATTGCTTTTTTCCCCACATGAAGAACTGTGTGCATACAGATGCAGAAGTACACAAATCTGCAGCATAAACCTCCTTGAGGGCCATAGATTAAATGCACTGCAATCACCAGCATCCTGGCTAGGAACACCACCAGCCTCCTATTTCCACCTTCCAGGTGATTGCAGCCCCGCCATCCAAGCATGGAGGAGTCCTCCCTGCTGAGAAATTTCAGTGTGCAGAATGGAGAGCCCTCTCTCCTGGGAATCCCTGCTTAGACAATAAGTGCACTGGAGAAGTTGAAATCAAGTGGGAGGCACATGGGGAGGCTTCTTGGATGAGGCCCTATTGAAAGGAGGATGGGATCTGAGGAGTGGACCAGAGAGAGGAAAGATGGGAAGTACAGCAAGTACATTCAGAGCCGAGGTCAGGCCCAAAATCCAATGTTGGCTGACAAGAGAGCCCTTGCACCAGGATCAACAATTTTGAGAAGGCAATGAGGACTGCCTGAGAAGATCAATTCCACAAAATTCCATGGAAACCCACTCATCACACCTTTCTGAAAACACTGGAAATGTAGGTTTCATGCAAGGAACTCTGGGTGACAGATGGCAAAGTTTGCCAAATGCAAACATGCCTACCAGCTCTGAGAAGCCATTCTCATTCACACTGCTTCAACCAGGGAAAATCCCCATGTGCTCACTGAGAACAAGTTAGCTTGTGCCACTTGAAGCTGCTTCAACAAACAGCTTCACTTCTGCACTTCTAAGCTGTTCTCCTCAAGAACTTTCAGAGCACAGTTCAGGCATGAAACACAAAGGGTGCCAGAAAGAGATCTCTTGAATCTAGCATCACCAATGTGCAGTGAAAAAGAGGACCAGCTGAGAAGATCAGTTCTCCAAAGTCTCACTGACATCCATTTGTCACACTCATTTACAACATTCACTTGAAGTGCAGGTGCCCACATGAGTGAACTGTTTTTTTTTTATCAATGGCACAGAGGCTTCAATGTGTAAGCATACCTGTCACCTGTAAGAAGCAGTTTTGAATTCTTCTAGGTCCACAGGAAAAAAAAAATAGCATGTGCTCACTTACAACAAAGTTAATCAACAAAGCAAATTGAAACTGCTTGCAGCAAACAGCTTCCATTCTCCCATTCCCCAGCTATTTTCAGCAATCGCATCCAGAGTCCAATTCCAGCTCAATATAAAATGTGTGCTCCCAAGGAAGCCTGTATAATTGACATCACCCAACTTGGGGAGGCAAGGGGAATGCTGAGAAGATCAGTTCTTCAAAACTCCTACTTTTTCAGAAAACTCATTGAAAGGCAGGGTACCCACTTGCAGCCATCAGTGGTTGAGAGATGGCACAGAGGCTTCAATATGAAACCGTGAATGCGAATCATTACAAGTGCTTCTGACACACTCTAGTGCAACCTGGGACACCCCAAAGTGCTCAACGAGAACGCACTTTGTTCCTGCAAGTGGAAGCAGCTTGCATGAACTGTTTCAATCAGGAAATTCCAAGCTCTTCTCAGCAATCACATTCAGAGCACAGTTTTGGCCCAATAGAAAAAGGGTCCTAGCAAGAGGGTCCCACACCTACGATCACCTTCATAAGGTAGCTTCCCATCTTCTGTGTGGAAGTGGGTTTCTCCTTGGCCCTTATGCTGTAGAGGAGACCACTAGGAGCTAAGCTTCATGCAGGACCATCTGACCCGGACTTTTTGCAGGCCCTATGAAGCCCTCACACAAGCTTAAATGCTACAGGACTCTGCAGACCAGTCCATGCAACAGTAGACATTCATTCATTGTCTAGAGTCTACAGGTTCCTAAATGCATGGCATTCATTATCATCAAATGCACAATTTTGATCAAAAACCATCACAGTAGATCAGGTGACAAATCATCACAATAGATCAGGTAACAAAAACATATATATTTTCAAATAATAATATATTAATGGGAACAACAAATACAGGATAGAGTAACAACTGTGTTACTAAACAAGGTCAAAGACAATGGCAAACTATAGATTCAAACTTTGAAGCAAATAGTAATCAATGTAAATATTCCTGGGCTGCCTCAGCCCCGCCCAGGCACACAGCAGCAGAATGGTTTTGCAAGCATCCTCAGGAGGGCTGCAGCCTTCTTCTTTGCAGGACGAGAGGGAGGTTGAGGCTGGATCCACTCATCATTCTTTTGGGAGAGGCTCCTTTTCCTCAGCACGAAGTTGGGTTTCGTGTGAGGGTTCTTTGCGTAAAATACGTTGGCCTGCGCTGGAATCCTCAGCTCTGGGGAGAGAGGGGTGTACAAAATAAGGTGGCTCAGGAGGTGCTCCCTGGGACACCCCAACATCTGAGAGCCTGTGCCAGAAACGAACTGAGCCACACACCTGAGAGCTCTCCAATTCAGCACCAATACCAACAAGACAGCCTCCACAGTCCTCCCTGAGGAAGAACTAGGCAGAGCACTTCAACAGACCTAATGTCTGTTCCTACCAAAGGCTTTGGACTCCAAAACATCCCAGGTCCTCTTGCGTCTGCCAAAGCACACCACTAGGGTTTGCATCTGAAATCTCCCACAAAAGTGCCGAAGATTCAGACCCCACATGAGCCATCTTCACAGGTGGGTTTGGAAGGAAGCATTGGATGGTGAGTGCTCTGATGTCAACATGCAATTCTCATTCAAGATGAATACACTATTGGGAGGTGGGAGGGACTGGAAGAAAGGTGGAGCATGCTTGGTGGAAGATGTAAACAGGAGTGCGCCCTGGGCACCAGTACCTTGTCCCTGTTGGCTCCACTGAATCCTCATTCTCCAAGTAGAGGTCCTCCTTCTCCTCTCCGTCTTTCTCTCTCTCCCTCTCTCCCAGCCTTGTTCTCTCTCTCCCAGTCTATGCCTTTGTGGCAAGGGCTGAGAAGCTCTCCACTGCCACACACTAGAGCTTTATGGACAGCCTCAGTGCACAACCAAAGAGAAAGTTGTGAAACCCAGAGAAAAGGCCTAGGATTCCTCAAGTATGGCCACGGTGAGGACAGGCTGACCTGCACGGATACCACATTAGAGCCACGCTTCTGCGTTGGTGGAGCCTGCTTCCATGTGAACCAGGCTTCTGAGAATGGAGGCCACATTCCAAATGCTGCCCTCCTGAGAACAATGATTCCAAAGACCAGCAAAGGGCCTGCTTCCCTCCAACATGGTGTATGGCCCAGTGGTGCCATGACCCCGAGTGGGGGAATACAACAGCCAGCTTCTCCTTCCTCTGAACACCTCTTTCCTGTTGCCCTCCTCTAACCTAGAGCCTGTTCTCCATCCCTTCTGGGTTGGATGTGGGGATCTCTGCTATGAATTTCTTAGGCTACCAAGGCCCCAGACAGACTTCCTCTTCCATAGACTCTACTAACCTAACAGAAGGTTAAGATAGGAGACAAGTGATCCTAGAACTCATTGGGATGGTGGTCTTCAGCGTACATAGGCTGGGATAATGGCTGCTGAGGTGTTTGGCTCACAAAAGCCAACCAACCAACCAATGAAAAAGCGCTGACATTATTATCAGATGAGCTCTGTGGCTACGTGCTCAGGAAGCCCTCATCTGACTCTAGTTAGGGATCATAACCTGGCTATTGGGATCACTCCTTGGCTAGTGGACTCAGGTGCGGAAGACCATGGAATTGATGCAAAAACAGATGATTCAAGCTGTCTCCCAGGCTGTGTTTTCTTCCCAATTTCATCCTGTTACTGCTTGCTAGAATCTTGGCAATGCTCTGCCCAGGCAGTGGTTTTCTGGTCACACAGAAGGCTTTCAATCCTACTGCTTCAGTCCACAAAATGCCAGTTCCATCTTTAGCCCATGCATTCCCATGTTCCTCTGAAACCACTCCTATCTCAGACCACAGAACCATACTGCTCCTGGAAAGAGGCTTTCCTCCTCACTCCTCAATGATGTCAGCTTTGCATGCGTCTTCATGTCCTGGGCAGGGCACCTGGTGGGGAGCCGCACTAGCCACTGGGGTATACCAAAACACCTGGAGAGCTTACACCAGCAGAAGTGCAGTTGGCTTTGTGCACGAGCCCAACACACCCTGTTAGAGTGTTCTTGGGGGTCAGAGAATGCTCTTTGGTGCTAAGAGTTGACCTGAGTCCACATCCTGACCCTTGCTCTCTGTCATCTGATTGTCCCACTTACTCTGACGGTGAGAGATGATTTGGCCCAGCTCATATTCCTCCGGCTTCTCCTGAGTAAGCAAGTGTAGCTCGAGGGCCCTGCGGATGACGACAGGAGCCCGATCGTGGCAGGTCACCTGGAGCAGCATGGGAGACAGGCCTTCAGGAAATGGGCCTTGAAGTGACTACTCAAGGACAGTGGGCAGGGGCATTCTGGAGGCACCTCCACTCTAAATACAAGGGCAACATCCATGACCCTACTACCTGAGGCTGACCTCCTGCTCATCGCGTGGGCTCTTCCCATAGGCTACTAGCCCAATCCTTGTACATAGGACTTCCTGGACCTGCCATTGCTCTTTGTGGAGCTGCACTCCTCTCCAAGTGAAAGGACCCCACTACCTGCATACAGATGCAATCTCATCCCACAAGTTGGGAGGAATGGGACAATAGCCTCCAAGATCCTAGGTCTGCCCGAGGATGCAGGCGGCATTGGGAATGGCCTAGGCACAAAACCTAGAGGCTTTGGTCTGGATTGCCAGGGCCCAAATCAGACCCAGGAACGTGACCACACACAGGAGTGACGAAAGAGAGCCATGAGAGCTCCTGGCCTCCAGAGGCTCAGTGCTGGCTGGGGTGTACGAGGGCACCTGTTCCGCCAAGGGTAAACATTGGGTTACCTGGACATTTAGTGTGCTTGCTCCACATCCATACTGACTCTGCAGAGAGACCCTCTCAGCTCCTTGTTCAAGGAACATGCAGAACCTCATACTGGTGTCCTGCTCCATAGAGGCCAGCATCCCATACAGAGGAACCTGCAACCTAGGTCCTGGCCTGTTCTCATCTGTCACCCATACCTGCCTCTGCCCTTCTGGACTGCATGCTGCCACCTGACACACAGACTCCCTCAGACATGGCGGTGGACAAGCTGCTGCTCTCCCTCATCTCAGCTCCAGCCCTTCACACTGACCTCTTCCTTCTTGATTCCCATCTATCCTCCTGATCATCCAGAAGCTCCAAATTCAAGAGGGCATGAGTAGTTCATGGTATTGGACCAGTGTCTGCTCCCCACCCAGGTGTAAGCACCAGGGGACACCCCTGCTCCCAGGCTTACCAAAACAGTCTTGGCCATCTTTGGACTTTGTGTTTCTAAGTGGACACGAATTAAGCAGGTGTCTCCCACCTGCTTGTGGGAAAGCGGCCTGGAGGACTTGCAGGTTGATTCTGAGAACTGTGGGGGATGGAACATCAGCAAACCCAGAAACAGAAAGCCACCCCAGCCTGTCAGTTGGCTCTATGGGCTTCTAGCACATATGTCCAGGTGCTCAGGCTTCTCATTTCCCCAGGTGGGAGTGGAATGGCAGCACAAGTACAGCTTGAATAAGGTAGGTGTTTACCTCCTTTCCCTTGACCTCGCGGCGTTTCCTCACGATGAAATAATATTTGATTTGTGGATTCATGGACAGATACATCAGTGAGTGGTCAGGGACCTTGATTTCTGCAGAGCAAAGTGGAGAGAATTGTTAGGTGGCACTCAAGGATTAGACCACAAAACACCCACAACCCCTGAGAGTCTCCGCCAGGGCGAGCCTGCACCAGAATTGAGAGCCCTCCTATCCAGCTACAGTGCCACCAAAGACTCCCTCAGTGATTCTTCCCTGGAGAAGATGATGTACAGGATTCTAAACCAAAAGAGCACCTGGCAATGGAAACAGCACCTTGGGCCCAGAACTTCTCAGTGCAGGTTGGATCTGCCAAAGGGACACTGCCAGGATCTGCATCAGGATTGGCAAAGGCTCCTGTGCTTAGGCCTTTCTCCCCAGGGCAGCCATGCTCACACATGGGCATTCAGGGAAGCGTTGGATGGTGGGGGAATTCATCCCCTTGCCCTGGATGAATCCACTCATGGATGAATACACGGAGGGGAGGTGGTATCCATCAGAGGTGTGTTGGGCATGGACATGGGAGGACTTGAGCAGGGTGGTGCCCTGGAGAACTCAATGTTTTCTAGGATCGCTCTCCTTCCCCTTGTTTCTCATCAGGAGCTGTCTGCTTGGTACTTCTATTCTGGTTCTTGTTCTACTTCTGGCTCTTCTTTCTGTCCTGCATCTTCTTGTAGTTCTTTCTGGGTCTTTTTCCTGTTCTTACATGATTCCTTCTTGTTCTTCTTCTTGTGTATCTCCCTCCACCCTTCCTTCTGTTCACCTCCTTCTTTTTCTTCTTCTGCCTCCTGCTCTTTATCGTGTGATCCTCTCCCCACTCAGGAGTGTCTCTTTCTCCTCCTCCTCCTTCTCCTTCTTTCTCTGGCAATGGTGGGGCGTCCTGAGGAGTTCAAATCTATCACACTCTTCTGCCCAGATGCAGCCTCTGTTCAGTAGTCCAAGATGAAATCAGTTCTCAATCAATGGCCAGGAGTGAAACCAAGACCAAAGACAAGTGACTTCCTTTCTTTGTCATTGTCACAGTCAGGAAAGACTGAATAACAGACACCGCATTCTGGATAGGCTTCTACCTGTGGTAGTCAGCACCTCATCTGGACCAGGATTGCTAAAATAGATTCCACCTCCATAAAGCTTCCCCAATGAAAACAAGGTTTCCAAAATCTAGGAGAGGGCCAGCATCACTGCCACCCTCCTGCCATAAGGCATAGATGCCATCACACCTAGTGGGTTCCAGGCCCCCCGTAGTCCTCCCTTATGACGTCTTTTACACACAAACCTCCCCTGGTCTGGAGCCTGCTCTCAACTGATGCTTGGGTTGAAAGTCTGTTTCTGAAATCACCTTTGTAGATTCTCGGTTTGGTAATTCCTTTTGACTGGCTTATTTTTTTACTAGGGATAAAGCCAGAGGCACTTAAGCACTGAGACCATTCCCAGGCCTTTTGACTTGGGTACAGGGTCTCCCTAAGTTTCTGAGGCTGTTTGGAAATCCCCTTCCCCCTGCACTGCCTCCCAAGTCCCTGAGATTCGCAGACACTGCCCCTTGCCCAGCTCCTTGCACCTCAGTCTTCCTCATGTGTGAGACAGAGCCAACTCAAATGAGGCAGTGTGTGAAAATGGGAAAACTCACTTACGTGCTCGACAGATGGTGGGTTCTACTGTGGACAGGCTGGGATGGTGGAGGCTAGGAGTGTCGGGCTCACAAGAAAGGAAAGAGCACTGGCATTGTGGACAGCTCAGCATTGTGGCCTCTGTTCTTCAGATGCCCTTCTTTGTTGCTGGAAGGAATAATAACCTGGCCATTCTGATATCTTCAGGAGATGGGCACCCAGGCACAGAGGACTTGGAATTGTTCCAAAAAGAACCCAAACAGGCTGTCCCCTGGCCTTGACTTCCTCTTCACTGAGTCCTGTTCCCAGTTGCTGCAATCCTGACATTCTTGAGTAGGCAGGACTTCTCATATCCTGGCCATGGATTGGGACCTGTGCGGCTTCCGTCCATAGCAATGCTGATCCAATCAGGACCCATGCTCTGCTCCTCTTCATTTGAAGGCATCCTTATCAGTGAGCCATAAACCAAACTGATGATGGATTGAGCCTCTCTCTGCCTTGCCCTCATCGATATTAGCTTTGCATTGCCAGACCAGGTCCAGGGGAGAACACATTTAGAGAGGTCCAGCAGCCGCCTGGGGCCTCATTGAACTCGTCCACACTGGACACGCCCATCACTGCACTTGGTTTCCTGCACCAGGCCCACCACACTCTGGCTATTTTAGGGCCAAGGCCCACTTTCTCTTGGCTGTGAGTTATCCTGAGCCCACTGTGGATCATGTCTCCCCACTGTCTGATTGTCCTACTTACTGTCATGCAGAGACATCATTCTCAGCAGCTCAAAGTTGTCCACATCCTCATGCTGCAACAAATTTTGGTCCAAGGCCCTGCGGATGAGGCTTGTCACCCTCTCCTGACACGTCACCTAGATCAGGGTGGGACAAATGTCATCAGAGAATGGCTTTTAGAGGAGCTACCCAGAAGACTGTGGTCAAACATTGAGGAGAAATCTCAGCTACATATACAAGGGCACAATCTTGTTATCCTGCTACCTGAGTGTGGCCTCCATATACCGCCTGGGTTCTTGCAACGTGCTACTAGAACAATCCTGGTACAAATATCTGCCTGTACCTGCCATCTCCCCTCCCCCTGGGGAGCCACATTCCACTCAGGTCAAAGGACCAAACTGCCTATGCACAGACACACTCTCATCTCACTGAGATGACAGCAATGGGCCAGGGATCTGCGCACCAAGTGTGCTCTGGGATGCAGGCTGCCTTTGTGGGTGGAAGAGGCAGATGCACTGAAAATTTTGGTCCTGACTGCCACTACACAAAACAGACTCAGATACAAGAGTGTGCACTTGAGTGCTTCATGATAGCCTGGAGAGGCCCTGGGCTCTGGAAGCTCGGTGCGGGTCTGGTTCTAATGATGTACTTGACTCAGCACTGGCAGTCACTGAACATGTCTCCTCTGCAGCTGGACACCTGCAGCATTAGCGTGTCTACTGCACATCCATAGAAATTCTGCCAAGAACCCCTTTAGCTCCGTATTTACATACATGTAAAGACTGACATTCCGAAGTTTGGCATGACCCCCCAGGTGATCCCGACCCCAAATTTTCACACCTAGTCATGCTAAGGAGGTTTTCTTCCCTGCCACCAGGAACACACCCCCTCCTACACATGTGACAAGTCACTGCCAGCTCCGCTGCTCCAACCTCACTCATTGAGAATACCAAGTTCTAGGCACTGCAGCCTGCACCCTGGACATATCTCTGCCTTCATCTGTCCACAGCACTTCCGTCTGCACTTCTGGCCTGCCAAACCCACAATACACAGGCCCACTCACCGCTGCAGCTGGGCATGCTGAGGCTCTCCCCACTCAGGTCAAGCCCTTAAGACTGACCTCTCTCTTCTTAATTTCCCACCACAGCCCCAGGGTTAGCTGTGTCTCCTGCCTTCCACTGTGGGGACACCCAGGAGGCAGCCCTGCTGTCGGGCTTACCAGGATGCGCTTTGTCTCCCTCAGGCTCTGTCCCTCTAGGAGGATGTGGACAAAGCGGATGTCTTCCACCTGGTCGCTGGAGTGAAGCAGTGAGGAGCTGCTACTGGTGACTTTTCTCACGCACCACTCATTGGTTTGGGTGGCCTGGGGCAATGGTCCTGCAGCCACCGCAGAGCTGCTGCTCACAGCTGCTGGGATCCTGGATGCCACTGCCACAGAAGGCTCCAAGAACTGTGGGGGATGACAACATCAGCAAAGCCCAGCACCTGCACCCCACCCAGCCTGGCAGTTGGCTCTGTGGGCATTCTAAAACATCCATCCAGAACCTGAGGTTCTTGTCCCCTTGGAGGATGTGGAGTGGCACCAGGAGTAAATACTGAAGAAGGTGGCTGTTTACCTCCTTTGGCTTGACTTTAAACAACTTGCTGGCAGCTGTTTCCTGAAGAAGAAAGTTATAATCCACTCTGCCATCCAGGGCGTAATATACGTTTCCATCAGCAGGGATCCTCAGCTCTGGAGAGGCAGGGGCAGAGGCGTGGTAGGTGACACTCAAGTAATACACTACCCAACATCCCCCACAACTGAGAGCCTCTGCCAGCTCAGGTCTCACACACAGACCTGAGAGCCCCCGAATCCAGCTACTGTTGCACCAAAGACTCCCCACTGATTCCTCCCTGAGGACCCTCTATGCACAGGAGGTCCCCTACAGGAACACCTTTCAAGGAAATAGCCCCTTGTACCCCAGACCTTCTTAGTTCACGTTGGACCCACCAAAGACAAACAGCTAGAGTTTGTATCTGGATTGGTCCCCAAAGACTCATGTGTTCAAATTTTTCTCCCCACTGCAGCAATGATCACAGGTCAGTTTATGGAAAAGCACTTGATGGTGGGTGCCTCCACCTTGCCAGTGGATTCATCCACTCATACAGGGCTACACTAATTGGAGGGGTATGGTTTGGAGGTGTGTTGAGCGTAGGTGGAGGATGTCCACAGCAGGGCTGTGCCATCCAGAGATATATATTTCTCTTGAGTTCCCCACTTCTGCATTTTCTCCTCATGAGTCTAATTCTCATTCACATTTTTAATCAATTTATTGTTATACTTCTTGTTCGGCTTGTGTTTCTCCTTCTTGTTCTTGTTCTTCTTCATCTTCTCCTCATGCTTCTTCTTAAAGTCATCTTGACCTTCTTATTCATGGTCTCCTCCTTCAACTTATTTTCATTTTTCTACTTCTCCTTCTCCTCCTCCATGTCCTCCTTCTCCTCGTCCTCCTCATCCTTGTCCTCCTCCTCCTCGTCCTCCTCCTCCTCGTCCTCCTCCTCCTCTTTCTTCTTCTTCTCTCTCTCTCTCTCTCTCTCTCTCTCTCTCTCTCTCTCTCTCTCTCTCTCTCTCTCTCTCTCTCTCCAAGAAGAGTTTACAAGCTGTGAAGGGTTCTATTCTACCACACTCTTCTCTCTAGAAATGGCCTCTGGTCCTAAGTAAACTCAGTTTGCAATGAATAGAAAGATTGGAAGCCAGAAATGATTCTTCATTGAACTGCTTTTCTCATGTACTCATCTAGGTCAGGAAAGGCCACCAAAGTAGGCACCCTGTGGTTGTCTGTCTTCTTTGACACAAGACAAAGAAGCCTCTCTTCTTGGCCCCTTGTGGATAATAGCTTTGCAATGCCTCCTCAGGCCAAGGAAAGAACACATGATAGGCAGGTCCACAGCCCCTGGGGAACATGAAGAACCTGCAGATTTATGCCCCATCATTACACTTTGTTTTATGCACAAGTCCCACCATACTCATCCTGGGCACTGGGTCAATGCACACTGTGTTCTGGCTCCCAGTTATCGTGAGCCCACTGTGACTCACTGCTCCCTACCCTCTGATGGTTCCACTTACTCTGATGGTTGGAGAGAATTTGCAGAAGCTCGTAGTTTTCTGGGTCCTCCTGCTGGAGCAAGTGTGCATCTAAGGCCCTGCGGATGATGACTGGAGCCCTGTCCTGGCAGGTCACCTGAGCAGGGTTGGAGAAAGCTCATCAGAGAGGGAATTTGGGAGTAGCTACCCAGAGGACAGTGCTCAAGGACAATCAGAGACAAGTGAGCTCTCAACACAAGGGCACCATCTTGATACCCTGCTACCTGAGGCCTTCATGTGATCATGTGGGGGTCTTCCTATGAGCCTCTAGTCCAATCTTGGTACAAGAGTTTGCTTCAACCTGCTATGCCCTGCAGGGACAAGGGAATAAGGACCAAAAGACTTTGTACAGACACACTCTAGTCCCATCAAGATGGGAGGAATGGTCCAGTGCACTTCCATATCCCTGCTCTGGTCTGGGATGCAGCTGCATTTTTGTATGGACCAGGCACAAACCCTAGGTGCTTTGGTCCTGACAGCCAGGGCACAACACACACTAGGACTCTTTAATGATAGGCATGGAAGCTGCTGGGCTCGAGAGTGTCAGTGCTTGCTAGGGTGTCAGGAGGTTCGGACCCAGCAGGTGCAGTGGTTCAACATAGCTCCCCTGGAGGTGGACACCAGAGTCTCATGATGGATACTCCACACCCAGGAAAATTCTGCAGAGAGAGCCGCTAAATCTCTATTCACATACATGCAAACTAGGACACTAATGGGCCCCTCCAAGGCCCCCAGTTCTCTGTGACCCACACCTACCCACCCTAATCATTCTACAATGGCTCCCTTCCCTTCAACCAGCAACATATCCCCTCCCACACACAAGAAAATGACTGCCAACTCCTGTGCTTCAACCTCCACGGTTCAATATACTCCTCCTCAATACCAAGGTCAGTAGAGGATGGCCTGTACCCTCGATATTTCTCTGACCTCCTCTGAACCCAGCACTCACTCCTGCACTTCTGACCTGCACACCCCAAAACACGCAGGCCCACTCGCACCCAGACCTGGCATGCTGCTGCTCTCCCGCCTCTCTCTTGCTCACTTTCTGCTCTCCTTCCTGACCTTCCAGAAGCTCCAGTTCAAGAAGACAGGCCTAGTCCAAAGTGTTTGCTGTGGACTCGGTCTTCCCCACTGTGGGCTCCCAGGAGACTCCCCTGCTCGAAGACTCACCAGGATGCTCCTATACTGTGTTGTCCTTTCCTTTTCCAGGTAGACGTGAATGAGGCACCTGCCTCTCATCCGCTTGTTATATTGGGGCCTTGGGGAGGACCGAGTAGAGACCCCTGATGTCCTGGACTCCGGCTCTGCCCCTTCCCTGGGAGAAGGCTCTGGCTCTGGGGTTGGCTGAGGAGCCGTGACAGGAACTGAGCTTGTAGCTAGAGGAGAAAAGATGCCAACATGACTGCCTTGCCCTGACCTTCCCACAGACAGACAATACCTCTGCTGCCAGGAAGAACTCAGGCCCTTGGCCCACACAGGACCTCTTTGCAGACTGGGGTCACTTCCTGAATGGACAAAGGCTTGTCCTAATTTCCAGCCCAACACCAGGCATACAGACTCCCTGCAGTGGGACAACAGTCGGACCTTTCCTCATATACCCTTAGGTACTCACCACAGTCCGCCTGGCTCTCAGGCTTTGCCTGGCTTGATTTGCCATCTTCAATTGCGGCCAGGAGGTGGTGTGCTTGGTGTTCCAGGTTCAAGCCTCCCAGCAGGAGCCACATGGATAGCAGCTGCTGCAGACTCAGAAAGCCTGGAGGCTGATGGGAAGCCTCAGAGTAGAGGTTCACCCAGGTCCCCAGGAAGGAAGGTGAGGCACTGTGGGGAGGAAGGTGTGGAGTCAGCAAAACCCTGGCCTTGCCTTCACCACGGCCTCCAGAGAAAACCTCTGACCCTACACTGGGGAGAGCAGTCTTTCCTCAGCCTTCCCAAGTCAAATCACCTTGCAGGTCCCTATTCTGGAAACAGGAGCCCACCCTCTTGACCCCAAGCCCATTCCATGTTGAAGTTGGTCCAGGGGTCCACCATAGTCACTGAAGAGGACAACGTGCACTTATGCCCCATGGAGTCAGGGATGCAGTCACATGTAGGATATGTACTCATGGCACCTGCGGTTTGAGGCTGACCCCCATGAAAAGGGACACAATGGCAGTCATTTGCACCCTATTTTTCAATGAATTATGAAATGTGACTGGAAACGTGTCTTCACACAGTGGGTGCTTTTCCATGTTCATCAGTGAATGAGCCCAAACTGCTGATTCCCACATATCTCTGGGTGTGGGAGCCGCCATGTCCAAAGCCCCTGTCCAGCTATGTCCCAGCTAGGATGCTCTGTCCCACTATGGAAATTAACATGTCTTTATTAACCCAAAAGTGCTTTTCCCAAGGCCTGAGTTTTGAGACGCCTCTGGCACAGATCTACGTTCTTCACAAAGCCAATATCACACCAGAAAGACCACCTGGCCTCGCTGAGTCCACCTGGGAATGAGCTCAGTGCACACCATTGAGCTGTGGTGCCCAGTGTGTGGGGACTGCTCCACGGACCTCTGTGGATCAGCTGGAGTCAGGATGGTTTCTCTGCCTGAGAGCGGAGTTCACTCCCCTTGCAAGGCTGTGGCAGGCACCTCCAGGACTCGTCCCATTCGGGACTGACATTCCGCTATGAGTGTGGTCCTCTATCTCATTAGGTATCACAAACCTTTGGGTCCCTGAGAGGTACATGGCAGCCCCAAGACCCAGGCATGAGGGGGCTACACACTTGGGCTTGGTGGTCTGGTGCTTACCTTGGGAACAAGAGATCCAGCACCTGATGGGTGGGGATGGAATCCCAGGAGATTAACCCCATGTTGCCGCTGAAATGTAGGTTCCTCCCACAAATGACAGGCAGGAGCTCATTCCTAAGCTGGTCCTGCCTGTAAGGTTCAAGGCTCTGTACCCTGAAGGGCTCCTCCGTGTTCTCATCATTTTCACCCTGTGTTGGGACCAAGAATGTTGGTTTAAAATGGAAATGGTGACAAACAGAAAAATGACTTGTGCCAATACACTAGAGTCAAAGCACAATGGGACAGTTCCCATCAGTACAAACACACACCCACACACACCCACACACACACAGTCAGAATAGGAGTCCTGGGCCATTCATCAGGGATCAGACTAGAGGGCCTGCTGGGCTCACCTGCCCTGTGCTACTCACTGTTACTCTTGAGCTCCTCTGCGACAATCGCCAGAGGCTCTGGCGTCTAAGATGAAGCCTCACCCAGTGCATCCACAAAAGGGCTAGTTGGCCCCCCTGAGATTCCTGGGAGCCTGAGGCTCGGCATTGTTTGCAACCACAGGAGAACATCCTTCTCACTCCAGTTTCTCCAACCAAATGAGCTCGGATGGCTTGGTCAGTTAAGTGGGTGCCTGGATACCAGGGTTCCATGTTCTGTTTGATCCATTGTCAAGGCAATGATGTCATTTCCTGTGCCCATACCTGAGCCTCTTTTCACATAAGACCACTTTCAAAAGCCCTATGAGCTGCTGATTTCTCCTCCATGCCTAAACATCTCAGGTGCGCAGGTGTTCACCAACAACTACCCAAACATCCCCACCAGCATCTGCCCTGCTTGGTGCCACTAGAGTTCCAGCTTGGAGCCTTCAAAAATGCATTCACAACCAGTCCTTCCCTCTCAGCAGCTTTTGGACCCTGGTCCCATCATTGTGCAACTCATGGTGTGCCCAGTCTTTTCTGGAAAGTAGGGTAGCATCTAATCTCTAGGGTTTATTGTGTCTATTGGCCCATAACACCCTCTATTCTCTCTGAAACCAGAGATGGGACTCACAGGTGGCTAAAGCACAAATGTAGAGATGGGACAATCACAAGAAGGGCAGAGACAAAGAATGCACCCCAACTCAATCAGGCCTGTGTCCCACACAGGGACGTGGCCAATGTCCGTCCCATCGTGGCTGCAGTTCCCTCTCTACACCATGGCAAGTTGGAGGGGACTGAGATGCAGAGGCTGCTCCCCTCTGCCATACAACTTCCCAAGGCTTCTCCTAAGATTTCAAAAGGGCCAAGTGTGTCTAGTGTTGGGGTCTCACAGAGACTCCGAGGTACCACAGCATCCTGCTGCCCAGAACCGGTTCACCCCTCACCTCAAGGGGGCTCAGCCTCTGCATTCATGGGAATTGAAGTGGGTACAGGTGATGGGATATCACCTCCAAGACTGAGTTATGCCAAGTCTATGACCCCTGTCTGCATCCCTGTCTCCAGCACCACTCCCTTCTCTCTCTTTCCTCCCCAGAGCAAACAAATCCATTTAGCAAGTGTGTCCTGTGATAAAGACATGACAGTCACCCATCCTCTCATTGCAAAAACACTGAGGCTCAGCCAACATGGATCCTACCAGGAACACAGGCATAAACTCAGAGTCCGATCCTCCCAGCCGAGCCTCAGTGGAGCCTGGACTCCCAGCCTCCTGAGTCAAGGAAACAGAGGTGCCTAGCCGAGCCACCTTGGATGCAGCCACACACAAACTGAACTCATCAATGCCCCTTGCTCTCAGTTGTGAGTAAGAGGGGAGGTGGTGTTTCACAACCCTGGACATCAAGTGCAGTCTCCAGGCTTTGGGGTGTGCCCTGGCCTCTCTCTATCTGCCCAGGCCCTCCAACTCACACTGGCCTTTTACCCAACCTCCTCCTAGGGCCAAACTCAATCCTGCCTCTCAATTTCTTCTGCCTTCCCCAACACACTGCTCCGCAAAATGAGCAGGGCTGGCTCTCTGTTATCATGCTGGTGTCAGCAGCAATGCCACCCCACTGACATAATTCTGAGTCCCAACCTAGGCACTCCAGCTGTCCTTGCCACATGTGGCCCTGTTTGGGCTCTGGCTCTTGCTCTTTTCTTTCATGTGCATGTGTTTTGAGGTTTTGAGTTTCTCCCACTGCAGAACTGCAGCTGTGGCAGGGTAGAGCTCATGAAGGTGACATTCTGAGCCACATCCAATCCCATCAGGACTGTGAACTGGGGTGATGCTGGAACACAGTGATGAGTGAACACATGGGAGGTGGTTGGACCCACCTTGCCTCTGAGTGGTTTCCTTTCAGGACAGGAATGTAGGGATGGGAGCCCCTGGCGTGGGGTGCTTTGCACAAGGCGTGACCACGGGCTCTTTCCTGGCAAAAACTGGCTCCACTCAGCATGGAGAGCACTGTCATTCCTGGTGGCTAACAACAGCCCTGGACCCCAGAAAGGAACCCACACTCAAGATTAACGTCTGAGTGTGCGTGTCCTCGAGGAAATGAGGTCTCCTGATCCCAGGTGCAAAGGGGTAAGTCCTCTAACTCCAGGGGCCATGAAGGGACATCTGAGATTCCCTTGTCCTTCTTTCCCTCTCTGAACCCATGGTGTCCTCACACTAACCACAGTTAGGACCCTGGCCTCATTCCCCAGTTGGGATCATTAGGCTCCATAAAGGACAGTCTCTAAGATGCTCAGTAAACCACCACCCTCTGCACAACCCATAACCCTATTCACCCAAGAGGCAAGAGGATTTCTATTCAGGAAAACCAGGACAGGGAGAGCCTTTCTCAAGGACACAAGGACATTAGTGAGTGAGGGAGTGATTAATGGATGGAGAACTATTTCCACCACCAACTTCCAGGAGCATATATGGCCCTTTGGGCACAGGTACGGACCCTTTTTTTCCAATCAACTTTTTCAGAGAAGTGAGGCTGCCTTCTAGATGGCACCTCCACACTAAGGGGGTCTCCTACTTCTTCCACATGTACATATTGCAACGGGCCTCCCACTGTGCATCTGAGAACACTCTGTGGGCATCTGTAGCCTTTCAAGACCCCAGAAACCATGCGGGCACCCCAGCACCAGCAGAGCATTTGTGCACATCACAACAATCACCCCGGGTGAGAACTCTCCGTTCCACTCTGTACTAGGCCCTGCCATCTGTACTGATCAGTCCAACCCCTCTCCTTCCTGTTTCTTGATTATACTACCATGGTTCCCACACATGGATGCCAGGGTGCTTGTGGCCCCCCCAAACATTTGAGTTCCAGGAACAGTGGAATGTGTTTGGGAACTTCTGGATGACGGGAAGTCCCACCCTCCAGGGTTTCATCTTCAATGTAATGAGTGCAGAGGGAGCCAGGAGGGCTCTGTCAGGTAGAGAGAGGTGGGAGCTGATGGAGCCTCAACTAAGTGCCCAGGACTCTGGGTTCAGAGCTGGTGTTATGTGGAATTGTTGAGGGACGTGAAGAAAACCCAGCTCACTGTACGCAGAGACAGCAGATGCCCTCACGTGGTCAGGCTGCTGTGCTAATCAGAGCCCCAAGATGTTCCACAGGTGTGCAGGTGGGGAACCCACGTGCCAGCCCAGGCTGTTCCTGAGCACCTCTACCTGGATTCGGAGCACGTGACTCTGCATCAGCGTCCTCACATCAATGTATCCCGGCCCCCCACCCCAAAAGTTCTCTCAGAGACAGTGAGGTTCCACTGCTCTGGACTTGCCCTTTTCTCTGGGATTCTGGGGTTCCATTAATTAGGAGGTCACAACAATTCTCAGCACACAGGCTGAGCCTACTGAGATCCCAGGAGTATCCAGGCATTGCTTCTATTTATAGTCCATCATGTCCCACCACACTGTGGACACGTATTGCACTCACCTAAAGAAACCACCAGGCCCAGGGCCTTCGTGCCACTGGCCTGCAGACACCTGGAGGAACAGGCAACCTATAGGCTGCGTGGAACCAAAGACCCTAGATCCTGGGATCTGAGCTGGACACACAGCTCATGTGCACACAGTCACCACCGTCACCGAGAGTGCAATTGAAACACCCGCAGAGTTAGCAGTGGACCTGATATGCCCACGAGTGGGGGTGAACTGCATCCCTTGAAAATGATCGTGTCCAGAGAAAGGCAAATTTTGTAGGATTTCACTTATCTCAGATTCTCAATTATCAGGTTCATAAAAAGATAAAGTACAATGTTCTTTTCCTGGGCCTCAAGGGCACTAGAATTCTGCATTGATGGCAAGAGTATGTCCACGTGACTTCTGGAGATGCATGGTGGTGACGCCTATACACCAACATGAACATGCTTAATGCCACTCAACTGTGTCCTCCAAAATGGTTTAATTACAAAACAGATGTTCGGTGTCAATTACCACAATGTAAACCCTTGGGAGACTGCTGATTGACTCATCTTAGCGTAAGTCAATGAATAAAGGTCCTAAGGTGCGAAGCTACAAAATGAGGGATGAGCATGGATGAGGATGGGCGGGAGAATCCTCCCCCTCTAACACAATTAGGGAAGGATGTGCTGCCCTCAAGTGGCTGGGGGGCCTGGGATCCTGCCACAGAGGGGGATTCCAAACCTCACATCCCCTGACCCAGGCCAGAAGACCAGGTAGAGTCCAAGGACCCTGGGGTGGCCCAATGGCAATAAAGGTCAAAAGGAACTGGGATCTGCCTGGACCCTCAATCCCCTACTCTGAGCAGGGCTGCATTATGAGGCCAGAGGCCATCCACAGCAATCTGCCTTTACAGGAAAACAGGGACTGCAGGCTGCCTCTGGCTCACTGACTCAGGATGGTGTTTTCATAAAGCAAGACCACTTCCTCACATTTGACCAGCAGCTCATGCGCTGACAGCACAATGGCTGGCTTGACTCAGGCCCTGAGAAATGAAATAGAAAATTCATAGCAAACCCATCTTCAGCTCTTCCACATCATCAGGGGGTGTGATTCATTTCCATCAACAAAGATGTCTGAAATGATGTCTAAACATGCTGGGGACTCACCTCCGTGTGGAACTTTTCAGGAAAAAGGGGATCAAATCTCATGAAGCAACTCTTCTCTCCTCTAGCCCATGGGCAATGCAAGGAACCTGCATGTTACCAGAGGCTCACTCTCTCTTCTCATGTCTTCTGGAAAGGATTCATGAATGCTTCCTTCAAGGTGAAGCAGAAGCCTGCATTCCCAGCTGCACAGAAGTGTTTGAGGGCAGTGTCTCCCTTAAAACCCAAGAAGAAAAACAGGTCATTAAACAGGCACATGGATTAGAGTACATGATCAATGATCCCTCCTCCCTGAAGCCTTCCACATGCCCACCTTCCACATTCACAGAGAAATGCTTGGCCATTCTCAAGACCAGGAGACCATGATGCTCATCACCAGGACGTCAATAGGAACATGAACAGAGCAGCATGGATTGCACAAGGTGGCACACCAAGGATCTGCAGCACAGCTGCTAGAACACCAGAGCTGAACTTCAGTATTGACTTTCTGCCACCTGCCGAGTACGATGGTAATGTCAAGCACAACATGCAGATATGCAAGTAGTGGGTGACACGGTGCATCCATTCACAGAAGTGGGCAACATCTTCATTGGAACAAGGAAGTATCTTATCCTTACTCATCAAAATCATCACAAAGAATAAAATGGATGCAAGACTTCTCATTTCACTATCATGTAGCTGTTGGATTTCCCTATTAAATAATACCTCCTCCAAAATAAAAAAATATCTCAGATATGTGTCAACTATTCGATGGATGACATTTTAAAAACTAGGCCTTTCCTTCATATTTATGTATGCTATAGCCCTGCCTAAGGCTCTTTGAGAAAGGAGCACATAGAATTGGATCTTTGAAAATCTCACATTTGCCGATAAATATTACCGACAATGTCAGGCATGGCGAAGTGAAAAGTGGGACTTTGGATACTCAAAGAATGCTATGTTGTGAGATTGGTGTCTCTGACTCATAGACAGCATGTGGTTTCTATGAAAGCTGGTGAGGGAGCAGGAGTAACGAAGCTCATGGAACAGATGACCTCAGGGAATACTGACAGATAGGCCAAACTGGAGAACATGTTCCAGCTAACATTGGTATTTGGGCTCCTGAGCCCAGTCCTGTTTTAAAAAAAGTTGCAGACAGGCAGTGTTCATGTACAAAATGTCTACCATGTAAAAGTGGGTAATTGAAATGTCATCTAGGTACACATCTGATAGAATGGTCTGCCAACCTATGGATTTCATTCTAACAAATAAAAAGAAAAACACAGACATGAGACAAAAAGATAAAACCTTGTCTTCACCAGGATGCCTAAAAATAAGTTTTATTTGCCTCATGCAAAGAGCTTTCAATAGAACTTCTGATTTCTGAATGAACCCATTCAATTTTATAATGCACAGATCATAAGGTTTTCTTTACAGAATATTCTCTTCTTCTTCTTCTTCAAGCCTCACATAGAAAATGTCTCACAGGACATAGGAGGGGAATGACCCAAAGGATGAGAGAATGGCTGGAACCGTTCTCAAATGTGCCCATGTAGCCTAAAGTTTGAAGGCACCTAATTGTACTCTAAAACAATGATGAACCTATTTGATCCATTAATTAATAAATAGCACCGCTTTACCACTTGAACCAAATCACAGAAAAATGGAAACAGATGATCGAATTCCTCTTCTCCCATCACCTCCTGGCCCAGACTCTCCCCAGAGGTGGCTCTGGTCATCTGTCTATTAGGGAGTCACCCGTGGTCCCCTATCTCTCAGAAAAGAAAATCACCTCAGCTACTGTCCCTAAAGCCAAGTGATGGCTGCGGTTTCCACACCGTGTGGATCTGGAGAGATGCACAGTGCCGCTGGACCAGCCTATGTTCAGGGCTGTGTCTGTGTCCCACAGCTGAAACATGTGGTCCAGGGTCTTCTTTCCACCCACAGGTCCTAAGAACTTGCAGTCAGCACGTGCCTCCTTATTCACTGTGGCCACAGACTTCCTGCCAATGGCCATTGCATTGTACACGTCTTATAATTTAACACGGCATTGAAATGAACTTCCTTCTGGGAGCTTCCCAGGGCACGTCCCAAGACCTGAATTTCTGTGTTGTAGGGAGCATAGCATTCGTGCATTTTTTAAGTTTCATGGATAATGTTAAATGTGCCTCCAAAGTGTATGAAAAAAGCTTATCTTCCTATCCCCTCCCAGCACATATTATCAACATCCTTAATTTGGGTAAAAAATAAATAAATAAAACACATCATTTGAGCCTGTGTTCATCTTCTTGCCAGCTGTGTTCCAGTGACCTCCTCCCGTGCATAGTGCTCATCTGTGTTTCTCCTCGTGCCTCCTATTCTACTGGGTTGCCATTTCCTCCCAATCGGTCCCTCTGTTTTGACAATGTTTGGGGCATATTTCGTTGGAGAGTAGTTTCTAACGTGGATGGTCAATTGAACCATCTTGACAGCTTTGGGTTTTGAGGATTGAAGCCAACCCTCCCCATTTCTAGGCCACAGCCTCTTCTCCTAGATTTCTACCAGTATTCCAGTAAATATTTCATTGAATTTGGTTGGTCTCTGTGTCTGGGTTCAAGACTTAGGTCCTGCACTTGCTAGCAGGGACATTGTGCTTTCTGGTTTGTTGTGTTGGCTTCTTGGGGACACTGTGAGGATCAGGTAGGCAAGGCAGGTAGAGTGGCTGGCCTAGAGCATGGCCCAGAGGGAGCGTTTGATCAACATTATTTGTAAAATGACAGCTGTCAATTATCACAACCAACATGAAAGGCCATCCTAACAATCATCATTATGAAAATATTGGTCACAATAATGTTTTCTACTTCTATGGTACATCTGTATTATACTCTCCATGAGTGAGGTCACAGGCCATGTGTCATTGTGTGCCTGCTTCTGTCATTTAGCCTGGAGGCCCCTGGCATAGTTTGCGCTTCAGGACTGGAAGCTCTTTTACGATACAGTTTTCAAGTGGCCATTGGTCGCCTGATGGTACTCCATGGGGTCATCTGAGCCTGGCTTGCATCTGGCTCCTGCAACCAACATCCTGTTTTGCTAGAAACTCCATCGAAAGAGGCTTGGAACTCCTGCTCTCTTGTTCATCTCTGAAGTTCTGCCATTTCTTCTCAGATGGCTCCACAAACCTTTCAAAACCCTCCCCTGCTCCAGGGCTTTGAAGCGGTTTCTTTGGAAGCTTCTGCACAGGGTTAAGGACAAGCCATTCCTCACATGCTCCTTCCACAGGAGGAAGAGAGGGGCCAGAGGGGCCACAGGGAGCAACCTCCTGCTCTGTTCCAGGCAGCCACTTCCAGGCTGGGGCTGCAGCCTGGGGCTCTCAGGACGGCTCTGGCTAAGGGGGAAGCCCTACCCAAGCCTGGGTCACAGCCTCCCATGCCCCAGGGCAGCTGGTGAGCACTGGTAAAGGGTGGAGGGGAAGGCTTGCACCCCAGGAGTCGGGTCTGGACAGCATTCAGGTGGGAAGAGACCACTGGTCACCAAGGGGATGTGAAGCAGGGGGTGACCCAGGGCAGCCATGAGATCTCCTCTAAAGACCACTGTGGTCCCAGCAGTACAAAGGGACTGAGTGACATTATTACTCTTCCCTGTTTTAAGGACAGAGGTGTGGAAGGGATTCCTGAGAGTCACAGAAAACGTGGCTCACAGGTTTCATTTTGCCATCTAGGAGTGACCTTGGCCGCACTGGTGGCAATTCCCCGGACCTTTGATGAGCCCCCTGGCATCCTCCCAGTGAGTCCTCCCAGGCCCAGTCTCAGGGGCAGACAGCTGCTCTGACTGCTCTCCCTGGACCTGAGGATCACATGGGGTTTTGAAATTCTTTTTGTTGCCGCACTGGGCATTGAACCCAGGGCCTTGCACATGCTAGGCAAGTGCTCTACCGCGGAGCTCACCCAGCCCTGAGGGTGACAGGTTTGGAGAGCATTTGCTACCTGAGTCTTGGTGAGGTGAATCCTCATAGCCCTGAAGTCAACACGTTTCTCTACCAGCTGCGTTTGCAGGGTTAAGATCTTAGCTTGAGTTTTGTTTTCCCTTATTTCTTCACTTCTCTCTCTCTCTCTCTTTTGGTACCAGGGGTTGAACCAAGGGGTGCTTTACCACTGAGCCACATCCCCAGCCCTTTTTAAAATACTTCATTACAGACAGAGTCTCACTGAGTTGCTCAGAGCCTCACTAAATGGCTAAGGTTGGCTTCAAACATGCCATCCTCCAGCCTCAGCCTCCAGAGTGTCTGGGATTACAGGCATGTACCACTGCCCCCCAGCTCTGCACTATTCTTAATCAGAGAACCTGTGGGGCTATGTTTACTAGGTATGAATTGAGTTGCCCTCCAGAGAAAAGAAAAAGTAACAAAGCACTGCTGTGTGGGCAAATCAGGGATGACCCCAGGACAGGGTCAGCTTTCTCTCCAAGGAAACCCCACTGCCCAAAAGGAGCCCCTTGGCCAACGCAGTGGTGCACTCCTGGAATCCCTGCACCTCGGGAGGCTGAGGCAGGAGGATCAAAAATTTCAAAATCAGCCTTAGCAATGGCAAGGCACTAAGCAAATCAGTGAGACCCTGAGCCTAAATCAAATTCAAAATTGGGCTGGGGATGGGGTTCAGTGGTCAAGAATCCCTGAGATCAATCACTGGTACCACCCCCCGTGAAATAAAAGAGCCTCTGCTAAGGACTTCCATGTTGGCTGAGGCAGCTGCCTACAGTGGGTGTCCTGCAGAATGCAGTCAATCTCCCCAGGCCTGGCCTGTGGGGAGGGGTTGGCCCGGAGACCGGGGGTTAGCCCCCAGCTAATGATCACTTGGTATTGTGGTTTGGATGTCAAATGTCCCCATTGCCCATGTGCTAAAGGCTTGGTCACCAGCCTGTGGCCCTTGGGACATAATGGAAACTTTAGTAGGTGGGGCCTCCTGGAAGGAATGAGATCATTAGGGGTGTGACCTTGAGGGGGATATTGGGACCCAGCCCAGTCCTACCCACCCTCTTCCCAGTTACCCAGAGATGAGCAGCCTCCTCTGTCATGTGCTCCAGCTGCCAGGATGTCCTACTGTGCTGTCACAGGCCCAAAGCAACAGGGCTAAGGTGCCATGGACTGAGACCTATGCAGCCGTGAGCCAAAAGAAACCCTGTTTCCTTTTAAGGGGATTCTCTCAGATGCTTTGTCACAGCAACAGAAAGCTGACAGCACCCTTGGTCTGTGCCCCTGCTTTATACATAGGGATGCTGAGGGCCCACAGGAAGCCGAGCAGCCCCAGGTCACATGGTCCCGTAAAAACAATTATTATCTATTCATTCACTGACTACATGGCAGGAGCTGGACTCCAGATCTCAGTGTTTGAAAAAGTTGTGTTTCCTTCCTGCCCCTTAGTCCCTCGCTCTCTCTTTTTGTATGAATCCAAGAAGGACCTTCAGGAGATTGCAATGCCATCCAGTCATCCTAGCCAGATTTGTACTTGAACATGAAATTCATGGGATGTTTCTGCTTCACATTGTGTTAGTCACTAGTCATCAGAGAGCTCTGTGCTTTCACCTACAGAGTGCCACCCCACTTCCCTGCTGCAAGGGCTCTTCCTGCCAGGTCACCTGCTGGATGGAGGGCACTGCCCAGTGCCCTAGATCTCTCCTGAATGTCCTGTGACCAACCCACTGCAGGCCAGGCAGACATCCACAGAAAAAAACAGCGAGAGGGTCTGGCGCCCCCTTCAGGTACTGTTATATAGATGCCCACAGAACATTCCTCAAACCTGCAGCAGCTTGGACTGCATCCAAATGCAACCACAGGCCGAGCACAGTGCCACCCACCTGTGATAGAGTGACTCAGGAGGCTGAGGCAGGAGGATTGTGGGTTTGAGGCCAGGTTTAGCAACTTATTGAGGCACTGTCTTAAGATAAAGAATTAAAAGGGCTGAGGATGTAGCTCAGTGGCAGAGCCCCTGGTCCAATCCCCAGTACCAAGAGGAGGTGGAGATACCAGAGATGGGAACTTATGAGTTGGGTCAATGGTAACTCCAAGCCCAATGAGACTGAATGCACAGGGGAAGCTTTAACCCGCAAAAGAAAAGGAGGCAGGGAGCTTCAGCTCCAGGTAAAGGACTAGGAATTGAACCCGGGTGCCTTACCACTGAGTACACCCCAATCCTTTTTATTCTTGTTTTGAGAAGGGGTCTTGCTACGTTGCTGAGGGTCTCACAAAATCACCAAGGTTGACCTCAAGTGATCCTCCTGCCTCAGCCTCCCGAGAATCTCTGGGATTACAGGCATGCACCACCATGCCCAGCAAGAAAGGAACTTTTATCAGTGCAGCCACACGGGGAAGGCAGGGGACCCACATCTTAGCCTGTCTTCAGGGGGTGACAATGACTTGGAGCTTTTATAGAGAGGGGAATGAGGGCAAGGGCTTGGGCTTTGCACAGCTGCCAAAGCAGGTGGTCCTGACCAGTTGAGGTCTGTCCATCTTCCCTGGATTGGCCAGGTGGTGCCTTGTCAGGAGAGCTGTGTCACCTGCTTTGGCTCTCAGATGCACATCAATCAGACCTTGTTTCTGGGACATGAAACAGACTGCATGGGGGTGGGGGTCTGGATTCTGAATTAAGAGCAACTTTCTTCTGCTGAAAATAGAGACGGGCTGCAACCCTACTCCCACCTCAGGAGCCAGGAAAGCTAAGATGGGTCCCGCCCTTCCTCAAGCCTGGGCACAGGCCATCTGCCTAGGCATTTTCTGTGTTTTTCCCATTTTTGCTTTTCTTCAGGCCAAGGAAATTCACGGATGTAGATCACTTGGGTTTTGTTTCTATAAACTGTAACCACTTCTGTGGGTCAGGGGCTTCTTCCAAGCCTTCTGGCTGCTTCTCCCCAGTTTGATCAAAGTTCTTCATTTTTTCCTTTTTATTTCTTTTTTTTGCCTGTTCCTTGTGCTGGTGGGCACTGATGCAGCCAGCAGGGTCCAGTAACAAATCCAAGGTGACTCAGGCAAAGGGGATGGATGGGCCATATATTGAGGCAGAGATGCTGCCCTTCTAATTCTGCCTTTAGCCATCCATTGGATGTCTGCGGGTAGAGGTGGAGGGCTGGAGTCCTCCTTACAAAATCCTTACAACTCAAGTCAGCAAACACTGAAAGCCCTGTCGCCCTCAGGGACAGGGCACCAGACAGTTCCTCGGTGCCTCCCAAAGGCTGCCAAGGGAGAAGTCACTTGGGGCCCGACTCCAGGAGGATCATCAAGGGGCGGGACAGGGGGACTTCAGGTAAAAAGCCGCAGCCAGCTCGCCCTAGGACCCCAGCCCTCACCAGCCCCACCGCTTTCCTGGACAGAAAGGTTTCCTCGAGCATCCTCACTGGGTGTCCCTGCAGCAGGGCCCCAAGATTGTTCTGGAAAGGGACCTGTCAGGTGGGAGCGACAGAATCTCATGAAATTTTAAGTACAACAGAATGCCAAATGACTACTCATTCCAGTGAAGACATGCTGCAAATAAGACTTAGAACACGTGCTGCAAACAAGACTTAGAAAAGTGTCCTCAGAGAAGATTCTGTCATTCTGCATTTGTTTCTGAAAGTTGAAGCACACAGTTCTAATGAGCCCAGGAAGAGGTTGATACCCAGTTGAGTTGGCATATGATGTGCCAGAGCTCAGGACTTCAGGGCTGCTGTCAGGTGGTTCCCAGGCTCTTCTGGTCCTCACCTTCACTCAGGGACTTTTTGTTAGTGATGGAGTTCAGCAATGGATTACTGGCCCAGAGACTTGTTCAGTATTGCTCCGTAGGAGCAAAACACTGTCACCAGTTGTAGGTAGCCAACTCCAGGTGAGAAACTTGATAGATGTTAATGCTCACGGCTTCACACCAGCAACCTGCCCCTCAGTGATCATGCTCTCTAAAATATACACCATGCTAAATTGTGTGGAAGCATTCTAGGTCTAGCCAAACCACACGATCTTTCAAAAACAGCCCAATAACATTTAGAGGATTCACTCTCCAAAGCAAGCTTGCCAATGCCTGAGCGCCCACACACTCTATTGGCGCCAACCTCACCTCCTTTTAGAATGCACACATCCACCAAGATACCACTGCCTGTGGTGGTTGAGCAGCCTTTCCAATGGACGAGGTGGATGTGAATGTAACACGTGAAGGAATTAGCATTTACCAACAACTGGAAGAAAAAAATCCATTCTCTAAGATATGATGACGGAGCGGCTCTGTGATCTAGACCATCCCCCTCTCCTGCATCCTCTCTCTTTTCCTCTGCCTCGATGGACCTCCAACTGAGCCCAGAAAGATGTGTCCTTTCTAGTCAGAAGCCCTGTCATGGCTTCCATTTCCAGGCCCTGATTCCTGGTTAACTGCAGCCAGAGCTCGCTTTCAAGGTACTCTCTTCAGATCCCTTCCCTACCCTAACCACAGTGTGGGCTCTGGCCCCACCCTTACTCTCTACACCACCATTCCACATTAGGGTCTTCCTGTCCCTCTCTGTGACCCAGGACTTCCCATGACCGACCCCACCCAACAACAAGCTGTTGAACCAGGTGCCATCAAATGGAAGAAATGACCAGAGATGGCTAACTTGAAGATTTCACAGAATAGTCCATGAGACAAGGAATATCGTGAACCAGTGAAATGACATAAGAGGAAGTCAATGAATTCTAACCTCAAGAGCAAATCCTACAGTACACTGGCTCTCAAATTCAGCTACACACTGGAGCCACCTGGGAGCTGTGCATAGTACTGACCGCTGGACCACCCACTGGCCCTGGGCTGATGGAATGGCTCTGGGCTAAGATGGGACACTGGGGTTTGTAAATTACCAGTTGAGTATAATATAAAGCAAACTTTGAGAACATTGCTTTTTTCCCCACATGAAGAACTGTGTGCATACAGATGCAGAAGTACACAAATCTGCAGCATAAACCTCCTTGAGGGCCATAGATTAAATGCACTGCAATCACCAGCATCCTGGCTAGGAACACCACCAGCCTCCTATTTCCACCTTCCAGGTGATTGCAGCCCCGCCATGCAAGCATGGAGGAGTCCTCCCTGCTGAGAAATTTCAGTGTGCAGAATGGAGAGCCCTCTCTCCTGGGAATCCCTGCTTAGACAATAAGTGCACTGGAGAAGTTGAAATCAAGTGGGAGGCACATGGGGAGGCTTCTTGGATGAGGCCCTATTGAAAGGAGGATGGGATCTGAGGAGTGGACCAGAGAGAGGAAAGATGGGAAGTACAGCAAGTACATTCAGAGCCGAGGTCAGGCCCAAAATCCAATGTTGGCTGACAAGAGAGCCCTTGCACCAGGATCAACAATTTTGAGAAGGCAATGAGGACTGCCTGAGAAGATCAATTCCACAAAATTCCATGGAAACCCACTCATCACACCTTTCTGAAAACACTGGAAATGTAGGTTTCATGCAAGGAACTCTGGGTGACAGATGGCAAAGTTTGCCAAATGCAAACATGCCTACCAGCTCTGAGAAGCCATTCTCATTCACACTGCTTCAACCAGGGAAAATCCCCATGTGCTCACTGAGAACAAGTTAGCTTGTGCCACTTGAAGCTGCTTCAACAAACAGCTTCACTTCTGCACTTCTAAGCTGTTCTCCTCAAGAACTTTCAGAGCACAGTTCAGGCATGAAACACAAAGGGTGCCAGAAAGAGATCTCTTGAATCTAGCATCACCAACGTGCAGTGAAAAAGAGGACCAGCTGAGAAGATCAGTTCTCCAAAGTCTCACTGACATCCATTTGTCACACTCATTTACAACATTCACTTGAAGTGCAGGTGCCCACATGAGTGAACTGTTTTTTTTTTATCAATGGCACAGAGGCTTCAATGTGTAAGCATGCCTGTCACCTGTAAGAAGCAGTTTTGAATTCTTCTAGGTCCACAGGAAAAAAAAAATAGCATGTGCTCACTTACAACAAAGTTAATCAACAAAGCAAATTGAAACTGCTTGCAGCAAACAGCTTCCATTCTCCCATTCCCCAGCTATTTTCAGCAATCGCATCCAGAGTCCAATTCCAGCTCAATATAAAATGTGTGCTCCCAAGGAAGCCTGTATAATTGACATCACCCAACTTGGGGAGGCAAGGGGAATGCTGAGAAGATCAGTTCTTCAAAACTCCTACTTTTTCAGAAAACTCATTGAAAGGCAGGGTACCCACTTGCAGCCATCAGTGGTTGACAGATGGCACAGAGGCTTCAATGTGAAACCGTGAATGCCAATCATTACAAGTGCTTCTGACACACTCTAGTGCAACCTGGGACACCCCAAAGTGCTCAACGAGAACGCACTTTGTTCCTGCAAGTGGAAGCAGCTTGCATGAACTGTTTCAATCAGGAAATTCCAAGCTCTTCTCAGCAATCACATTCAGAGCACAGTTTTGGCCCAATAGAAAAAGGGTCCTAGCAAGAGGGTCCCACACCTACGATCACCTTCATAAGGTAGCTTCCCATCTTCTGTGTGGAAGTGGGTTTCTCCTTGGCCCTTATGCTGTAGAGGAGACCACTAGGAGCTAAGCTTCATGCAGGACCATCTGACCCGGACTTTTTGCAAGCCCTATGAAGCCCTCACACAAGCTTAAATGCTACAGGACTCTGCAGACCAGTCCATGCAACAGTAGACATTCATTCATTGTCTAGAGTCTACAGGTTCCTAAATGCATGGCATTCATTATCATCAAATGCACAATTTTGATCAAAAACCATCACAGTAGATCAGGTGACAAATCATCACAATAGATCAGGTAACAAAAACATATATATTTTAAAATAATAATATATTAATGGGAACAACAAATACAGGATAGAGTAACAACTGTGTTACTAAACAAGGTCAAAGACAATGGCAAACTATAGATTCAAACTTTGAAGCAAATAGTAATCAATGTAAATATTCCTGGGCTGCCTCAGCCCCGCCCAGGCACACAGCAGCAGAATGGTTTTGCAAGCATCCTCAGGAGGGCTGCAGCCTTCTTCTTTGCAGGACGAGAGGGAGGTTGAGGCTGGATCCACTCATCATTCTTTTGGGAGAGGCTCCTTTTCCTCAGCACGAAGTTGGGTTTCGTGTGAGGGTTCTTTGCGTAAAATACGTTGGCCTGCGCTGGAATCCTCAGCTCTGGGGAGAGAGGGGTGTACAAAATAAGGTGGCTCAGGAGGTGCTCCCTGGGACACCCCAACATCTGAGAGCCTGTGCCAGAAACGAACTGAGCCACACACCTGAGAGCTCTCCAATTCAGTACCAATACCAACAAGACAGCCTCCACAGTCCTCCCTGAGGAAGAACTAGGCAGAGCACTTCAACAGACCTAATGTCTGTTCCTACCAAAGGCTTTGGACTCCAAAACATCCCAGGTCCTCTTGCGTCTGCCAAAGCACACCACTAGGGTTTGCATCTGAAATCTCCCACAAAAGTGCCGAAGATTCAGACCCCACATGAGCCATCTTCACAGGTGGGTTTGGAAGGAAGCATTGGATGGTGAGTGCTCTGATGTCAACATGCAATTCTCATTCAAGATGAATACACTATTGGGAGGTGGGAGGGACTGGAAGAAAGGTGGAGCATGCTTGGTGGAAGATGTAAACAGGAGTGCGCCCTGGGCACCAGTACCTTGTCCCTGTTGGCTCCACTGAATCCTCATTCTCCAAGTAGAGGTCCTCCTTCTCCTCTCCGTCTTTCTCTCTCTCCCTCTCTCCCAGCCTTGTTCTCTCTCTCCCAGTCTATGCCTTTGTGGCAAGGGCTGAGAAGCTCTCCACTGCCACACACTAGAGCTTTATGGACAGCCTCAGTGCACAACCAAAGAGAAAGTTGTGAAACCCAGAGAAAAGGCCTAGGATTCCTCAAGTATGGCCACGGTGAGGACAGGCTGACCTGCACGGATACCACATTAGAGCCACGCTTCTGCGTTGGTGGAGCCTGCTTCCATGTGAACCAGGCTTCTGAGAATGGAGGCCACATTCCAAATGCTGCCCTCCTGAGAACAATGATTCCAAAGACCAGCAAAGGGCCTGCTTCCCTCCAACATGGTGTATGGCCCAGTGGTGCCATGACCCCGAGTGGGGGAATACAACAGCCAGCTTCTCCTTCCTCTGAACACCTCTTTCCTGTTGCCCTCCTCTAACCTAGAGCCTGTTCTCCATCCCTTCTGGGTTGGATGTGGGGATCTCTGCTATGAATTTCTTAGGCTACCAAGGCCCCAGACAGACTTCCTCTTCCATAGACTCTACTAACCTAACAGAAGGTTAAGATAGGAGACAAGTGATCCTAGAACTCATTGGGATGGTGGTCTTCAGCGTACATAGGCTGGGATAATGGCTGCTGAGGTGTTTGGCTCACAAAAGCCAACCAACCAACCAATGAAAAAGCGCTGACATTATTATCAGATGAGCTCTGTGGCTACGTGCTCAGGAAGCCCTCATCTGACTCTAGTTAGGGATCATAACCTGGCTATTGGGATCACTCCTTGGCTAGTGGACTCAGGTGCGGAAGACCATGGAATTGATGCAAAAACAGATGATTCAAGCTGTCTCCCAGGCTGTGTTTTCTTCCCAATTTCATCCTGTTACTGCTTGCTAGAATCTTGGCAATGCTCTGCCCAGGCAGTGGTTTTCTGGTCACACAGAAGGCTTTTAATCCTACTGCTTCAGTCCACAAAATGCCAGTTCCATCTTTAGCCCATGCATTCCCATGTTCCTCTGAAACCACTCCTATCTCAGACCACAGAACCATACTGCTCCTGGAAAGAGGCTTTCCTCCTCACTCCTCAATGATGTCAGCTTTGCATGCGTCTTCATGTCCTGGGCAGGGCACCTGGTGGGGAGCCGCACTAGCCACTGGGGTATACCAAAACACCTGGAGAGCTTACACCAGCAGAAGTGCAGTTGGCTTTGTGCACGAGCCCAACACACCCTGTTAGAGTGTTCTTGGGGGTCAGAGAATGCTCTTTGGTGCTAAGAGTTGACCTGAGTCCACATCCTGACCCTTGCTCTCTGTCATCTGATTGTCCCACTTACTCTGACGGTGAGAGATGATTTGGCCCAGCTCATATTCCTCCGGCTTCTCCTGAGTAAGCAAGTGTAGCTCGAGGGCCCTGCGGATGACGACAGGAGCCCGATCGTGGCAGGTCACCTGGAGCAGCATGGGAGACAGGCCTTCAGGAAATGGGCCTTGAAGTGACTACTCAAGGACAGTGGGCAGGGGCATTCTGGAGGCACCTCCACTCTAAATACAAGGGCAACATCCATGACCCTACTACCTGAGGCTGACCTCCTGCTCATCGCGTGGGCTCTTCCCATAGGCTACTAGCCCAATCCTTGTACATAGGACTTCCTGGACCTGCCATTGCTCTTTGTGGAGCTGCACTCCTCTCCAAGTGAAAGGACCCCACTACCTGCATACAGATGCAATCTCATCCCACAAGTTGGGAGGAATGGGACAATAGCCTCCAAGATCCTAGGTCTGCCCGAGGATGCAGGCGGCATTGGGAATGGCCTAGGCACAAAACCTAGAGGCTTTGGTCTGGATTGCCAGGGCCCAAATCAGACCCAGGAACGTGACCACACACAGGAGTGACGAAAGAGAGCCATGAGAGCTCCTGGCCTCCAGAGGCTCAGTGCTGGCTGGGGTGTACGAGGGCACCTGTTCCGCCAAGGGTAAACATTGGGTTACCTGGACATTTAGTGTGCTTGCTCCACATCCATACTGACTCTGCAGAGAGACCCTCTCAGCTCCTTGTTCAAGGAACATGCAGAACCTCATACTGGTGTCCTGCTCCATAGAGGCCAGCATCCCATACAGAGGAACCTGCAACCTAGGTCCTGGCCTGTTCTCATCTGTCACCCATACCTGCCTCTGCCCTTCTGGACTGCATGCTGCCACCTGACACACAGACTCCCTCAGACATGGCGGTGGACAAGCTGCTGCTCTCCCTCATCTCAGCTCCAGCCCTTCACACTGACCTCTTCCTTCTTGATTCCCATCTATCCTCCTGATCATCCAGAAGCTCCAAATTCAAGAGGGCATGAGTAGTTCATGGTATTGGACCAGTGTCTGCTCCCCACCCAGGTGTAAGCACCAGGGGACACCCCTGCTCCCAGGCTTACCAAAACAGTCTTGGCCATCTTTGGACTTTGTGTTTCTAAGTGGACACGAATTAAGCAGGTGTCTCCCACCTGCTTGTGGGAAAGCGGCCTGGAGGACTTGCAGGTTGATTCTGAGAACTGTGGGGGATGGAACATCAGCAAACCCAGAAACAGAAAGCCACCCCAGCCTGTCAGTTGGCTCTATGGGCTTCTAGCACATATGTCCAGGTGCTCAGGCTTCTCATTTCCCCAGGTGGGAGTGGAATGGCAGCACAAGTACAGCTTGAATAAGGTAGGTGTTTACCTCCTTTCCCTTGACCTCGCGGCGTTTCCTCACGATGAAATAATATTTGATTTGTGGATTCATGGACAGATACATCAGTGAGTGGTCAGGGACCTTGATTTCTGCAGAGCAAAGTGGAGAGAATTGTTAGGTGGCACTCAAGGATTAGACCACAAAACACCCACAACCCCTGAGAGTCTCCGCCAGGGCGAGCCTGCACCAGAATTGAGAGCCCTCCTATCCAGCTACAGTGCCACCAAAGACTCCCTCAGTGATTCTTCCCTGGAGAAGATGATGTACAGGATTCTAAACCAAAAGAGCACCTGGCAATGGAAACAGCACCTTGGGCCCAGAACTTCTCAGTGCAGGTTGGATCTGCCAAAGGGACACTGCCAGGATCTGCATCAGGATTGGCAAAGGCTCCTGTGCTTAGGCCTTTCTCCCCAGGGCAGCCATGCTCACACATGGGCATTCAGGGAAGCGTTGGATGGTGGGGGAATTCATCCCCTTGCCCTGGATGAATCCACTCATGGATGAATACACGGAGGGGAGGTGGTATCCATCAGAGGTGTGTTGGGCATGGACATGGGAGGACTTGAGCAGGGTGGTGCCCTGGAGAACTCTATTGTTTTCTAGGATCGCTCTCCTTCCCCTTGTTTCTCATCAGGAGCTGTCTGCTTGGTACTTTTATTCTGGTTCTTGTTCTACTTCTGGCTCTTCTTTCTGTCCTGCATCTTCTTGTAGTTCTTTCTGGGTCTTTTTCCTGTTCTTACATGATTCCTTCTTGTTCTTCTTCTTGTGTATCTCCCTCCACCCTTCCTTCTGTTCACCTCCTTCTTTTTCTTCTTCTGCCTCCTGCTCTTTATCGTGTGATCCTCTCCCCACTCAGGAGTGTCTCTTTCTCCTCCTCCTCCTTCTCCTTCTTTCTCTGGCAATGGTGGGGCGTCCTGAGGAGTTCAAATCTATCACACTCTTCTGCCCAGATGCAGCCTCTGTTCAGTAGTCCAAGATGAAATCAGTTCTCAATCAATGGCCAGGAGTGAAACCAAGACCAAAGACAAGTGACTTCCTTTCTTTGTCATTGTCACAGTCAGGAAAGACTGAATAACAGACACCGCATTCTGGATAGGCTTCTACCTGTGGTAGTCAGCACCTCATCTGGACCAGGATTGCTAAAATAGATTCCACCTCCATAAAGCTTCCCCAATGAAAACAAGGTTTCCAAAATCTAGGAGAGGGCCAGCATCACTGCCACCCTCCTGCCATAAGGCATAGATGCCATCACACCTAGTGGGTTCCAGGCCCCCCGTAGTCCTCCCTTTTGACGTCTTTTACACACAAACCTCCCCTGGTCTGGAGCCTGCTCTCAACTGATGCTTGGGTTGAAAGTCTGTTTCTGAAATCACCTTTGTAGATTCTCGGTTTGGTAATTCCTTTTGACTGGCTTATTTTTTTACTAGGGATAAAGCCAGAGGCACTTAAGCACTGAGACCATTCCCAGGCCTTTTGACTTGGGTACAGGGTCTCCCTAAGTTTCTGAGGCTGTTTGGAAATCCCCTTCCCCCTGCACTGCCTCCCAAGTCCCTGAGATTCGCAGACACTGCCCCTTGCCCAGCTCCTTGCACCTCAGTCTTCCTCATGTGTGAGACAGAGCCAACTCAAATGAGGCAGTGTGTGAAAATGGGAAAACTCACTTACGTGCTCGACAGATGGTGGGTTCTACTGTGGACAGGCTGGGATGGTGGAGGCTAGGAGTGTCGGGCTCACAAGAAAGGAAAGAGCACTGGCATTGTGGACAGCTCAGCATTGTGGCCTCTGTTCTTCAGATGCCCTTCTTTGTTGCTGGAAGGAATAATAACCTGGCCATTCTGATATCTTCAGGAGATGGGCACCCAGGCACAGAGGACTTGGAGTTGTTCCAAAAAGAACCCAAACAGGCTGTCCCCTGGCCTTGACTTCCTCTTCACTGAGTCCTGTTCCCAGTTGCTGCAATCCTGACATTCTTGAGTAGGCAGGACTTCTCATATCCTGGCCATGGATTGGGACCTGTGCGGCTTCCGTCCATAGCAATGCTGATCCAATCAGGACCCATGCTCTGCTCCTCTTCATTTGAAGGCATCCTTATCAGTGAGCCATAAACCAAACTGATGATGGATTGAGCCTCTCTCTGCCTTGCCCTCATCGATATTAGCTTTGCATTGCCAGACCAGGTCCAGGGGAGAACACATTTAGAGAGGTCCAGCAGCCGCCTGGGGCCTCATTGAACTCGTCCACACTGGACACGCCCATCACTGCACTTGGTTTCCTGCACCAGGCCCACCACACTCTGGCTATTTTAGGGCCAAGGCCCACTTTCTCTTGGCTGTGAGTTATCCTGAGCCCACTGTGGATCATGTCTCCCCACTGTCTGATTGTCCTACTTACTGTCATGCAGAGACATCATTCTCAGCAGCTCAAAGTTGTCCACATCCTCATGCTGCAACAAATTTTGGTCCAAGGCCCTGCGGATGAGGCTTGTCACCCTCTCCTGACACGTCACCTAGATCAGGGTGGGACAAATGTCATCAGAGAATGGCTTTTAGAGGAGCTACCCAGAAGACTGTGGTCAAACATTGAGGAGAAATCTCAGCTACATATACAAGGGCACAATCTTGTTATCCTGCTACCTGAGTGTGGCCTCCATATACCGCCTGGGTTCTTGCAACGTGCTACTAGAACAATCCTGGTACAAATATCTGCCTGTACCTGCCATCTCCCCTCCCCCTGGGGAGCCACATTCCACTCAGGTCAAAGGACCAAACTGCCTATGCACAGACACACTCTCATCTCACTGAGATGACAGCAATGGGCCAGGGATCTGCGCACCAAGTGTGCTCTGGGATGCAGGCTGCCTTTGTGGGTGGAAGAGGCAGATGCACTGAAAATTTTGGTCCTGACTGCCACTACACAAAACAGACTCAGATACAAGAGTGTGCACTTGAGTGCTTCATGATAGCCTGGAGAGGCCCTGGGCTCTGGAAGCTCGGTGCGGGTCTGGTTCTAATGATGTACTTGACTCAGCACTGGCAGTCACTGAACATGTCTCCTCTGCAGCTGGACACCTGCAGCATTAGCGTGTCTACTGCACATCCATAGAAATTCTGCCAAGAACCCCTTTAGCTCCGTATTTACATACATGCAAAGACTGACATTCCGAAGTTTGGCATGACCCCCCAGGTGATCCCGACCCCAAATTTTCACACCTAGTCATGCTAAGGAGGTTTTCTTCCCTGCCACCAGGAACACACCCCCTCCTACACATGTGACAAGTCACTGCCAGCTCCGCTGCTCCAACCTCACTCATTGAGAATACCAAGTTCTAGGCACTGCAGCCTGCACCCTGGACATATCTCTGCCTTCATCTGTCCACAGCACTTCCGTCTGCACTTCTGGCCTGCCAAACCCACAATACACAGGCCCACTCACCGCTGCAGCTGGGCATGCTGAGGCTCTCCCCACTCAGGTCAAGCCCTTAAGACTGACCTCTCTCTTCTTAATTTCCCACCACAGCCCCAGGGTTAGCTGTGTCTCCTGCCTTCCACTGTGGGGACACCCAGGAGGCAGCCCTGCTGTCGGGCTTACCAGGATGCGCTTTGTCTCCCTCAGGCTCTGTCCCTCTAGGAGGATGTGGACAAAGCGGATGTCTTCCACCTGGTCGCTGGAGTGAAGCAGTGAGGAGCTGCTACTGGTGACTTTTCTCACGCACCACTCATTGGTTTGGGTGGCCTGGGGCAATGGTCCTGCAGCCACCGCAGAGCTGCTGCTCACAGCTGCTGGGATCCTGGATGCCACTGCCACAGAAGGCTCCAAGAACTGTGGGGGATGACAACATCAGCAAAGCCCAGCACCTGCACCCCACCCAGCCTGGCAGTTGGCTCTGTGGGCATTCTAAAACATCCATCCAGAACCTGAGGTTCTTGTCCCCTTGGAGGATGTGGAGTGGCACCAGGAGTAAATACTGAAGAAGGTGGCTGTTTACCTCCTTTGGCTTGACTTTAAACAACTTGCTGGCAGCTGTTTCCTGAAGAAGAAAGTTATAATCCACTCTGCCATCCAGGGCGTAATATACGTTTCCATCAGCAGGGATCCTCAGCTCTGGAGAGGCAGGGGCAGAGGCGTGGTAGGTGACACTCAAGTAATACACTACCCAACATCCCCCACAACTGAGAGCCTCTGCCAGCTCAGGTCTCACACACAGACCTGAGAGCCCCCGAATCCAGCTACTGTTGCACCAAAGACTCCCCACTGATTCCTCCCTGAGGACCCTCTATGCACAGGAGGTCCCCTACAGGAACACCTTTCAAGGAAATAGCCCCTTGTACCCCAGACCTTCTTAGTTCACGTTGGACCCACCAAAGACAAACAGCTAGAGTTTGTATCTGGATTGGTCCCCAAAGACTCATGTGTTCAAATTTTTCTCCCCACTGCAGCAATGATCACAGGTCGGTTTATGGAAAAGCACTTGATGGTGGGTGCCTCCACCTTGCCAGTGGATTCATCCACTCATACAGGGCTACACTAATTGGAGGGGTATGGTTTGGAGGTGTGTTGAGCGTAGGTGGAGGATGTCCACAGCAGGGCTGTGCCATCCAGAGATATATATTTCTCTTGAGTTCCCCACTTCTGCATTTTCTCCTCATGAGTCTAATTCTCATTCACATTTTTAATCAATTTATTGTTATACTTCTTGTTCGGCTTGTGTTTCTCCTTCTTGTTCTTGTTCTTCTTCATCTTCTCCTCATGCTTCTTCTTAAAGTCATCTTGACCTTCTTATTCATGGTCTCCTCCTTCAACTTATTTTCATTTTTCTACTTCTCCTTCTCCTCCTCCATGTCCTCCTTCTCCTCGTCCTCCTCATCCTTGTCCTCCTCCTCCTCGTCCTCCTCCTCCTCTTTCTTCTTCTTCTTTCTCTCTCTCTCTCTCTCTCTCTCTCTCTCTCTCTCTCTCTCTCTCTCTCTCTCTCTCTCTCTCCAAGAAGAGTTTACAAGCTGTGAAGGGTTCTATTCTACCACACTCTTCTCTCTAGAAATGGCCTCTGGTCCTAAGTAAACTCAGTTTGCAATGAATAGAAAGATTGGAAGCCAGAAATGATTCTTCATTGAACTGCTTTTCTCATGTACTCATCTAGGTCAGGAAAGGCCACCAAAGTAGGCACCCTGTGGTTGTCTGTCTTCTTTGACACAAGACAAAGAAGCCTCTCTTCTTGGCCCCTTGTGGATAATAGCTTTGCAATGCCTCCTCAGGCCAAGGAAAGAACACATGATAGGCAGGTCCACAGCCCCTGGGGAACATGAAGAACCTGCAGATTTATGCCCCATCATTACACTTTGTTTTATGCACAAGTCCCACCATACTCATCCTGGGCACTGGGTCAATGCACACTGTGTTCTGGCTCCCAGTTATCGTGAGCCCACTGTGACTCACTGCTCCCTACCCTCTGATGGTTCCACTTACTCTGATGGTTGGAGAGAATTTGCAGAAGCTCGTAGTTTTCTGGGTCCTCCTGCTGGAGCAAGTGTGCATCTAAGGCCCTGCGGATGATGACTGGAGCCCTGTCCTGGCAGGTCACCTGAGCAGGGTTGGAGAAAGCTCATCAGAGAGGGAATTTGGGAGTAGCTACCCAGAGGACAGTGCTCAAGGACAATCAGAGACAAGTGAGCTCTCAACACAAGGGCACCATCTTGATACCCTGCTACCTGAGGCCTTCATGTGATCATGTGGGGGTCTTCCTATGAGCCTCTAGTCCAATCTTGGTACAAGAGTTTGCTTCAACCTGCTATGCCCTACAGGGACAAGGGAATAAGGACCAAAAGACTTTGTACAGACACACTCTAGTCCCATCAAGATGGGAGGAATGGTCCAGTGCACTTCCATATCCCTGCTCTGGTCTGGGATGCAGCTGCATTTTTGTATGGACCAGGCACAAACCCTAGGTGCTTTGGTCCTGACAGCCAGGGCACAACACACACTAGGACTCTTTAATGATAGGCATGGAAGCTGCTGGGCTCGAGAGTGTCAGTGCTTGCTAGGGTGTCAGGAGGTTCGGACCCAGCAGGTGCAGTGGTTCAACATAGCTCCCCTGGAGGTGGACACCAGAGTCTCATGATGGATACTCCACACCCAGGAAAATTCTGCAGAGAGAGCCGCTAAATCTCTATTCACATACATGCAAACTAGGACACTAATGGGCCCCTCCAAGGCCCCCAGTTCTCTGTGACCCACACCTACCCACCCTAATCATTCTACAATGGCTCCCTTCCCTTCAACCAGCAACATATCCCCTCCCACACACAAGAAAATGACTGCCAACTCCTGTGCTTCAACCTCCACGGTTCAATATACTCCTCCTCAATACCAAGGTCAGTAGAGGATGGCCTGTACCCTCGATATTTCTCTGACCTCCTCTGAACCCAGCACTCACTCCTGCACTTCTGACCTGCACACCCCAAAACACGCAGGCCCACTCGCACCCAGACCTGGCATGCTGCTGCTCTCCCGCCTCTCTCTTGCTCACTTTCTGCTCTCCTTCCTGACCTTCCAGAAGCTCCAGTTCAAGAAGACAGGCCTAGTCCAAAGTGTTTGCTGTGGACTCGGTCTTCCCCACTGTGGGCTCCCAGGAGACTCCCCTGCTCGAAGACTCACCAGGATGCTCCTATACTGTGTTGTCCTTTCCTTTTCCAGGTAGACGTGAATGAGGCACCTGCCTCTCATCCGCTTGTTATATTGGGGCCTTGGGGAGGACCGAGTAGAGACCCCTGATGTCCTGGACTCCGGCTCTGCCCCTTCCCTGGGAGAAGGCTCTGGCTCTGGGGTTGGCTGAGGAGCCGTGACAGGAACTGAGCTTGTAGCTAGAGGAGAAAAGATGCCAACATGACTGCCTTGCCCTGACCTTCCCACAGACAGACAATACCTCTGCTGCCAGGAAGAACTCAGGCCCTTGGCCCACACAGGACCTCTTTGCAGACTGGGGTCACTTCCTGAATGGACAAAGGCTTGTCCTAATTTCCAGCCCAACACCAGGCATACAGACTCCCTGCAGTGGGACAACAGTCGGACCTTTCCTCATATACCCTTAGGTACTCACCACAGTCCGCCTGGCTCTCAGGCTTTGCCTGGCTTGATTTGCCATCTTCAATTGCGGCCAGGAGGTGGTGTGCTTGGTGTTCCAGGTTCAAGCCTCCCAGCAGGAGCCACATGGATAGCAGCTGCTGCAGACTCAGAAAGCCTGGAGGCTGATGGGAAGCCTCGGAGTAGAGGTTCACCCAGGTCCCCAGGAAGGAAGGTGAGGCACTGTGGGGAGGAAGGTGTGGAGTCAGCAAAACCCTGGCCTTGCCTTCACCACGGCCTCCAGAGAAAACCTCTGACCCTACACTGGGGAGAGCAGTCTTTCCTCAGCCTTCCCAAGTCAAATCACCTTGCAGGTCCCTATTCTGGAAACAGGAGCCCACCCTCTTGACCCCAAGCCCATTCCATGTTGAAGTTGGTCCAGGGGTCCACCATAGTCACTGAAGAGGACAACGTGCACTTATGCCCCATGGAGTCAGGGATGCAGTCACATGTAGGATATGTACTCATGGCACCTGCGGTTTGAGGCTGACCCCCATGAAAAGGGACACAATGGCAGTCATTTGCACCCTATTTTTCAATGAATTATGAAATGTGACTGGAAACGTGTCTTCACACAGTGGGTGCTTTCTCCATGTTCATCAGTGAATGAGCCCAAACTGCTGATTCCCACATATCTCTGGGTGTGGGAGCCGCCATGTCCAAAGCCCCTGTCCAGCTATGTCCCAGCTAGGATGCTCTGTCCCACTATGGAAATTAACATGTCTTTATTAACCCAAAAGTGCTTTTCCCAAGGCCTGAGTTTTGAGACGCCTCTGGCACAGATCTACGTTCTTCACAAAGCCAATATCACACCAGAAAGACCACCTGGCCTCGCTGAGTCCACCTGGGAATGAGCTCAGTGCACACCATTGAGCTGTGGTGCCCAGTGTGTGGGGACTGCTCCACGGACCTCTGTGGATCAGCTGGAGTCAGGATGGTTTCTCTGCCTGAGAGCGGAGTTCACTCCCCTTGCAAGGCTGTGGCAGGCACCTCCAGGACTCGTCCCATTCGGGACTGACATTCCGCTATGAGTGTGGTCCTCTATCTCATTAGGTATCACAAACCTTTGGGTCCCTGAGAGGTACCTGGCAGCCCCAAGACCCAGGCATGAGGGGGCTACACACTTGGGCTTGGTGGTCTGGTGCTTACCTTGGGAACAAGAGATCCAGCACCTGATGGGTGGGGATGGAATCCCAGGAGATTAACCCCATGTTGCCGCTGAAATGTAGGTTCCTCCCACAAATGACAGGCAGGAGCTCATTCCTAAGCTGGTCCTGCCTGTAAGGTTCAAGGCTCTGTACCCTGAAGGGCTCCTCCGTGTTCTCATCATTTTCACCCTGTGTTGGGACCAAGAATGTTGGTTTAAAATGGAAATGGTGACAAACAGAAAAATGACTTGTGCCAATACACTAGAGTCAAAGCACAATGGGACAGTTCCCATCAGTACAAACACACACCCACACACACCCACACACACACAGTCAGAATAGGAGTCCTGGGCCATTCATCAGGGATCAGACTAGAGGGCCTGCTGGGCTCACCTGCCCTGTGCTACTCACTGTTACTCTTGAGCTCCTCTGCGACAATCGCCAGAGGCTCTGGCGTCTAAGATGAAGCCTCACCCAGTGCATCCACAAAAGGGCTAGTTGGCCCCCCTGAGATTCCTGGGAGCCTGAGGCTCGGCATTGTTTGCAACCACAGGAGAACATCCTTCTCCCTCCAGTTTCTCCAACCAAATGAGCTCGGATGGCTTGGTCAGTTAAGTGGGTGCCTGGATACCAGGGTTCCATGTTCTGTTTGATCCATTGTCAAGGCAATGATGTCATTTCCTGTGCCCATACCTGAGCCTCTTTTCACATAAGACCACTTTCAAAAGCCCTATGAGCTGCTGATTTCTCCTCCATGCCTAAACATCTCAGGTGCGCAGGTGTTCACCAACAACTACCCAAACATCCCCACCAGCATCTGCCCTGCTTGGTGCCACTAGAGTTCCAGCTTGGAGCCTTCAAAAATGCATTCACAACCAGTCCTTCCCTCTCAGCAGCTTTTGGACCCTGGTCCCATCATTGTGCAACTCATGGTGTGCCCAGTCTTTTCTGGAAAGTAGGGTAGCATCTAATCTCTAGGGTTTATTGTGTCTATTGGCCCATAACACCCTCTATTCTCTCTGAAACCAGAGATGGGACTCACAGGTGGCTAAAGCACAAATGTAGAGATGGGACAATCACAAGAAGGGCAGAGACAAAGAATGCACCCCAACTCAATCAGGCCTGTGTCCCACACAGGGACGTGGCCAATGTCCGTCCCATCGTGGCTGCAGTTCCCTCTCTACACCATGGCAAGTTGGAGGGGACTGAGATGCAGAGGCTGCTCCCCTCTGCCATACAACTTCCCAAGGCTTCTCCTAAGATTTCAAAAGGGCCAAGTGTGTCTAGTGTTGGGGTCTCACAGAGACTCCGAGGTACCACAGCATCCTGCTGCCCAGAACCGGTTCACCCCTCACCTCAAGGGGGCTCAGCCTCTGCATTCATGGGAATTGAAGTGGGTACAGGTGATGGGATATCACCTCCAAGACTGAGTTATGCCAAGTCTATGACCCCTGTCTGCATCCCTGTCTCCAGCACCACTCCCTTCTCTCTCTTTCCTCCCCAGAGCAAACAAATCCATTTAGCAAGTGTGTCCTGTGATAAAGACATGACAGTCACCCATCCTCTCATTGCAAAAACACTGAGGCTCAGCCAACATGGATCCTACCAGGAACACAGGCATAAACTCAGAGTCCGATCCTCCCAGCCCAGCCTCAGTGGAGCCTGGACTCCCAGCCTCCTGAGTCAAGGAAACAGAGGTGCCTAGCCGAGCCACCTTGGATGCAGCCACACACAAACTGAACTCATCAATGCCCCTTGCTCTCAGTTGTGAGTAAGAGGGGAGGTGGTGTTTCACAACCCTGGACATCAAGTGCAGTCTCCAGGCTTTGGGGTGTGCCCTGGCCTCTCTCTATCTGCCCAGGCCCTCCAACTCACACTGGCCTTTTACCCAACCTCCTCCTAGGGCCAAACTCAATCCTGCCTCTCAATTTCTTCTGCCTTCCCCAACACACTGCTCCGCAAAATGAGCAGGGCTGGCTCTCTGTTATCACGCTGGTGTCAGCAGCAATGCCACTCCACTGACATCATTCTGAGTCCCAACCTAGGCACTCCAGCTGTCCTTGCCACATGTGGCCCTGTTTGGGCTCTGGCTCTTGCTCTTTTCTTTCATGTGCATGTGTTTTGAGGTTTTGAGTTTCTCCCACTGCAGAACTGCAGCCGTGGCAGGGTAGAGCTCATGAAGGTGACATTCTGAGCCACATCCAATCCCATCAGGACTGTGAACTGGGGTGATGCTGGAACACAGTGATGAGTGAACACATGGGAGGTGGTTGGACCCACCTTGCCTCTGAGTGGTTTCCTTTCAGGACAGGAATGTAGGGATGGGAGCCCCTGGCGTGGGGTGCTTTGCACAAGGCGTGACCACGGGCTCTTTCCTGGCAAAAACTGGCTCCACTCAGCATGGAAAGCACTGTCATTCCTGGTGGCTAACAACAGCCCTGGACCCCAGAAAGGAACCCACACTCAAGATTAACGTCTGAGTGTGCGTGTCCTCGAGGAAATGAGGTCTCCTGATCCCAGGTGCAAAGGGGTAAGTCCTCTAACTCCAGGGGCCATGAAGGGACATCTGAGATTCCCTTGTCCTTCTTTCCCTCTCTGAACCCATGGTGTCCTCACACTAACCACAGTTAGGACCCTGGCCTCATTCCCCAGTTGGGATCATTAGGCTCCATAAAGGACAGTCTCTAAGATGCTCAGTAAACCACCACCCTCTGCACAACCCATAACCCTATTCACCCAAGAGGCAAGAGGATTTCTATTCAGGAAAACCAGGACAGGGAGAGCCTTTCTCAAGGACACAAGGACATTAGTGAGTGAGGGAGTGATTAATGGATGGAGAACTATTTCCACCACCAACTTCCAGGAGCATATATGGCCCTTTGGGCACAGGTACGGACCCTTTTTTTCCAATCAACTTTTTCAGAGAAGTGAGGCTGCCTTCTAGATGGCACCTCCACACTAAGGGGGTCTCCTACTTCTTCCACATGTACATATTGCAACGGGCCTCCCACTGTGCATCTGAGAACACTCTGTGGGCATCTGTAGCCTTTCAAGACCCCAGAAACCATGCGGGCACCCCAGCACCAGCAGAGCATTTGTGCACATCACAACAATCACCCCGGGTGAGAACTCTCCGTTCCACTCTGTACTAGGCCCTGCCATCTGTACTGATCAGTCCAACCCCTCTCCTTCCTGTTTCTTGATTATACTACCATGGTTCCCACACATGGATGCCAGGGTGCTTGTGGCCCCCCCAAACATTTGAGTTCCAGGAACAGTGGAATGTGTTTGGGAACTTCTGGATGACGGGAAGTCCCACCCTCCAGGGTTTCATCTTCAATGTAATGAGTGCAGAGGGAGCCAGGAGGGCTCTGTCAGGTAGAGAGAGGTGGGAGCTGATGGAGCCTCAACTAAGTGCCCAGGACTCTGGGTTCAGAGCTGGTGTTATGTGGAATTGTTGAGGGACGTGAAGAAAACCCAGCTCACTGTACGCAGAGACAGCAGATGCCCTCACGTGGTCAGGCTGCTGTGCTAATCAGAGCCCCAAGATGTTCCACAGGTGTGCAGGTGGGGAACCCACGTGCCAGCCCAGGCTGTTCCTGAGCACCTCTACCTGGATTCGGAGCACGTGACTCTGCATCAGCGTCCTCACATCAATGTATCCCGGCCCCCCACCCCAAAAGTTCTCTCAGAGACAGTGAGGTTCCACTGCTCTGGACTTGCCCTTTTCTCTGGGATTCTGGGGTTCCATTAATTAGGAGGTCACAACAATTCTCAGCACACAGGCTGAGCCTACTGAGATCCCAGGAGTATCCAGGCATTGCTTCTATTTATAGTCCATCATGTCCCACCACACTGTGGACACGTATTGCACTCACCTAAAGAAACCACCAGGCCCAGGGCCTTCGTGCCACTGGCCTGCAGACACCTGGAGGAACAGGCAACCTATAGGCTGCGTGGAACCAAAGACCCTAGATCCTGGGATCTGAGCTGGACACACAGCTCATGTGCACACAGTCACCACTGTCACCGAGAGTGCAATTGAAACACCCGCAGAGTTAGCAGTGGACCTGATATGCCCACGAGTGGGGGTGAACTGCATCCCTTGAAAATGATCGTGTCCAGAGAAAGGCAAATTTTGTAGGATTTCACTTATCTCAGATTCTCAATTATCAGGTTCATAAAAAGATAAAGTACAATGTTCTTTTCCTGGGCCTCAAGGGCACTAGAATTCTGCATTGATGGCAAGAGTATGTCCACGTGACTTCTGGAGATGCATGGTGGTGACGCCTATACACCAACATGAACATGCTTAATGCCACTCAACTGTGTCCTCCAAAATGGTTTAATTACAAAACAGATGTTCGGTGTCAATTACCACAATGTAAACCCTTGGGAGACTGCTGATTGACTCATCTTAGCGTAAGTCAATGAATAAAGGTCCTAAGGTGCGAAGCTACAAAATGAGGGATGAGCATGGATGAGGATGGGCGGGAGAATCCTCCCCCTCTAACACAATTAGGGAAGGATGTGCTGCCCTCAAGTGGCTGGGGGGCCTGGGATCCTGCCACAGAGGGGGATTCCAAACCTCACATCCCCTGACCCAGGCCAGAAGACCAGGTAGAGTCCAAGGACCCTGGGGTGGCCCAATGGCAATAAAGGTCAAAAGGAACTGGGATCTGCCTGGACCCTCAATCCCCTACTCTGAGCAGGGCTGCATTATGAGGCCAGAGGCCATCCACAGCAATCTGCCTTTACAGGAAAACAGGGACTGCAGGCTGCCTCTGGCTCACTGACTCAGGATGGTGTTTTCATAAAGCAAGACCACTTCCTCACATTTGACCAGCAGCTCATGCGCTGACAGCACAATGGCTGGCTTGACTCAGGCCCTGAGAAATGAAATAGAAAATTCATAGCAAACCCATCTTCAGCTCTTCCACATCATCAGGGGGTGTGATTCATTTCCATCAACAAAGATGTCTGAAATGATGTCTAAACATGCTGGGGACTCACCTCCGTGTGGAACTTTTCAGGAAAAAGGGGATCAAATCTCATGAAGCAACTCTTCTCTCCTCTAGCCCATGGGCAATGCAAGGAACCTGCATGTTACCAGAGGCTCACTCTCTCTTCTCATGTCTTCTGGAAAGGATTCATGAATGCTTCCTTCAAGGTGAAGCAGAAGCCTGCATTCCCAGCTGCACAGAAGTGTTTGAGGGCAGTGTCTCCCTTAAAACCCAAGAAGAAAAACAGGTCATTAAACAGGCACATGGATTAGAGTACATGATCAATGATCCCTCCTCCCTGAAGCCTTCCACATGCCCACCTTCCACATTCACAGAGAAATGCTTGGCCATTCTCAAGACCAGGAGACCATGATGCTCATCACCAGGAAGTCAATAGGAACATGAACAGAGCAGCATGGATTGCACAAGGTGGCACACCAAGGATCTGCAGCACAGCTGCTAGAACACCAGAGCTGAACTTCAGTATTGACTTTCTGCCACCTGCCGAGTACGATGGTAATGTCAAGCACAACATGCAGATATGCAAGTAGTGGGTGACACGGTGCATCCATTCACAGAAGTGGGCAACATCTTCATTGGAACAAGGAAGTATCTTATCCTTACTCATCAAAATCATCACAAAGAATAAAATGGATGCAAGACTTCTCATTTCACTATCATGTAGCTGTTGGATTTCCCTATTAAATAACACCTCCTCCAAAATAAAAAAAATATCTCAGATATGTGTCAACTATTCGATGGATGACATTTTAAAAACTAGGCCTTTCCTTCATATTTATGTATGGTATAGCCCTGCCTAAGGCTCTTTGAGAAAGGAGCACATAGAATTGGATCTTTGAAAATCTCACATTTGCCGATAAATATTACCGACAATGTCAGGCATGGCGAAGTGAAAAGTGGGACTTTGGATACTCAAAGAATGCTATGTTGTGAGATTGGTGTCTCTGACTCATAGACAGCATGTGGTTTCTATGAAAGCTGGTGAGGGAGCAGGAGTAACGAAGCTCATGGAACAGATGACCTCAGGGAATACTGACAGATAGGCCAAACTGGAGAACATGTTCCAGCTAACATTGGTATTTGGGCTCCTGAGCCCAGTCCTGTTTTAAAAAAAGTTGCAGACAGGCAGTGTTCATGTACAAAATGTCTACCATGTAAAAGTGGGTAATTGAAATGTCATCTAGGTACACATCTGATAGAATGGTCTGCCAACCTATGGATTTCATTCTAACAAATAAAAAGAAAAACACAGACATGAGACAAAAAGATAAAACCTTGTCTTCACCAGGATGCCTAAAAATAAGTTTTATTTGCCTCATGCAAAGAGCTTTCAATAGAACTTCTGATTTCTGAATGAACCCATTCAATTTTATAATGCACAGATCATAAGGTTTTCTTTACAGAATATTCTCTTCTTCTTCTTCTTCAAGCCTCACATAGAAAATGTCTCACAGGACATAGGAGGGGAATGACCCAAAGGATGAGAGAATGGCTGGAACCGTTCTCAAATGTGCCCATGTAGCCTAAAGTTTGAAGGCACCTAATTGTACTCTAAAACAATGATGAACCTATTTGATCCATTAATTAATAAATAGCACCGCTTTACCACTTGAACCAAATCACAGAAAAATGGAAACAGATGATCGAATTCCTCTTCTCCCATCACCTCCTGGCCCAGACTCTCCCCAGAGGTGGCTCTGGTCATCTGTCTATTAGGGAGTCACCCGTGGTCCCCTATCTCTCAGAAAAGAAAATCACCTCAGCTACTGTCCCTAAAGCCAAGTGATGGCTGCGGTTTCCACACCGTGTGGATCTGGAGAGATGCACAGTGCCGCTGGACCAGCCTATGTTCAGGGCTGTGTCTGTGTCCCACAGCTGAAACATGTGGTCCAGGGTCTTCTTTCCACCCACAGGTCCTAAGAACTTGCAGTCAGCACGTGCCTCCTTATTCACTGTGGCCACAGACTTCCTGCCAATGGCCATTGCATTGTACACGTCTTATAATTTAACACGGCATTGAAATGAACTTCCTTCTGGGAGCTTCCCAGGGCACGTCCCAAGACCTGAATTTCTGTGTTGTAGGGAGCATAGCATTCGTGCATTTTTTAAGTTTCATGGATAATGTTAAATGTGCCTCCAAAGTGTATGAAAAAAGCTTATCTTCCTATCCCCTCCCAGCACATATTATCAACATCCTTAATTTGGGTAAAAAATAAATAAATAAAACACATCATTTGAGCCTGTGTTCATCTTCTTGCCAGCTGTGTTCCAGTGACCTCCTCCCGTGCATAGTGCTCATCTGTGTTTCTCCTCGTGCCTCCTGTTCTACTGGGTTGCCATTTCCTCCCAATCGGTCCCTCTGTTTTGACAATGTTTGGGGCATATTTCGTTGGAGAGTAGTTTCTAACGTGGATGGTCAATTGAACCATCTTGACAGCTTTGGGTTTTGAGGATTGAAGCCAACCCTCCCCATTTCTAGGCCACAGCCTCTTCTCCTAGATTTCTACCAGTATTCCAGTAAATATTTCATTGAATTTGGTTGGTCTCTGTGTCTGGGTTCAAGACTTAGGTCCTGCACTTGCTAGCAGGGACATTGTGCTTTCTGGTTTGTTGTGTTGGCTTCTTGGGGACACTGTGAGGATCAGGTAGGCAAGGCAGGTAGAGTGGCTGGCCTAGAGCATGGCCCAGAGGGAGCGTTTGATCAACATTATTTGTAAAATGACAGCTGTCAATTATCACAACCAACATGAAAGGCCATCCTAACAATCATCATTATGAAAATATTGGTCACAATAATGTTTTCTACTTCTATGGTACATCTGTATTATACTCTCCATGAGTGAGGTCACAGGCCATGTGTCATTGTGTGCCTGCTTCTGTCATTTAGCCTGGAGGCCCCTGGCATAGTTTGCGCTTCAGGACTGGAAGCTCTTTTACGATACAGTTTTCAAGTGGCCATTGGTCGCCTGATGGTACTCCATGGGGTCATCTGAGCCTGGCTTGCATCTGGCTCCTGCAACCAACATCCTGTTTTGCTAGAAACTCCATCGAAAGAGGCTTGGAACTCCTGCTCTCTTGTTCATCTCTGAAGTTCTGCCATTTCTTCTCAGATGGCTCCACAAACCTTTCAAAACCCTCCCCTGCTCCAGGGCTTTGAAGCGGTTTCTTTGGAAGCTTCTGCACAGGGTTAAGGACAAGCCATTCCTCACATGCTCCTTCCACAGGAGGAAGAGAGGGGCCAGAGGGGCCACAGGGAGCAACCTCCTGCTCTGTTCCAGGCAGCCACTTCCAGGCTGGGGCTGCAGCCTGGGGCTCTCAGGACGGCTCTGGCTAAGGGGGAAGCCCTACCCAAGCCTGGGTCACAGCCTCCCATGCCCCAGGGCAGCTGGTGAGCACTGGTAAAGGGTGGAGGGGAAGGCTTGCACCCCAGGAGTCGGGTCTGGACAGCATTCAGGTGGGAAGAGACCACTGGTCACCAAGGGGATGTGAAGCAGGGGGTGACCCAGGGCAGCCATGAGATCTCCTCTAAAGACCACTGTGGTCCCAGCAGTACAAAGGGACTGAGTGACATTATTACTCTTCCCTGTTTTAAGGACAGAGGTGTGGAAGGGATTCCTGAGAGTCACAGAAAACGTGGCTCACAGGTTTCATTTTGCCATCTAGGAGTGACCTTGGCCGCACTGGTGGCAATTCCCCGGACCTTTGATGAGCCCCCTGGCATCCTCCCAGTGAGTCCTCCCAGGCCCAGTCTCAGGGGCAGACAGCTGCTCTGACTGCTTTCCCTGGACCTGAGGATCACATGGGGTTTTGAAATTCTTTTTGTTGCCGCACTGGGCATTGAACCCAGGGCCTTGCACATGCTAGGCAAGTGCTCTACCGCGGAGCTCACCCAGCCCTGAGGGTGACAGGTTTGGAGAGCATTTGCTACCTGAGTCTTGGTGAGGTGAATCCTCATAGCCCTGAAGTCAACACGTTTCTCTACCAGCTGCGTTTGCAGGGTTAAGATCTTAGCTTGAGTTTTGTTTTCCCTTATTTCTTCACTTCTCTCTCTCTCTCTCTTTTGGTACCAGGGGTTGAACCAAGGGGTGCTTTACCACTGAGCCACATCCCCAGCCCTTTTTAAAATACTTCATTACAGATAGAGTCTCACTGAGTTGCTCAGAGCCTCACTAAATGGCTAAGGTTGGCTTCAAACATGCCATCCTCCAGCCTCAGCCTCCAGAGTGTCTGGGATTACAGGCATGTACCACTGCCCCCCAGCTCTGCACTATTCTTAATCAGAGAACCTGTGGGGCTATGTTTACTAGGTATGAATTGAGTTGCCCTCCAGAGAAAAGAAAAAGTAACAAAGCACTGCTGTGTGGGCAAATCAGGGATGACCCCAGGACAGGGTCAGCTTTCTCTCCAAGGAAACCCCACTGCCCAAAAGGAGCCCCTTGGCCAACGCAGTGGTGCACTCCTGGAATCCCTGCACCTCGGGAGGCTGAGGCAGGAGGATCAAAAATTTCAAAATCAGCCTTAGCAATGGCAAGGCACTAAGCAAATCAGTGAGACCCTGAGCCTAAATCAAATTCAAAATTGGGCTGGGGATGGGGTTCAGTGGTCAAGAATCCCTGAGATCAATCACTGGTACCACCCCCCGTGAAATAAAAGAGCCTCTGCTAAGGACTTCCATGTTGGCTGAGGCAGCTGCCTACAGTGGGTGTCCTGCAGAATGCAGTCAATCTCCCCAGGCCTGGCCTGTGGGGAGGGGTTGGCCCGGAGACCGGGGGTTAGCCCCCAGCTAATGATCACTTGGTATTGTGGTTTGGATGTCAAATGTCCCCATTGCCCATGTGCTAAAGGCTTGGTCACCAGCCTGTGGCCCTTGGGACATAATGGAAACTTTAGTAGGTGGGGCCTCCTGGAAGGAATGAGATCATTAGGGGTGTGACCTTGAGGGGGATATTGGGACCCAGCCCAGTCCTACCCACCCTCTTCCCAGTTACCCAGAGATGAGCAGCCTCCTCTGTCATGTGCTCCAGCTGCCAGGATGTCCTACTGTGCTGTCACAGGCCCAAAGCAACAGGGCTAAGGTGCCATGGACTGAGACCTATGCAGCCGTGAGCCAAAAGAAACCCTGTTTCCTTTTAAGGGGATTCTCTCAGATGCTTTGTCACAGCAACAGAAAGCTGACAGCACCCTTGGTCTGTGCCCCTGCTTTATACATAGGGATGCTGAGGGCCCACAGGAAGCCGAGCAGCCCCAGGTCACATGGTCCCGTAAAAACAATTATTATCCATTCATTCACTGACTACATGGCAGGAGCTGGACTCCAGATCTCAGTGTTTGAAAAAGTTGTGTTTCCTTCCTGCCCCTTAGTCCCTCGCTCTCTCTTTTTGTATGAATCCAAGAAGGACCTTCAGGAGATTGCAATGCCACCCAGTCATCCTAGCCAGCTTTGTACTTGAACATGAAGTTCATGGGATGTTTCTGCTTCACATTGTGTTAGTCACTAGTCATCAGAGAGCTCTGTGCTTTCACCTACAGAGTGCCACCCCACTTCCCTGCTGCAAGGGCTCTTCCTGCCAGGTCACCTGCTGGATGGAGGGCACTGCCCAGTGCCCTAGATCTCTCCTGAATGTCCTGTGACCAACCCACTACAGGCCAGGCAGACATCCACAGAAAAAAACAGCGAGAGGGTCTGGCGCCCCCTGCAGAAAGCACCCCCGTCCAGGTACTGTTATATAGATGCCCACAGAACATTCCTCAAACCTGCAGCAGCTTGGACTGCATCCAAATGCAACCACAGGCCGAGCACAGTGGCACCCACCTGTGATAGAGTGACTCAGGAGGCTGAGGCAGGAGGATTGTGGGTTTGAGGCCAGGTTTAGCAACTTATTGAGGCACTGTCTTAAGATAAAGAATTAAAAGGGCTGAGGATGTAGCTCAGTGGCAGAGCCCCTGGTCCAATCCCCAGTACCAAGAGGAGGTGGAGATACCAGAGATGGGAACTTCTGAGTTGGGTCAATGATAACTCCAAGTCCAATGACACTGAATGCACAGGGGAAGCTTTAACCCGCAAAAGAAAAGGAGGAAGGGAGCTTCAGCTCCAGGTAAAGGACTAGGTATTGAACCCGGGTGCCTTACCACTGAGCACACCCCAATCCTTTTTATTCTTGTTTTGAGAAGGGGTCTTGCTACATTGCTGAGGGTCTCACAAAATCACCAAGGTTGACCTCAAGTGATCTTCCTGCCTCAGCCTCCCGAGAATCTCTGGGATTGCAGGCATGCACCACCATGCCCAGCAGGAAAGGAACTTTTATCAGTGCAGCCACACGGGGAAGGCAGGGGACCCACATCTTAGCCTGTTTTCAGGGGGTGACAATGACTTGGAGCTTTTATAGAGAGGGGAATGAGGGCAAGGGCTTGGGCTTTGCACAGCTGCCAAAGCAGGTGGTCCTGACCAGTTGAGGTCTGTCCATCTTCCCAGGATTGGCCAGGTGGTGCCTTGTCAGGAGAGCTGTGTCACCTGCTTTGGCTCTCAGATGCACATCAATCAGACCTTGTTCCTGGGACATGAAACAGACTGCATGGGGGTGGGGGTCTGGATTCTGAATTAAGAGCAACTTTCTTCTGCTGAAAATAGAGACGGGCTGCAACCCTACTCCCACCTCAGGAGCCAGGAAAGCTAAGATGGGTCCTGCCCTTCCTCAGGCCTGGGCACAGGCCATCTGCCTAGGCATTTTCTGTGTTTTTCCCATTTTTGCTTTTCTTCAGGCCAAGGAAATTCACGTATGTAGATCACTTGGGTTTTGTTTCTATAAACTGTAACCACTTCTGTGGGTCAGGGGCTTCTTCCAAGCCTTCTGGCTGCTTCTCCCCAGTTTGATCAAAGTTCTTGATTTTTTCCTTTTTCTTTCTTTTTTTTTTTTTTTTTCCTGTTCCTTGTGCTGGTGGGCACTGATGAAGCCAGCAGGGTCCAGTAACAAATCCAAGGTGACTCAGGCAAAGGGGATGGATGGGCCATATATTGAGGCAGAGATGCTGCCCTTCTAATTCTGCCTTTAGCCATCCATTGGATGTCGGTGGGTAGAGGTGGAGGGCTGGAGTCCTCCTTACAAACTCCCCAAGACTCAAGTCAGCAAACACTGAAAGCCCTGTGGCCCTCAGGGACAGGGCCCCAGACAGTTCCTCGGTGCCTCCCAAAGGCTGCCAAGGGAGAAGTCACCTGGGGCCCGACTCCAGGAGGATCATCAAGGGGCGGGACAGGGGGACTTCAGGTAAAAAGCTGCAGCCAGCTCGCCCTAGGACCCCAGCCCTCACCAGCCCCACCCCGTTCCTGGACAGAAAGGTTTCCTCGAGCATCCTCACTGGGTGTCCCTGCAGCAGGGCCCCAAGACTGCCCTGGAAAGGGATCAGTCAGGTGGGAGCGACCGATTTCCCTGATATATGCTGCTCAGCACCAGTATCCCCTTCTCTAGGCTCGGCAGAGTCCCCTGAACCTGCAATGTTCCCAGATGTGCCTGGCCTGCAGCCCTGGCTCTGAACCAGCCTCGTGGAACACTGGGTGCACAGTGGAGGCCCGTGTGGAGTGTCCTCCTCCCAGTGCGCACCTCCTACTCATCCCTTGGCACATCCCCAACCCTCTTTGCTCCCAGGACCCCTCAACTTTCTTTCCAAAGGCCTTGGAATCCCCAAAGGATTGATGCATGAGGGAAGGGACCTGCATCTGGGGGCACAGACCTCGCTTTGGCATCATGTTGCCTACGTGGTACTTACACCCCTGAAGATCTCGCCCAGCATTTGAAGCAGGATCGATTTAGCCACGCAGCAGGTAAGCACTGATAAGCTCAAAACATTGCATGGACAGGAAAGAGATTTCTTCTGCAATCAATTTCTACATCATAGTCTTCAGTAAAGGAAGAGACCACTTGGGGGCTTCTCTGTCCCCTGTTGGTTGTAGCTAATTTCAAAAAACAGTTTCAATGAAGGGCAGCAACCTGCACATTTCAAGCACACTCTGCTGAGTTCCAATACTATGCATCAGCTGTGAGGGCACCACAATCAATGTAAACAACATGTCTATCACCCTAAAAGTTTCCTCCTGCCTCTCTGCAATCCCTTCACACCTCCACCATCCCCCCTCACATCTCCAGGTGACCCCTGATCTGCTTTTTGTTACTATATACTTTCTAGAAGTTTCAATAAACGGAATCATACAGCATGTTTTATTTTTTTTTTTTAAATCTGGCTTCTTTCAACATAATTATTTTGAGCATCATCAAGGTTAAGTGCCAATAGCTCACCCTTTCCTATTTTTGAGTGATCAACTGTCTCATAAGGTGGGCCTGGGGAGTCTGCATCCACTCACCTGCTGATAGACATCTACACTGTTTCCAGTTCTTGTCTATAAACAAAGCTGCTATGAAAATGTGTATACTAGTCTTGGCAAAGGCAGGTTGTAATTGATGGATTTCTGGAGGCTCAGTAGGCAAGTTGAATATTGAAAACTCCAGGGAGGGAACCCAGTGGGCAGAGCTTGTTCTGCAGAGTGATGTCCTGAGTTTAACCCCCAGTACCAAAAAAAAAAAAAAAAAGAAAGAAAAGAAAAAAGAAAGAAACAGAAAAAAGAAAAAGAAAAACTCAGAACCACCGCCAGATCACAGGGGCCCTCCACCTTTGTGGGTTTCAGCTGCAGGAGTTCAGTGTTCCCACTGAGACTGTCTCCAGGTTCCTCATGTTTCTGGACCTTTCTGACATATGCCAGAGCATTCTGTTCCTAACAAGGCTGCCCTCTAGAGAAACTGCTTTATCAGAGTCTAAACAACTGGGAATCACCAGAGCCTGTGTCACCTGGGGGAAGGCAGGCAACCAGCTCCAGCACCCTGAGTCCTGCTGTTCCACCTAAGAGGGCAACAGGGAGAAGCACTAGGGACATTCCCAGCCCAGGATGCAGGCTCAGGAGACAGGGACCCGCTGGAGGGGCCACAGAAAGCTTGCCTCCCACTCCTGGACACTCCTCAAGGCCTATTTCCACGAGCTCCCTTCCCCAGTGCTAGAGTTACAAGGCAGACTAAAAGGCAAAGGCCTGAGAGAGGAGCAAGCACGGACACTAGACTCCCACCAGGAGGGATGCTGGGACCCTCAGACCAGGAACCCCTCAAACAACCACGACTAACCTGCCAAGGGCTCTCATGGAAAGACAGAGAACAGGCACCAGCAGAGGGGACAAGGCAGAAAGAGATGGAGACACAAAATGGTGGGACACAAATGAGGAAGAGCTTTGATGAGCTCATTAACATACTGGACTCCACTGAGCAAAGAATGTCTCAGCTTCCAAAACACGAAAGCAAAGCAAGATAGGGAGAGGGAGAGGGAGAAGAGGGAGAGGGAGAGGGAGATGAGGGAGATGAGGGAGACAGGGAGAGGGAGATGGAGAGGGAGAGGGAAAGAGAGAGAGAGAAGGAGGGGGCAACAAGGGAGAGGGAGACAGGGAGAGAGAAAGGGAGACAAGCAGAGGAGTGGGGGAGGAGAAGGGAGAGGTAGAGGGGGAGAGGGGGAGATGGAGAGGGAAAGGAGGAGAGGGAGAGGGAGAGGGCGAGAGGCTGAGGGGGAGGGAGACAGGGAGAGAAAGAACCAACATCTAAGAACTGTGGGAAGATAAGAGGTGTCATGTAGACAAGATGGGAATCCACGGAAGAGGAGAACTTCCCTAATTAGTACCAAATCAAAGTGGCTCAGAGAACTTCAAGCAGAAGGAACAACAAAACAACTCCACCCAGCCTCAGCCTCCAGGAATCCAAAATGCAGCACCAAGAGAAAGCCAAGCCAACACCAAAACAGAACCACCATCAAACACACACACCCTAAAGGGGCCAGTGGAAGAAGCCCTGCCTCTGGGAACAGAGACACAATATATCCAACTGCTCAGAAAGTATTCAAGGAAGAGCGTGGAGCAAAACACTTAGAAGTGTTGAGGTGAAAGCCCCCCAACCTACAGCCATGTCCTGAAAACTCAGCCTCAGAGTGAAGAGAAATAGAGACTCTCAGACACACCACGGAGGGACTGTGTCACCAGGAAGCTGCCTGGCAAGAAATGATAAAAGAAGTCCTTTAAAAGAAAAGGACCATGATCCCGGCCAGAAAGAGACTTACATAGAAAAGAATAACAACTTAAGTTTTCTTGGATAAGTTTGTTCAGAACAAAATTAACAAATGTCCTCGATGAGAACTGTATATGTACATGTGAGATGACAGTGTGACGCGGGGTGGCAGAAGCACCAGGAATGCTTTGTTGCTGTGAGGTACTGACACCAGTCTTGACCCGGCAGTGTCATCCGAAAGTGGACCTGGGTTAGTTATCAGTATACACTACAACCACTAAAAAAGGTTTTTAAAAAGAAGTATAACAGGTGTGCTGAGAAATGTGAGTAGATGGAATCAAAAGGCAGGAAAAGAAGAGACAGACAAAAACAGGCACAAAGAACCAGGGCAATTACACAGAACGGTACCAAGCACAGCAGATGCTATTTCAACTGGATCAATAATCACATTATACGTCAGGGGCCTAAACGTACCAATTATCAGAGATTATCAGAGGGGTTCAAAAAACAGGTTCCAACCCTTTGGTGTCTAGAAGTCCACTTAAAATATACAGTAGTACCCCCACCCAGGGATACATCCCGAGACTCCCAGTGGATGCCTGAGCTGCAGATGGCACTGAGCCCTATATACACTGTTTCCCCCTATATCTACATTCTTATGACTGTTATAAATTAGGCACAGGAGGAGATTGACAATGGTAACTAATAGTAAAATAGAATAATTTTAACATAATTCAATAAACTTCCCACCATCGCTCCCCTTAAGTTTTAAGTAAAATCAGGGGTATGTGAGTGTCAGCACTGATACTGCAACAGTCCATCTGATAACCAAGATGGCTACCAAGAGTGAGTAACAGGCAGGGAGCGTATACAGTGTTGACACACTGGACAAAGGGACGATTCATACCTCAGGGGGACAGTGCGAGACTTCATAGCATTACACACAATGAAATATAATTTAAAACTTAGGAAATTTTTTTATTTCTGGAATTTTCCACTTAACAGTTTGGGACTGCAGTTGACCACAAGTACCTGAAACCTTGGCGAGCTGAACCGTGGGTACGAGGGGACCACTGTAGATTAAGAGTGAAGTGTTGAAGAGGGAAACACGGGGCCAACTCTAGTGAAGGAAAGCAGTAGTCACTGTATGAAGCTCAGACTATATTAACTACGTGCAAGGAAAACTGCCAATCGTATAGAGGGACACCACATGAATGATGATGGGACAGTTCTCCAAGATGTACCATACTCAGGGAGCACGCACTGTACGGCAGAACATTAAAATACTTGAGAACTGCGAGGAGAGGTGGAGACGGGACCAGCCTGCTGCCAGAAGTGGACAGACCCTGAAGGGGAACACCAGGAGGACAAAGTTAAGCTCAACAGAACACAGCACAGTGCGCTGACAGGATGTGCACAGGTGTTCAGAGGGCTTGCACTTAGTGCGGTCTAGGAACGGCTGGTTTGAACTTCCCAGGCTTCTCTTTGGGGCCGCCTGTTCCTTGTTCCCCTTCTCCTCTTTTTCTGCCTTCTCTTGGATTGAGGGTTTTTTGAGTTTGTTCTGTGGTGCGGGGGATGGAACCCATAGCTTCCCACATCGATGCAAGCAATCCACCACTGAGCTGGGTCCCAAGCCTTTTTTTTTCCCCCCAAGAAAACCATGTCTTTAAAAGCTTTAAAAACAAATAATGCTATTTTGCAAATATGACTTTGCTTAACGAGGGCCACCAACTTACAGCACTGTGATGTCAGGAACACAGAGTGTACAGGGAAACTAACTAATGCTGCTACAGTTGGGAGATTGGCTGCTGTTGCTGACTGAAGTGTGGGTGATACACATTGGGACTTGTGACCCATCAGATCAGCATAAGTTAATGGTCACCCAACTCCCTGCACAGGCTTGGGTCTGATCACATATTCTGCCTGGATAGATATTTCAGCCTCTTTTGTATATAAAAGACACACACATACTCTCTCTCTCTCTCTCTCTCTCTCTCTCTCTCCCTCTCTCTCTCTCTCTCTCACTCACACACACACACACACTCTCACACACACTCTCTCTCTCTCTCTCTCACACACACACACACACACACACTCACACATACATGTATGTCCTGTCATACAAACATGTAAAATTGTCTGCAAGGGCACACATTAAATAAACAAGTATTACGCGCCTCAGGCAATCCTATTCACTATAAATACATACACATTTTTTTTGCATTTTGGTTTTTTTGTACCAAATTTCTACATTATCTAGCAACTTGCAAAAGAAAAGTTTATTTTTTTCTGATACAAAATGTCTCTAAAGACTCGTTATGTTTGGACTTTAATCAAAGGATATGTATAATCAACAAATCAAGAGCATTGTATGTTTGCCCAGCCCTTTCTGAGACAGGGTCCTGCTAAGTTGCTGAGGCTGCACTTGAACTTGGGAAACTCCTGCACAGCCTCCTGAGCAGCTAGGATTACAGGTGTGTGCCACTGCACCAGCACAATGAGTTATTTTTAAGATTGCACCTCATTCTCTTTGCTGGCTTAATAGCTACAGCTCTGTGTCACACTAGTGACTCCTTTACAATAGGGTTTAAGTGCACATCTTTACCTTAACCAGTCCACCTTCAAATGACCCCTTGAGAGAACCAGGTGACAGCATATTTCCAGGACTCCTGCCTGGTCTCTGTGTTGTTATCATACATTGCACATCTACATGTGTAAAAAAAATGTTGGCATCAATTGTGCTTTAACTACTCTATTGTCTTAAAGGCAATAAACTGGGGGACTGTGACAAGGGCCTACCTGGGTAGGCAGAGGATTGGGGGAGGATGGGGGCAGAGAAAGTATTCAAAGAAACAGGAAATGATGATCTGCCCACGGAGGAGGAACATGGTGGGTCACACCCCTTACAGGGGCCTGTGTCCACAATACTAAAGCATCTTTACAACTCAATGATAAAAACACAAATAACTCAATTTTTCAAATGGGCAAAAAGAGGTGAAGAGACATTTCTCCAGACACCACACAAGAGGTGTCAAGCGTGTGACAAGAGGTTCCTGCTGCTGGCACTTGATGTTCAAGTTGGAACAATGAGGCACTTCCTGCCACCAGGGCAGCCTGGGCCCTGCTGGAGGTGGGTGCAGCTGTGAGGGACAGGGCAGGAGGTCACCTCCCAGGGATGGGTCAGCCCGAGCGGGCGTCGGGCACAGCCACCACAGCCCTTCATGTCCCTGTGCACATTACCCCTGGGTGGGTCTTTTCCTGTCTCCCTGCTCCATTTGCTTTTGCTGGTTTCATGGAGTATTTAAAGTAGTCTTGAACTGAGGTCAGTACATAATGTCCCTGTCACACTGCCTGGCACAGATCACGTGATCAATAAATCAAAACTATAATTATTTATTTGTAAATAAAGAAGGTTGAAATTACCTCAAAAAAGAAAAAAGAGGTGACACAGCAAGATGTGACGGGGGAGTCCCAGGCGCCTAGGGCAGCAGGCACGGTGTTGCAGTAGGGGAGCCAGGTGGCAGGAAGGTCAGGTGGAGGCCCTCTTGAGACCTGACCAAATAGAGCGCTTCATTCCCTGTGCAGCCTTCACCTCTTCCCAGTCCAGCCTGATGTCGGGAACCTCCTCTTCTGGCTCAGGATCCTTCCTCAAGGCCCCCCGGGGGGAGGCGACCAGGATGGGCAGGGGGCCACATTCCTCCCGGAATTCCACCACATGGAGACCTTTCTTGTCGGCCAGCTGTTGGTGGGTTTCCTGGGCAAGACCAAAGTGAGAACAGCAGTTAGGTCTCCGAGGGTCCCTGTGGCTATAGGAGTGAGAGGCACCACCACAGGGGTGGGGTGGGGGTGGGAGTGCAGAACCCACCAGAGAGCTTGGGGGAAAGAGCAGTGCCAGCTGATTCTGGGTGGTTAAACCACAGTGGCTGTCACAGGGGGATGCCTCAGCCCACCTTCCCACCCCAAACTGGGGTACGCCAGGCCTCGCCTTCCAAACTCCCTAAGCACGTGCCTGCCGGGCCAAGCACCAAGCCTGAACCTGGTGGAGCCCTGAGATCTAACAACCAAATCACAGGAGGTCCAGGGGGGAAAGGACATCAAGGACCCCACGGGTGCTCAACCTTGGAAACACTATGGGACAAAACACCTGACTTCTTCAACATAACAGCAGCAAGGGGGGAAGAGAGAGGGACAGACCAAGAGAGACTTAAAAGACACAGGAGAAACTTTAGAAGTGCTGACATCTTCTCAACTGGATTGAATCAAATCAATGGGATTGAATCAAAAACTGTGTAAAAAAAAAAGTTTTTAAATCAGACGAATGGATAGATTTGAATGAACAGATTCGATACTTGATAATACTGAGTCATGATATTTAGGAATGGTAAGGGTACCATGACATTTTTTTTTCCCCAGTGCTGGGGATCAACCCTGGGCCTTAAGTGTTCCTAGCAAGCGTTCTACCATAGAAGTAAACGGATCCTTTAGATCCTCTAAAGGATCAGAATCAGAAACCACTTCTCAGGTTTCTGATTCGGATCCTTTAGAAATACAGTGAAATATTTACGAATGAAATAAAATGGGACCTGAGATTTGGTTCAAAACGACTCGGTGAGGTGATGTTGAGAAACAAGATTAGCTCTGGTTGGGCAGCAGAGCCCTGGGGTCACTGCAGCAGGTGGCCGTGGGAGCCCCTAGGAGACCCTCAGCACCTTGGTCTGCAGCATAGCCAGACCTGCTCAAACCCCAGGGAAGGTTACCTGGCGGGAGAGCCCATGGAAGAGGCCCCGGGTGAGGTTGAGCATGTTGACGGACCCAGAGACCTCGGCATACATGTCCTTGATGCCAATGAGCCGGCAGATGGTAATGATGGCCCTGTGGCAGCGCAGGCCGTATCCTAGGAGACAGGAAATGGACTGAGCACCTGCCAGCATACTGTCTTTCGTGTGGCTCTGGGTTTAGGGAATGACATTTTGGCTTCACCACCCCCAGCTAGTGTGACTTCTAGGACGACATTTATTCAATGGTATGTACAAAAATTAAACAGAATATCTACCTTAAACGTAGTGGGGGGGAAACCACGATGTTACTTACATTAAAACTTTAGTGCCTGAAAACTCTTGGCCCTCTGCCCAGGCCAGCTCCCGTGTCCATGCCTGGTTACCATCAAGGGAGACGCCTGTCCTCACCCTCCTAGACCACTCAGCTGCCCTGGCAGCGACACCACTTCCCTCTCCTGGGAACACCTTCTGGCCTAAGTGGCAGCGTCTCCTGAATTGGTGGCTCCTGGAGTGCTTTCTCACCTCCCTGATGGCCTTCAGTGCTGGGGTGGTCTCCTCCCCTCTAGCCACGTGCCCTGCTCTTGGCCACCGGCAATCCCTCCTCCAGAAGAGCATCAAAAACACAAGCCAGGGCTGGGGCTATAGAGCAGAGCGCTTGCCCGGCATGTGTGAGGCACTGGGTTTGATCCTCAGCAAATCAAGGCTCCGGGGCACAACCTCTCACTGGCCATTGCTCTCTGAATTAAACAAAGACATCTGCAGGATCTTCCCCCCACAATATCATTATCACACACACACACACACACCCCGTGCCTGACCCCACTTACTGCACTGTCCTCACATGGCCTGTGCAGGAGGGCACACTGTACCTGGGGCACGCACCAGCCTGGAACGTTCTCCCAGACCTGCCCCTCTGCTCCTCTTCCTTCAGGATCTCACTCACACTGCCCCTGCTCAGAGGCCACCTCTGGCCACCCTGATGAAGGTGGCCCTCCTCCTCCTCTTGACAGCACTGAGGAAGGCACAAGGCAGTAGCTCAGTTGCTTAGGGCCTCACTAAGTTGCTGAGGCTGGCCTGGAACTTGCAATCCTCCTATCTCAGCCTTCTGAGTGTCACTGGGATTACAGGTGTGCACCACTGCGCCCAGCTCCTGACCTGAACTCCTGAGATTTAAAAAACTACAGTCAAATGAAACAGGTTCTTACTACAGAACTGCAAGCAAAATGCAAATCCAAATGTTTAAGAATTCTGCACCAAGAGTGCACTGGGTGTGACTGTCCCCATAACCAACACTGCCTGTGGCCTGTCCACAAGACAAGAAAGGCCATTTCTGCTCACCCAGTGCCTCAATGAATAGAGATCATAGAAGTTCAACAGTACTCAATGGTGAGGGGCTGGGGGAGCTCCGTGACAGCGCGTGCTTCACAGGTGTGGGGCTCTGCTTTAATCCCCAGCACCAAATAACAAGCCTAACACCACGACACTTGTAGAGGAACAGCACGTGACTGGCAGGAAAAAACACCGTCCAGCTGGGTGAAGGCTCCAGGAGGAACCACGTGCCCACTCATCCAACCGGACCACCACCACCTGCTCTGAATGCCTCAGCCACTCCAGGAACAGGCCTGGGCCTGTGCAGCCCGACCTTGGCTTCTTCCCCAGGAGCCTGGCCTTCCTCAGCCTAATTCAGGACTTCCATCTGTCACTCTCAGGATGAGTTCAAGGAGAGGCGAACAACCCCAGGGGGGAGGGTGGGACTGTGGTGCTTTCTCTGCTTTATGTTCAACAGAGAGTCAGAGCTTTCCAGTTACCTCTGGGCTATTTCTTCATCTTGATGTGTGTGTCCTCTTATATCTCAACGAGATGTCATGGAATACTGGGGGGTAAAGCAGACACAGGAGGGTCAGGCATGTGGCTTTAATGTCTGCAAAAGCCACAGAGCACTGGGTGCTGCCCTAAGCAGCCAGCCCACAGGACACACAGACGCTGACCCCACTCATTCTCCTGCCACCCCCCGAGGCCAGGCTGTTTCCTCATTTTGCACATTTGTAAGAATGCAGTCAGAGCAACACAAAGACACCCATTGGGCATGTCACAGACACACCAGGACACAGTGGCATTCTGCAAATCTTACAAGAAAAGACCCACACTCACTTGTATGGTCTTCATACCGCTCTATGTAATGCAAATAGTGGATGGCTTTGTTCTTTGCCTGAAGAAAGGAAGGAACAAATTCTCCTAAATCTCTCGCTGGGTTTCAAAACTATTTTATAAAGTATTTTATTATAAAAAATTCCACCTATGCACCTTAAAACATAAGGACTTAGCCACAATATCATTATCACACATACACTGACGATTCCTTTGTGATAAGCGACTGTGTGCCTGCAGTGCCCCCATGTGAACACAGAGCTTTTCATCTTCTACTAAATGTTAACAAAGAAAAACATGCACGTACTTTCCTGAAAGCATCCACCCGCTCAGTGGCCTTCCCAATGGCAAAACCTTCAAAAGAAAAAGCAAAACTTATGAAAAGGAAAGCTACTCTGACCCAGCCTGTGCCTCTCCCCAGCTCCCAGTTTGGGCTCTACAGCATTTCACGCCCTTCTTTCAACTGCCCACAGAACACCTGCTCTGCACAACCAGCCATGAAGAAAGCCAGAGATGTGCTCATCTGTTCTGAGGCATTCGACAGACTTGACATTGAGATACATAACATTACCTTTTATAAATCTCTAATAAAATGAAATATACTCAATTTTTAAAATTAAGTATGCTCTATATTTATAAAAGGCAAATGTTTTGGGGCACTTGTGCAAAGAGATTAAAATGACAAGAAGGGATAGGGGAAAAATACATTGTTATAGAGTAAAACTATGATTTCAGTAGAATTTCAATTTTAATTAACCAGAAAAATAAACCTAATAGTTTCCAATTTGTAAATGCTTTACCCTAAGAAATGAGGTCTATCACAAGTTGCAGAAATGCTTCCATTATTTGCTGCCACCATTTATTATTTAATTTGAAAAAAGTACTTTGTTTTAAAATTACACACAGGAAAATAAAATAGGCAAGACATCTGAGGCCTGGGATGAAAAGGGCTTGAATTCCAGTTCCTAGTTTAAACAGAACAAAGTAAACCATGGAAGTCCTAGAGGGAAATATGAGTGGACTTACTTATAATCTTCAAAAGGAGACTTTCTAAGCAAAACACAAACCAGAAGTGACCTAGGACTGATAAATTTGCTATGTTAAGGTTTAAAACTTCTGTGGATTTTAAAGCTTCGATGTGGAAAAAAATCCAAAACTAAGTCAAAAGATGATAAGACAAAAAAGGCTCATGTCCTTAACTTACAAGAAGCTAATCCCAATCAATAAAGACAAGAAAACCACCCAATTAAAACAATAGGCAAAGCACCTGGACTGACAGATGTCCAAAGGGAAAGCGCAACGGCCAATGAACACGCAAAATGGCGTCGGCACTCTCCTAACTTAGAAAGTACAGGTGTAAACTGGGAGAGACGTTTCAGGGATCATACTGACAATCAGTAAAGTCTGATACTACTCAGGGCAAGGATGGGTGGTACAGAGGGACATAAACTGATGCAACCTTTGAGGAGGAGATCTGGCAATACTTGACATTTACACCCAGTGCGGCAGCAATTTCAAGACATTTCTCCTATTTCTATATTTCCAAAAGTTCAACAAGCTCCATGTACAAAAAGGTCAATGTTATTGTTGTTGTTTGTAATAAATGATACAAATTTGGAAACAATAGGGATTGGGTCAAAAATCATGTCTATGCACACACTGGAACACTATGAAACCAATACCAGAAATCTGCTTATGCTAACAGAAGACCTCTCAGGGCAAAACCAAGCAAGAAGAGCAAGGTGCAAATTCATGGCTATAATAAGATCTCTGCTAAGCTTTTGATAAAAAGGTAAAGGGACACAAAATTTCAGAAAAGATATTTTTGAAAAGAGACAACAGTAACTGCTAACCATGGTCTCTTACAGCAACGCACTATCATGTATTTTGCTTTTGCTTTGAAATTTTCAAAAGGAAGCAACAAACAGTTTTTCAGTTCTATGTGAACACATTTCAAAAACAAGATGTTCAGTAGGGAAACTTTAAAAGTCTAAAGAAGAAAATTTAAATGACTGACAAACCTGCTAACCCAAGTGAACACTTATCAGTCAGTGTACAGTCTTCTAGTTTTTTTCCTTGCATAGAAATGACTTTAAAAAAAAAATCATGATTACATGACAAATTTTTAGCCAAAATTACTTATTGTGTAAGTAATTTTTCACAATTCTTTAATGGCTATAGAATATTACTTTGGAGGCCTGTGGTTGTGGCTCAGAGGGAGAGCACTCGCCTGGCATGCGTGAGGCACTGGGTTTGATCCTTAGCACCACATAAAAAATAAAGATCTTGTGTCCACCTATAACTAAAAATAAATATTAAAAAAAAGAATATTATATTGGACAGCTATCCTGTAACCAGGCCCGATTGAACTTGTTCTAAGGTTTCACTATTATGCACCATACAATAGTGTCTTAAGCCCTTTAAAATACCCAGTCCTCAGATGTAGGCCTTAAGAGCTTTTCTTTCTTTCTCTGAGAAGCTTCGTGGTTTACCACCAGGTTTGTGAGCCCAGACCTCTAGGCGGCTCTATTAGTAGAAAAAGTGAGACTGGCAGCAGGGCCCTGGCTTCCAGCCGGGCAGCCAGGCCTCTTTGTGTCCAGCGTCACCCCACTCACCTGCAGCTCCCTGCCCATTCCCCACAGCCACCAGGACACGGACTGATCTCTTCCTTCCCTCTTTGGCTGTCATATTGAAAACATTTCTGACCTAAAAGACAAAATGCTTCATCAATAGGACAGCTGAAGAAAACTCTGAGGTAGAGGACGAGGACCTGCTGGCTCAGCCACACAAGGCTTGGTGCAGGACCCAGCACCTCCTCCAGTCTGTAGGCACAAAAGCAAACTTCCCAAACAAACCCTCCCTCTGAAGCATTTCGGGAACACAATGGAAATAAGACTTTCTCTTCCTATTTCATTGGGTTATTAGGAGAGTTAACTAAGATAATCTTTAAAGGAATTTACAACTACACAACTCAATGTACCCCATCTTAATAAATGTACACAGGAAAGAAAACACTATGGATTAAACTTTGAAATAGTTTAACACTGATTATAAGACAAATTCCAGTATCAAAGGTACTAAAATATCTTAGAAATGATGAAATGCAACGTAAGGAAAAAACTTCGCAGGACTGGACTGCTATGTTAAGGATCAGGCTTAAACAAGAATACAGAATTTGGAAACACCTATTCATTATAAACTTCAGGAAAATCTCCCATTTTTTCAGCCTATTTTAAAGGCCAGGAATTATGAAACTATTAACTAAACTGCTTAAATGACAGTTGTCCCCTTTCCTTCCTAGGAAGAAGTTTAAGGAAAAGGGAGGCTGAGGCCACACTTTTGAATGATCTTATAGGAAACAACCTACATATGAAAGACTCTTTCAGTGGGATTAACTTTCAAAAGCTATGAACTGGGGTGTGTGTAGGGGCACACGCCTGTAATCCATGTGACTCAGGAGACTGAAGCAGGAAGAAGGCAAAGTCAAGGCCAGCCTGGGCAACTTAGCGAGACCCTTCTCAAAATAAAAAGTTAAAAGGGCTGGGGATGTGGTTTGGTGGCAGAGTGTTTGCCTAGCAATGCACAAAGCCCTGGGTTCAATCTCTAGAATTGGGGTGGGGGGAATAACACACAATGGGATACCAACATAAAACACTTGTAAACATATTTTAAAAATTCCATAATATAACTGATATTGAAGAAATAATATACATATTCAGAGAGGCTTTGTCACAAATTTGATATATAACTTATTCCACAATTTGGGGAGGTACTGGGAATTGAACTCAGGGCACTTGACCACTGAGCCACATCCCCATCCCTTTTTCGTATTTTATTTAGAGACAGGGTCTCACTGAGTTGCTTAGGGCCTTGCTTTTGCTGAGGCTGTGGAACTCACCATCCTCCCTCCTTAGCCTCCCAAACTACTGGGATTTCAGCTGTGCACCACCGAGCCCGGCTCTGTTCCACATTATGAAACACTGATTAAATGCACAGTGCCAGCTCCAAGGAACACTGGCCATCAGAGAACCACCCTGGAAGGGTGGTTCAAGCACACCTGATACAGGATCTGTGAGCAGCCCAGAGACCACTGCCCTAGTCAAACTGCACACTGGCCATAACCTGAGGCTTTCTGCCCCTGCCCCTGCTCCTCCCAACCTGTTCTCTGATTGTGTCCTAGATACAACTGGTGTACAGCTCCACAAGAGGCCACCACATAGCACACTCTAGCTCCAGGAAGAAGGAACTTAACATAATCTCCAAATTGTGCTCCTGAATTTGCCCCTCACAAACCTCAATTTCATAGTCCCCACAAACCAAGGCAGCAGTGGGGACCACCAACATGAAGGAACTGAACTTCAAATTGTGTTAATTCCTCCCTGAACTTGAGTCTGTGTCCGAGAGATCACTGTCACCACAGCTCTGCTCAGCTCCTCCTGCCCACGCGACCCCGGCAACCTCTCCAGAGGACCCTGGGAGTTGAGCTCGGCAGGCCTACCTCGAGTATCCTGGTATCAAAGTCCTCATAGGTCTCTACAAGGAGAGAAGAAAAAGCACACAGATAAGAGCATCCACGCTGCTCACGTGGGGCAGCCTTTCCCAGGTGCCCTCAGACTTCTAATGGGAAGAACCTGAGCTCTCTGGTGCCGCTCTCCAGGCTGCGCCCCAGTTCCCATCATCCACGGGGACTGCCTGGCCTGACTTCACGAGCTCAGCCACGACTCTCTGACCGCAGCCTCCCCCTCTCCAGCTCCCTGCTGCCGGCTCCCGAGGCACAGGTTCCTGGAGCGCCGACACCTCCAGAGCCTTCCTCGCTGCTTTCCCATCTGGTCTCCTGGGCTCTTCACAGCCTCTCTCACCAAAGTCCCTCACTCCTCATAGATCTCGCCAACGTCCTCAATCCCTACACTTTTGTCTCTACCGCCCTCTCCAGGCCAGAACCCACGCAGCTGTCTGGTCACAAGTGGCCTGCTGCTGCTGCCGGGAGAGATCAGAGCCTGGCCTACGCTCACCACTCTCAACTGCGGGTCTGACCCGCTCGGGAACTCCCGGCTCCTCAGCTTTCAGTTCTCTTAATTCAGCCTCCGCTCACCACCACAGCTGTTTCCAACACTCCCCTATTCTCTTGCTTTTACTTATTACACAAAATCTCAATTACAAAATAAAATAGGAGAGCAGAATAAAAGCTTCTGTACCCAGCAGTCGGCTTTGAAAGCGGTCAGCTCCAGAGTCAATCTTCTTTCCTGGACACTGCCAGGGTCCCACCCACTGGGTGATAGTGAAGCCAGTGCCAAGTGCCACCTTCTCATCAAGAAATATTCTGGTGGCCATGTTCACCAATGCCACTATCTGGCTTGATGACTCCTCACCAAAGCTACCAGATACCAGGTGACCTCCCCGCCTTTCCACCCCCATTGCACAGGCTCACCCAAACCTGCACCCTGCCCCTGCTGGCTAACAGCAGCCTGTCTGTCTAAACTCTGGATCTGGTTACTGGGGACTTGGCTCGTGGGCAGGTCCTCTCCCTCCCAGACCTCCACCCTCCTGCACGCTCGCCCCATCCTCTCCAGCCCAACCGTTCCTCTACTTTGAGCCAAACTCCTGTTTGCTTTCTCCTCTCCCACTCACTGGCAAGAGCAAGATTTTCAGGTGAATCTGCCTTTGTGGGGAGGGGGAGGCTTTGTTTTCTAATTCAGCCTAAGTGTCGTCAGTTTTTGTTTCATGTTTGCTTTTACGAAGGCTTAGTGACAGCTCTCTGGGGTCTCTCAACTCTGCTGTTAAACAGCACTCCAAGCCTGAGGCCACGTGTTTGGGAAACGCTGTGCCCTACAAATCTATAATGCACACCACCATGTCTAAGGCACCTGCTAAGGCACTGGGACCCAGGGCTTTCCATCCTGTTGGAGGAACACTTCCTGGTTACAGGCCTCTAGTGTCCCACAAATGCAACCGGGATAACAATGTGGAAAGTTAGTCAAAGAGGTCAAATTCTTTTTTCAGAAAGGGTAATCTAAACAGACAAGTAAACAATAAAATTATTTTCAGAAACACTGTAGGACGATACGTCCTCTACCAAAGGCAAGCAAACCAGGCCTCCACTACCTCCATTGGGACCAGGGTCCGGGGGACCGACACTGAGGCCACCCCATGTGTTCCCGCTCCAGCCTCGCTCCCGCTTCACTTTCATCCTCTGCTTCCAGTCCCACTCTTCCCTCTGCTGGAGCATGTCAGCCGCCACCTGCTCCTGCTCCTCCTTGCTCCTCTGGGCAATGGTCTGCACGGCTCCATTTCTCATGAGAGGGGCATTCAGACCCGGCCACAAGAAGCCGGAGCGTCCTGAAGGGTAAAGATTATAGGTAAGTGACAACTTCTAAAAGGTGCTCACTCTTCATGTTGCTAAGATGCCAGGGAACGCGTGCACAGACACCAGCACAGTATTGTGGAGTTGGAGCTGATGCGATCACTTGGCAGGTGACCTGGCACTGTCACAGTTTTATGCACATCTACCCTACAGGCATGTGACCGCATTTTCACTTTTACCAAGAGAAACACTCGTGAGGCCTGTGAGCGCTAAGATGTCTGCTGAAACACGACCTGTAATGCAGGTCGGCAACAGAGTCGGCAACAGAGGAACGGCTGAACGCACAGCCAGCAGGTGCCATATCCTGCACAAAATCAAAAGCCGTTGCTCTCGGGCTGGGGATGTGGCTCTCAAGCAGTAGTGCGCTTGCCTGGCATGCGCGCGGCGCGGGGTTTAATCCTCAGCACCACATACAAATAAAGATGTTGTGTCCACCAAAAACTAAAAAATAAAATATTAATTTCTCTCTCTCTCTCTCTCTCTCTCTCTCTCTTAAAAAAACAAAAAAAAAACAAAAAAAAACAAAAAAACGTTGCTCTCCAGGTTCTGATGTGGAATGATTTCTAAGACATGTTATTATTATTACTTTTGGTTCTGGAAATTGAACCCAGTGGCGTTCTACCACTGAGCCACATCCCCAACCCTTTTTATTTATTTTGAGACAGGGTCTCACTAATTCTTGAGGCAGGCCTTGAAACTTGTCATCCTCCTGCCTCAGCTTCTCCAGTCGCTGGGGTTAAGGGGTTTGCCACCATGTCCAGCCCTGAGACCTCTTATTGGGTTAAAAAAAAAAAAAAAAAAAGCAGATTACACAATTGCATGTACCATATAGTATAATTATCTTTTTCTTTTCTTTTCTTTTTAAAGACGATATCTATTTCTTTTAGGGAATTGATACAAAAGCGCGCACCAGCACACACAAAAACAACTGAAGGAAATACCAATATGAGACCAGTGGCCCCTCAGGGGAGACAATGGGAATGTGGATGGCAGGAAGGACATCAGGGGCTTTTAGTTTTCTCTACACTCCGCGTTTTTACTGAGAAGGTATGCATACGATTTTTATAATTTGAAAACATAAATTATAGCCAGACACAGTGGTGCATGTGAGCAGTCCCAGCTAGGTGGGAGGCTGAGACAGGAGGGAGGTTTTAACCTGCAAGTTCAAGACCAGCCTGGCAAGACCAGATGGCAAGACCTGTCTCAAAAATAATAATAATAATAATAATTATTATTATTATTAACATTATTAAAAATAAATAACAAATGCTTAAAAACTAAAACAAGATACAAGTAATAAAAGCACCCAAGCAGATGTGCAATCTTAGAAGTGCAGCACAAGGTGCTTCCTTTATTTCTGAAAGGTTGTTAGTATCAAAAGCGATGAGTCTGCACAACAGTAAAAATAAGCCAATTCAAGTTCACCTATCCTATTTTTGCTTTCAAAAGCACAAGTATAAACAATCACATCACCACGTGAAGGACCAAGGCCAAGTGCGGCCCACCAGCTGATTTGTAAATAAAGTTTTACCGGAACACAGCTGGGCCTGTCCAACCATGTGCTGTGCAGGGCAGTTTCTGTGTGACAGCAGCCCAGTTGAGTAGCGGCAACAGGCCCTGTGACTACAGATCTGCTCTTGGTCACTGTCTTCTCTGGGCAGGGGAAGCCTGCCAGCTCTCTGCGAGCTCCACCTGCCTGCACTGGGCTGTGTGCAGCACAGGACCTATCACAGCTGTGCCCCATGGAGTACGTGACACTCTGGGGCAGCTGGTAAGCCCCCTGGTTGGACTCTAAACCATGGATTCTTATGCACTTAATGAGAATGTTTCCAGTTTGCCAAATATCCATAAAATCGGGGGAAAACACTTTAAAAGCACATAGACTCTTTTTAGAACAAAGTTTGCCGTTGGGCCCCCCCAGGCCTCCCTCAGACCCAGCTTGCTTGCTATTTCTCCCCTTCCCAAGATCATCAGTTTCCCACCCCAAGTTCAGGACCAAATCTGAAAACTGTCAAAACAACCAAACACGTTTACCTTCACCAATGACCTGACCCCTGTTCAGATCCTTCCTTCTCTTTTTTTTGCTTCTTTTGCCTCTTCCTTTTCTTGCCCCAGCACCAGTCTCTGCTAAAGCACCTTTCCAGAGCTCATCTGCTGTCACTGTAAGGAAACGGGGTTTTGAAAAACTCTGTAGTTGTAAAGCAAAGATCTACACTCTCCTAAGAATAAGAAAGGCCAGAAAGCCCAGCTTCATCCATGTCACTGAGGGAATGAAAATAAAATAAAATCATACAGTGAACATAAAACATGATTACATTTGGAAAACACAAGAGGAGACAATTCCACTTTGTTTCCACAAAAGATGGCTAACATTAAATCCCAGTAAGTCCCTGACCAGTAAGTAGACTTGCTTCCCTGATGTCTGCCAATCACAACTCAGGTCTCAGTAGTGACGTCTCTTGAACTTCTCCAAATGATATGTCCTAGCAAAGGCCCAGCTAAAAACAGTAAGGGCCTTCTTGGTGTGACTCTAAATCAGCAGGGTATCTGGGGCACAATTCAATACTTCTAGGCCTTGGGTGCCCCAAATGAGGGGCTCAGATAAACTAGTGCTCTCCAAATACAGCTGTAGCACATGAGATAATTCTAGTTGCATTTTTAGTTGAATAATCACTAAAATGTTAATTCGTTTATGACAGAAGAAAAATTAAGATAGGAAAGCACCCCTACTTTCCTGTTGCAGGAAGTGGAAGTGTGTGCCAGTCTACCTACATTTAGTGAAGAAGCTGTAGGGTCTGTACTGCTGGCCTGACCGGCTGGTGGGAGGAGAGATACAGCACTGTGTCTGTAGCGCATGACTCAAGCTGGTGAAGTGTCGGCTGTCTCTGGTTCCCTGCAGTGACAAAGGGCCTACAGAGAGATGAAACAAAACCAAGTTAGATGCTCCCTGGCTGTGGAGCTGCCAGCACCAAATAACTGTGACTTGATGAAAATAAGTCTCTAAAAATTCTAATCTTTTAAGAATCATATTTTGAGGACAATTGTTATTTAAAAAATAAAACCAAACTTTTAGGAATGAAAGCCACCTAAATGCCCTTCCTAGAGAGGTCATGGTTCATTTCCACAGTGGATGTCCCAGTCTCAAGAAAGCTCTGTACAGCCAGGGTTTCTGTCCTGCATTATCCAGCCCAAGCTCCTGGGCTGCTCTGGGCAAATGGCGCCCTCTGCTGTATGCAGCTGGGCAGTGGACAGATGAGGAAAGACCTTCAAGTGAAACTCTTCAGAAGAACAAGACTCAATGTGTAGAGGGTACCCTGCCCTTTATGTTCAAAACACAGGGAAGCAGGGAAGGCATGCTGTAGACAGCTCCAGAAGATCAGGCAAGAGACTGAGGAGCGGCTGCCTCTGTGGAAGAAAACAGGGGCACTTAAGGTTGGATGTGAAAGACCCGCATTTTTGTATTTTGAGGGATTTTTTTTTTTTTAACCACATGCATCTATTACTTGAGAAAAGGTTTTAGAACAGCCATGTCTGAGAGGAAGCCATCTGACCAGTCCCAGGGATGGCGGTTTCACGTGAGGAAGAAGGCAGAGGTGACAGGAACAGGTGGTGATGAAGGAGTGGGACAGTGCTGGCAAGATCAGTGCATGCACAGATTCTTGAGCTCTGTGCTTCACTAGAGAAGTGACAGGATTCAAACAGCCCTGGAGGGAAAGTGGCCTTTAGGGTATTGGCTTGATAAACACAAAACAAAAACCTGACAACAGCTGTTTTCAAGTCTGAGTGAAGCCATGCAGAGGACAGTAACTGCAGATTCATCAGCAGCATCAACCATGACTCACAGGACCAGAGAAAGAAAGCGGGTAAGGACAGGGAGAGTGACATCTAAGGGTGGTAGGAAGCCATCGAAATACTTCCACTGAATACAGAGACCCAAACACAAAGGGATAATCTTTGATTACTGGACAGCACTTAATACGACCATTTTGTTTCAAATGTAGGCCTATGAGATACATTTGCCAATGCCACAAGGAACTGGATGACTGGATGAGATTTCAACACTAATTTCGATTCCAGATGATTTGCTCACCTGTGGGGAGGGAGATCGCACCTAGCACACAGATGTCCTCTAGACCTGTAGCCCACCTGATGAACTACCAAATAAAATGTAGCCAGAAAACATTGGGTCTTCATTTTTTTTGAAGTTGTTGATGGATCTTTATTTATTTATATGTGGTGCTGAGGATCAAACCTAGTGCCTCACATGCTAGGCAAGCACTCTGCTACTGAGCTACAACCCCAGCCCTGGGTCTTCATTGTTTAACAAACCAGAACTTTATCATTACAAATCTCATTCTGCTATACACAGCCTTTCTTGTAAACACCTTCATCTTCAACACATATCTAATATTAAAACATTTCATCTTGCTCTGTTCAGCATTATAATCTTTAATGTAGTTCAAGAAGTGTAAAAATTATTAACAGATTTTTTGGAAAGACTGAAATATCACTCATAGCTAATAATGTACCCAGCCTAAAAGAAACCAACTGTCAAAAATAAAAAGAAATCAACTTTAGAATTTAGAAATAGCCACTTGTTTTTTGTTTGTTTGTTTTAATGGGAGGCAGGGAAGAACTGGGGATTGAACCCAGGGCTTTGTACACATTAGAAATAGTCACTTTTTCTGGATGCATGGCACATGGCTGTAATCCCAGTGACTCAGGAGACTGAGGCAAAGGATTGCAAGTTCGAAGCCAGCCTTAGCAACTTAGCAAGAACCTGTTTCAAAATAAAACATAGGTCTGGGATATACCTCAGTTGGTAGAGTGCTTGCCTTGCATGCACAAGGCCCTGGATTCAATCCCCAGCACCATCAAAAAAATAAACAAAGAAAAAATATATCAAAAGGGCTGGTTATGTAGCTTAGTGATAGGGTGCCCCTCAGTTCAATCCTCAGTACCACCAAAACAACAGTCAATTTTCATGCACACTTGTATAAATGGTTTTGCTTACATTGTGTCACGATTTTTTTTTTAATATTTTATTTACATTTTAGTTTTCGGCAGACACAACATCTTTGTTTGTATGTGGTGCTGAGGATTGAACCCGGGCCGCACCCATGCCAGGGGAGTGTGCTACTGCTTGAGCCACATCCCCAGCCCCGTGTTATGATTTTTTAAAGAAGAAAGTTCAGTAGTTCAGGCTGAGTCACGTTCTGAAGCTCACTTACAGATCACAATCCACCTCACTTATCAACTCTGTTCTGATCCTTTGAGTTCTTATTAAGTTTAGGTCATGAGACCCCAGACTCAGGAAGCAACAACCCTGCAGCCTAAAGTGGGATAGGCCACAACCCCTCAGGTGGGGACGGAGAGGCCCCCAGGGTTCTACCTCAGCACACATCACGTTCTACACCAAGAACTCCTTCCTTCTCACTTGGGTCTCTTCTAGGAAAACTGGTTGGTGAGAGATTTTAGAAAATTTATTACTATGTTTCTGACTAATTTGTTGCAGCATTTAGAAAAATAGAGTGATAAGGAAAGCAATCAACTTCTTAAAAGTCAGGCAATTATGAATTTCAGGAAAAAATGTAACAGTAGAATACTACCTAGCTCCACTCTGAATGTGCACATAATTTAATAACAAAAACAATGCCCAGAGATTCAGTCCAAACTCGGCTTCTACCTATAGTGGAAGAAAGTAAGGGTAAGGATAGACTGTTACATCTCCAATTAGCATAACAATGTTGTTTAAAGAAGACTGAGTGTATTTAGAAATATAACCAGAGGAAGGTGAAAGAATTAGTGTTCCTAGATGATGGGAAGGAGCAGAAAAGGACTAGGAATGAAAGCTCTGAGCCTTTTACGACCTTTTGGAAACTCAATTTTTTTTTTTTTTTTTTTTACTTCCGGTGTGGAGCTGGGGATTCAATTTCGGGCCTTGGGCACCCTAGGCAAGGCTCAACCTCTGAGCCGCACCCCCAGCCTGAAAGTTAATATTTTAATGAATAGCACAGCAACCTGCAGTGAGGACAGCTATCCCTATCAGGCCCTACACCGGCTCAGGTCAGGGCAGTGCCTGGCACATGTTAAGGGGTAAATAAACTGTTTATAAATCAGTGAGTGAATCAACCAAGCAACAAATCAAACTGGTTGATTCACAGTGGGTGTGACAGGTCGTAGGAAATCTGCCATTAGGGAGAAAGCCCTGTCAGCTGGACTTCTCCCAGGATCTCCAAGGCATCTCACAGGTGGGTCTACAAGAGGAAAAGGCAGGAGACCCACAGGGAAGCCCAGCACTCAGGAGTCCCAGAAGCTCAAGGTGAAAGGGCCAGGCTTCCTTGCACAGCAAGGTTGGCCTGGACTTCCCAGAAGGCAGCTGAACAGAGGCCCTGCACTATGTCAAGGAAGTCTGTGTCCACAGGAGGGGGCATCACAACAGCCAGAAAGCTCTGGGACCAGCCCTGCTTCACTGGCTGTGTGATTTCTTTCATTCTTTTTTGGGGGAAGGTACTGGGCATTGAATTCAAGGGTATTTAACCACTGAGCCCCATCCCTAGTCCTTTTTATTTTTATTTTAAGACAGAGCTGGCCTTGAACTTGCAACCTCCTGCCTCAGCCTCCGAAGTCACTGGGATTACAAGTGTGCACTACTGTGCCTGGCCTGGCTGCATGATCTTGAACAAGTCACTTGGCTTCTCAGAGATTCACCTTATCATCTCTAAAATGCGAATAAGCTCATGAAAGCCAGTGTGAGGGCTGAACAAGGTGATATGTTTCAAGCCTAGTGCACAATACCTACTCAAAAATGGCAACCATTATTTTTTAAAGCCTTGAACTACAACAATTGCACTCATAAAAAATTTGAAAAATACTCAAGACGGTACAATACCATCATCAAGGACATGCCTTGTCCATTCACATTTTCAAATCTACAGAAACTCTTATTAAATCTTATGAGAACAGATACTTCCCAAATGAATCTCACCATTGCTGAGAGTGGTCTTCAGCGCCAAAACAGAAGATGTTGGAAAGGTGTTCAGGGAAAGCTGCCAGCACCAGAAATGACCTGTCAATTAAAAATAAGTAAATAAATATTTTTTGGTTCCAGTGCTGGGGTTGAACCCAGGGCCCGGAGCCTGCAGGCACGTGCTTCACCACTGAGCCACATCCCCTCTTCGTTTTTTGAGAAAGGGTCTCCCTAAGTTGCCCAGACTGGTTTCCAACTTGCAATTCTCCTGTCTCAGGCTCCCAAGTTGCTGGGATTACAGATGAAGGCCTCTGCACTCAGCAAAAAGTGGAGTTGTTTTATGGTGTGGGCAATAGAACCCAGAGCCTCACATATGCTGGGCAAGTGCTTTACCACTTAGCTATGTCCACAGGCCTCCAACAAGAATAAATAAATTTTAAAGATACATTCCTACATGAAGAGGGACATTTAAAATAATAAGGTGAGCCACCTACTGTGGCACAAACCCGCAACCACAGATACCGAGGAGGCTAAGGCAGGGGAAGTGCAAATTCAGGTCTGGAGATATAAAGGGTTGAGGATGTGGCTCTGTAAAGCACAATAGGGTGCAATGCCCAGTACCCCAAAAATAAATAAAACAGTAACATTCACAGAATAATACCATCCACAGAATTAAAGAACTAAGAGAAGTGGATGAGTGATTTCCAGGCTTAGTGACCACTGGCCAGGTAGCTGCCATCATGCTGCACCTTCTCTTCACCCTCCCATCAACCAGGCTTCATGCTTGGCAGTCACCTTAAAAATCCCTCTGCCGTGGGCCACACCTCTGCTGTGGTCCTGTTGCCACTTCTTTGTTCAGGCCTTAGCATCACTCAGACACAGGTTCAAGGTTTTTTAATGGGTCTCCCACCTCTCCCCTTGTATTTACCACCTTTCTACAGTAAGAGGCTTCATCAATTAACAGCCCTGACATGTCCTTCCCTGGCTTCCTGCTGCCAAGTTACAAATTCTGGGCACAGCCTGCAGGACTGCCACATGGCCCCAGGCTTCCACACCAGCCTCCTGCTGCCCCTGCCCCACCCTCCCCATAGCCATCCAAACACACAGTTAGTCTTGAATTCGCTCTCATACACTTTTGTATATGAGATCCTGGATCCACCAGATCCTGGATGCTCAGCAGCTCTTGTGAAACCTCCACCCTCTGGAGCCCCCACAGCACCAGGCTGACTGTACCTCCCTGTGCAACCCTTCATACAGTGTGGTTCTCCAGAACACACTTAGACAGCATTTGTGGGCAACTGGTTTTTGGCAGAGGGACCATGACCATTCAATAGGGGAAAAGGAATGTGTTCAATAAATGGTGTTGGAATAACAGGGGGTCAACCCATAGAAGAATGAAGTTGGGGGGCTGGGGAGATAGCTCAGTGGTAAAGTGCCTGCCTAGCACACATGAGGTCCTGAGTTCAATCCCCATCACCACATAAAAAAAAAAAATAAACAACAACAATAAAAAAGATATTTAAAAAAATACAACTTAATTATTTGGGGCTGGGGATGTGGCTCAGGCATTAGCGCGCTCGCCTGGCATGCGAGCGGCCCGGGTTCGATCCTCAGCACCACATACCAACAAAGATGTTGTGTCTGCCGAGAACTAAAAAATAAATATGAAAAATTCTCTCTCTCTCTCTCTCTCTTTAAAAAAAAAAAAAAAAGAAGAAGAATGAAGTTGGAGCCCTACCTCACACCTTATGTACAACTTAATTCAAAATGGACTAAAGACCTGAAGGTAAGAGCTACAACTATAAAACTCCTAGAAGAAAAACAGAGGTAAATTATCATGACCTCGGGTCTAGCAATGTTTCTTAAACATAACTCCAAAAGTACAAGTGATAAAAAGAAAAAAAAAGAAAAAACCCATAAACCAGACTTCACCAAAATTTAAAACCTGTGTTTCGGGGATGGGGATAAAGCTCAGCTCAGCGGTAGAAGAACCAGCATGCCTGGGTTCAGTCTCTAGCACTACAAAAACAAATAAACAAAAACCTTGTATGCCTCAAAAAAACACTATCAAGCCAGGCTTCGTGGTGCATGCCTATATTCCCAGCAGCTCTAGGGGCTGAGGCAGGAGGATTGTTGAGTTCAAAGCCAGCCTTAGAAAACCCCTAAGCAACTCAGTGAGACCCTGTCTCTAAAAATATATATATAAACAAGGGTTGAAAATGTGTCTCAGTGATTAGGCACCCCTGGGTTCAACCCTCAGTACAAAATAAAAAAAACAAAAAAACAAAAAACCCACAAACTATTAAGAAAGTTAAAAAACAACATATGGAATAAAATTCTGCAAATCATACATCTGATTAGACATCTTTAGAACTCCTTACAATTCAATAATAAAATGAAAACCCAATTTTAAAAGAGCCAAAACACTTGAACAGACATTTCTCAAAAAAACATGTAAAAATGGCTAATAAGCACATGAAAATACATTCATTATCCATCAGGGAAATGCAAATCAAAATTTCAAATTAATTCCATTTCATACTCACTAGGATGGCTATAATCAAAAGAACAGATAATAAGAAATGTTGCTAAAGAAAAATCAAAACCCTCACTGTACCCTCAGGTACTTTGAAAACATTCTGGCCATCCCTCAAGTGTGGAATTACCATTTTATCCAGCAACTCCATTCCCAGGCACATACTCAAGAGAAAAGAAAATAGACACACAATGTAAAAACATGGCATGCTGATGTTTACAGCAACATTAGGCATAATAGCCAAAAGATGGAAAACAACCCAAGTGTCCCTCAACTGATGAGCAGATAAAGTGTGGTGATGGACACGTTACAATTCAGCCCTAAGAAATTCAGGATGATACATGTTACAATGTGGATGAATCTTGATGACCTTGCACTGAATAAGCCAGCCATGTATGTGGTTCTACTTACATGAAATGTCTAGAACAGGAGAGCTAAGAAGAGTGGAAAATAGATCAGTGGTGGCTACAGCTAAAAAGCTTCCTTCTTGGAGTGATAAAAATGTTCTAATTAGATTATAATGATAAATGCACAGGTTTGTGCAAATATTGTGCACTTCAAATAGATGAACTGTATGGTATGTGAATTATAGTTCAAGAAAGCTGAAAAAAAAAAACCAAAAAAAAATAGTTATACACAAGAAGACAAAAAAGGGGGGGACGGGGAAACACACTTTGGTGTCAGGAATTTTGGGTGCAAAAACCTATGTCCCTTGCTCAATCTATGTGGCTCCCTCCACCACCTGTATAAAGAGTATAATAACAGAATCTACTCCATAAAGGGACTGGGAAGGCAGTGAGGGAAAACGCATGAACAGAGGAAGACAGTGGCTGGCACACAGTTTAGACTCATGAAGGAAGACAGCCTTGAAATACTAGGAGATGGGGAAAGAAAAATAAAAGGGAAGAGACAATCATAAAGACAAAAGAAAAGAATATTAAGGTCAGATTTTCTGCCAAGATTGCTGGTGAAATTTTTTGCTACAAAATGAGTTACCAAAAAAAAAAAAAAAAGGACTTTGAGAGTTTTAGGGGGCTTTGAGTTCCACAATTGGAAATGCTGAACTGTGGACTTAACAACAAAATAGGGCAGAGAAGGCAGGCGGCGGCCACGCAGCGGCCCTGGAGCCAACCTTAGGCAACACAGCAGCAGGGCGCCTTCCTAGGGTGCACACAACCCACCAGGGCCCCGGGGGACAGGAAAGGCGACACTGAGGGCTGACGTCCGAGTCATCCGTCTCTGCACGGAGGCCACCGGCCAGCTGGAATTCAGCTGACGGAGGCCAGTGCTCTCCGACTCCACCTGGACAACCACCATCACCTTCAGAGCCCCGCGGGCGCCTCTCAGCCCCGAACCCGGTGGGCATCACCATGTGACCCGGGGGGTCGCGCCTGCCCGCCGGGAAAGCAAGGCTCGCCAGTTCCCTCCTCTTCACCAAAACGAACCGTGAAGAACCGACTACACTTCACGTCACTTTACAGCCAAGCGCCCCGACGCCAGAGAGGCAGGGAACGCGCGCAAGGTCACCCAGCGGTCCCGGGCTGGAAGGGAGAGCCGCGGGACGCTGCTCACTTCCCTCCGCCCGGACTCCCTCAAGCCCTGGCGACCCCCGGCTCCCGCGCCCCCTCCCCGCGCTCACCGGTCGACACACCGCACACCGCAGGAAAGCGGCCCTCAGCGCGCACCGCCGCCGCCATGCTGAAGCGCGAGCCCCGCCTCCTCCCTCCGGGGCAGCCGGTCGTTCGCCTGCCACGAGGCTCCTCGTCAAACGGCGGGCCCCAGCCCTGGGCTGGAGGTGCGAGACCCGAGGACCACGCCGTAGCCCATATCGCGTTGGAAGGATTATCCGGTTGGGCCACAGGGTAGGTTGGATCAGGCGTAGCCGCGGACAGCTCCGCGGGGTCCTCGCGCTAGGGCCCGGGGGCGGGGCTGGGGCGGGGCCAGCCCCGGGCGCGGGTCGGCGAGTTGGAGGCGGCCGCTTGTGAGCGCCTGGGAGGTCGGGCTGGCGCAGCGAGCTCTCCAAGCTACCCCTGGCCGGGACCCACGAAGTGTAGGGAGGATCCACAGGGTGGATAAGACAGGGTGGAGAGATTGAAACCCGCTCCAGGAAAGCCCTGGAGTTTTGCAGATGAAGTACTTTGCTCGAGTTTCACAGGCATTTCTGCATTTATTCTGATTCCAACGTGTGGTCGTCACACACGCGTATCCCAGGGTTTTCCCGTTCATCTCAGGCTCCGCTTTATGCAGTCTGTTCTTGCACAAATGATGCACAAACCTGCCACAAAGGACGGCAGGAATGTGTTGTGAGAAACGGACTCCTGCTCAGATAGTCTTTAACGATCGATCGGATCAAGGTTAGAATGTTGAGATATACAGAAAAGTAAAAATCGTGGCAGAGCCTACCAAGACTGACATAGTTGGCTTGGGGTTGTGGCTCAGCGGTAGAGCACATGCAAGGCCCTGGGTTCGATCTTCAGCACCACGGAAAAATGAATAAATAAAACAAAGGTATTGTGCCCAACCACAACTAAAAAGTATATATTTACAAGAAAAAAAGTGACACAGTTGTTGTGCACTGCTGACCTTTGGGGCTAAGTGAGACAAAAGCCAGTTCAGTATGGACAGCCCAGGTCAGATCGGTGGCAACTTTCTGGTCTGTGTTGTGGTCAAGCCTTCAAATGCTGTAAGGTCACTAGCAAGTTTGTTTTTTATTTTGGTTGGCATGTTGTTTATACCTAAATAACTATACTTTTGAAATAATTATACATTCACAGGAAGTTGCAAAATTAGTACAAAAAGATACCCATACACCATTCACCCAGTTTCCCGAAATGGTAATATTTTACAGAACTATAATGTGAAAACCAGGAAGTTGGCATTGATGTAACCCACTGAGTTTGTTCAGATTAATCAGTTTTGCATGGACTCATCTGTGAAAGTGTGTGTGTGGAGTTCTATGCAATTGTAGCAGAAGTAGACTTATGTAACCACCACCACCATCGATGTACAAAACTTCTATCTCCACAAAGATCCCTCCTTTTACCTGTAGAGACACTCATCCACCCTCCCAACATCTGGAAGATGGCAACCACCAATCTATTCTTCATATCTATAATTTTGTAAACTTGAGAACATTTAGTTATTACCATCCTACTCACAAAAGAAGAAATTCATGTGTTGATATAAGATGAATAAAATTTATTTATAGATACCATTCAAATGTAGAGAGAAGAAATTGAAATAAAATATGTATTTCATTAAAGTTTAAACTGAAACAAATACAAAAATAAAAAATAAAAAAAATAAATGGAGTCACATAGTGTGTGATGTTTTGAGTTGGCTTTTAGACTGTTGATGTCTATTCAAGTTGGTTTATAGTTTCTTACTTTTATTACTAAGTACTTATTATTACTGCCATTTTTTTTAACCATTTGCCCTTTCTAGCATATTTGGCTTGTTCCCAGTTTGGGGCTATTCCAACCAAAGCTATCATAAACACTCATGTACATATTTTAGACATTTAAACTTTAAAAATTGTAGCAAATACATGTAAACTTTACCATCTTAACCATTTTAAGTGTGCAGAACATTGGCATTAAATAAATTCATATTGTTGTGCTATCATAATCACCTTCTGTTCATAGTATTCATTTCCTCTGTGCTGGGTGTGGTGGCGCACACCTGTAATCCCAGCTGCTTAGGAAGCTAAGGCAGGAGCATCACAATTCAAGGCCAGCCTTAGCAGCTTAATGAGACCTCATCTTGAAATAAAAACAATAAAAAGAGCTAGTGATACGGCTCAGTGGTAGATCACCCCTGGATTCAATCCCTAGCGCTGGGGGGGAAATTCTTTACATTTTGAAAAACTGAAATTGTACTTACCAAATGTTAACTCCCCCTCCCTGTCTCTCAGCCCTACCATTCCCCTTTATGTCTCAAGAAGTATGCCTACTCTGAGTACCTCATACAAGTAGAGTCACATAGTATTTCTCCTTTTTCTCGTTGATTTCACTTTAGTAGCATTTGGCAGAATCGACCTTTAGAGATCAATAACATTTGCATGCACATGCGTGTGCACACACATATAACTCCATATATATGTCATGTATACAGCTGTTGCCTATATATAACTCCATCCCTGTGGTGTTTATATAGTCACTTGTCAAGGGACAATTGGGTTATTTCCACCTTTTGTCTATTGTGAATAATGCTGCCATGAACATGGGTGTATGAGCATGTCTTTGAGTCCCTGCTTTCAATTCTCTGAAGTGTATACCAACCCCATACCTATTTCTGCATGGGCATAAGATTTCATTTCTCTGGAATATGCCAAGTTCTAAGATTCCTAGATGTATGGTCGGTATATGCTCTGTTTTTAAAGAAACTGCCAGCTGGGTGCCGTGACATCTGCCTGTTCTCCCAGTGGCTTGGGAGGCTGAGGCAGGACGATTATGAGTTCAAAGCCAGCTCAGCAACTTAGCAAGGCCCTGAGCAACTTGGTGAGATCCTAGCTCTAAATAAAATATAAAAAAGGGCTGGGGATATGACTCAGTGGTTAAATACCCATGAGTTCAATCCCTGGTACCAAACAACAAACAAAAAAACTGCCAAACTGTTTATTCAAAGTGGTCTTAGCATTTTATATTCCCATCAGCAACGTGCAAGAGATAGATGCTCTCTGCATGCTCACTAGCATGTAGTATTATCACCATTTTAAAAGCTGTTCTAGCGGGTATATAGTGACATCTCCTTATGGCTTTAATTTATATTTCCCTAATAGTTAATAACACTGAACTCCTTCCGTGTGTGTGTGTTCTTTTCTTAAACATCTATCTGCATATCCTTTTTGGTGAAATGTCTGTTTGTATGTTTTGCTCATTTTCTAGTTGGATTATTTGTTTGTTTATTTTTTCTTTCTTTTCCCCCCAGTACTGGGGGTTGAACTCAGGACCACACACATGCTAGGCAAGAGCTTAACCACTAAGCTACAGCTCCACCCTGATGATTTCTTTTACTGTTCAGTTACTTTTCATTTCTTTATTTATTCTAGGCAATTCCATTTTCAAATAGATAATTTGCGAATATTTTCTCACAATCCACAGTTTGTCCTTTCATTCTTTTAGCAAGGCCACTTGGCCATTCACCAAGCAACAGGTTTTTATTTTGATATTTATTAATTTCCCTTCATGCATTGTGCTTCTGGTGTCGTGTCTAAGAACCATATCCCTAATTCATGGTCTAAAGCTTGTCTCCTGTTAATTTATAAAAGTTTTGTAGTTTGGGGCTTTACACTTAAGTCTGTAATCCATTTTATTTTGTTTTGTTTTCTTTTTGTAAGATGTGTGAGGTTGAAGTCGGCTTGCAGAAGGGTTCAGACAAGCTAGTCACTTCCTCCCCCAGGAGCCAGGGGTCCCCTTATCCTCATTTCTACAAAACTGCCTCCCACAGCCACTGCTAGTCCACTCTGCACCCACATGCATCCCCATGTTGCCCAGTGGGACATTCTGTATCTTCCTTTTATAAACTACTGTTGAGCTCATCTGTCATTGTGTGGTCAGCCATCCACATGGCCCTGGAGCCATTTTTAGTGTATTCCCAGAGCTGTGCAACATCATCACTGTCAATTTCAGATCACATTCATCACTCCAAAGAGAAATCCCCATACCCTCTGCCACTCCCCCGATCCCCATCTGCTACCCCAGCCTGAAGCAATAGCTAGTCTACTTTCTATCTCTATAGATTTGCCTCTTCTAGAAAATTCCTATCAATGCAGTCACACATGGTCCATTGTGGCTGGCTTCTTTCACTTAGTATAACATTGTTGCGGTTTACCCATGTTGTCGCAGGTATCTGTACTTCCTTACATTTTATGGCTGAGTAACATTCTGTTTGCTTGGATATACTACATCTTATCCATTCGTCAGTTGATGTACATTTGGGTTACTTTTGCATTTTGTCCATTATAAATAATGCTGCCATATACAGGTATGTACAACTTTTGTGTAAACATGTTTTTGTTCTTTTAGATATGTACCTAAGAGCAGAATTGCTAGGTCACATGGTAACTCTGCCAGACTGTTTTTCAAAGTGGCTGCAATATTTTACAGTCCTACCAGCAGTGCTTAGGATTCTGATTTCTCGCCAATAGTTTTGGAGTTCAAGCATTGCTGTTTTAATCTGGTTGTCTTTTATTATCCAGTTTTATTGGTTCTTTGAATATTTTGGATATAAGTTCCTTATTGGTACATGATTTGTAATTATTTTCTTCCATTCTGTAGGTTTTGTTTCCATTTCTTAATAAGTATCCTTTGAAGCACAAAGACTTGAGTTTCAATTGTGTTTTTCTATTTTATTGTCATTGCTTATGCATTTGGTGTCATGTCTAAGAATTTACTGTCAAATCTGAGGTCGTGAAGATTTGATCCATGTTTTCTTCTAAGAGTTCTTACATTTAGGTCTTTAATCTATTTTGTATTCATATTGGCGAGATGTGGTCCAACTTTATTCTTGTGCATAGGCCCTCCAAGTGTTCCATCATCATTGGTTAAGGGAAGGGAAAAAAGAAAGAAAAAGATAAGGAGAAGAAAGGAAAGACTATTTTTTCCCTATTGAATGGTCTTGTCACACTTGTTGAAAATTAGCCATCCATAGACATGTAGGTTTACTTCTGAGCTCTCGATTCTATTCCATTGATCTACAACATCTGTACCACACTATCTTAACTGCTGTTGCTTTGTAGTAGGTTTCAAAGTTGTGAAGTATGGGGTTTTCTACTGTGTTCTTCTTTTTAAAAGTTATTCTGGCTACTCTTGATATCTAGCAATTCCATGTAAATATTAGAATCAACATGTCAATTTCCACAAATAATACAGCTGGGATTCTGATAGAGAGTGCTTTACTGTATAGATCAGTCATCTTGACAATAGCATGTCTTCTGACCATGAACATGGGATGTTTTTCCACTTCTCTTTTATAACTTCTTTAATTTCTTTCAACCAGTGTGTTTAGCTTTCAGAATATAAATGTTGCACTTCCTTTTTTATTTTATCGCTAAGTATTTTGTTCTTTCTGGTGACATTATACATGGAATTGTTTTCTCAATTTCATTTTTGGATTGCCCGTTGTGCATGTACAGAAGTAGTAGTGATTTTTGTATATTGATCTTGATTCTAGCAATGTTGTGGGACTCTTGTATTCTAGTAGGTTTTAGTGGATGCTTAGGATTTTCTGTGTACAAAATCATGTCATCTGTGAACAAAGAGGTTTTCACTTTCAGCTAGCTAATTAGCCTCTTAGGACATGTGTTGTTCTCTCCCTCTCACATTTCTTTTTACCACTCTCGTGCTCTGGATCCTGACATTCTCTAGCTTTTAACAGAAGGGGACACTCACAGTTGTCTTTCCTTAATCACAGAATCTCTGTAGCTCACTTGGATTTGTTAGAAGTTCCAATTAAGAAACCTGTCTTATTATTTGTTGATGAATCCTCTCTCAGAACTGAAACTGGAGGTTATCAAGCAGAATACGTGATCACTAATTTGAATTCTCTTTAGAATATAGTCGACCTGAGGGGATGTCAGACCAGATGGCAAAATGTACTGCATTTACCACACAGAGTTTGTGAACTCATGTGCACTGAGAGTAGGTTTGCTTGGCAGCATCATGTGACTTTAGGATGCTTTGAAAACAAGGAGGGTTTCCTAACCTCTGCTAGAACCCCCATAAAAATGAACAAATTAAGGAACATGTAGATGCAGCTTCCTTCCTTCTTAGAGGGCTGGCTATCATCAGGGCTGTGGCCCCTGCAAAGTCAGAATGAGAAATGGCACCATGGATGTGAAAGGAAATGCTCTAGCAAGCAGTTATGCCAAAGTAGCAGCCTCAGCCAAAGTTATGCTCCTAAATGGACCCCAAAGAGTAAATCTAGAGTGATTCAAAGAGAGTATTACACATTATCAACGTGAAGACCCTGGTTCTGAAAAAAGAATAATATTAAAAATTATAACCTTCACTTGGATAATCTCTAGTGCTCCCAAAATGGCTGCTTTCTGGTATCAGATTATTTCAGATGGATATTATCTAAATTTCTCCATGTAGTTGCCCATCACAATACAGACAACTTGGTCACTATCTTAAATTAGTATTTGAGAAGGAACTTTTAAAAGGGAGCTTTTTAACAGGTTATTTTCAGATTATGGATCACCTGTCAGCATAATTCTGGAAATCCTGTAAAGGTGGGTCATGGCCAGGAGCCAAGGCCTCCGGGGTCACCCTGCGTACCTTCGGGTGGGTCTTACCCAGCTTCCATTCTTAAAGAGTTGGAATATGTATGCATCAATGTATATCTGTTTTCAGGATGAGCTGAAGCATTTCCTTGTTAAACATGCACAGTCCTTACAACCATTAGCAGCTGCTTGGTTTTTTTCCCCCAACCTGAGGCTCCTAACTTTCATATCAAGTGATCAAGGCACATATTTTACAGGAATCATTAGAACTCCATAAGGCATTACCCCACGTTTAAAAATGACACTGTTTTTACCATACATAATCTCCCAGAAAGCTTGAAAGAACCAACATTATTCTTAAATTAAAATGAGCAAATTTTTCAGAAACCCTTAAACTCCTAGCTAAAGGTTTTACTCACAGAATTCCTTATGGCCATAAGATTCACTCACTTGGGACACATCAGTTCTTCCCCTGAGTACTGGTACAGTAAGGCCCACTTACTTAGGGGTTTTGCCTCCAATGATAAATCTACACTGCTATTCTCAGGCATGGAAAAGTACTGCAAAGGACTTGGGTCTAGATCCTTCCCACAGCATCTTCCTAAAGACCTTTTTGTTACATTAAACCACAAGATTTTGTCTATTAAGAGTCACAGGGGAAAGGTTGAACCTCCTTGCAAAGGACCTTTCAAGGAACCACTAACAAAAGTATCACTAACTCTGGAATAAGTTATTGACAGCAGCTCTCCCTGGGATACAGATCTGTGTCTGTGCATTGGCAAAGGAAGTGGTGGGCTGCTGCATTGCTCTGGATTTCTCATTGGCTTGACGTGGTGGCATCTGCGCTTCTTTCTGAACTTGGATCAATGAACAGGCTAGACGTCACATTAAAGAGAACAATTTGCTCCATTCTTCTGCACGGCCTCCATTTCTTATCAGATATTATGAAGATGATATAACAAGATCATGTGCTACGGTGTACATGAACAATGGAACATTCCCCACGTGGTGAAGATAGCATCTCTAGTGGTCCCTGAATTGGCCGGCCTCTCTCCAGCAAGAGAATGTGCAGAAGGGGGATCCATAAGCACACAAGCGGAAGATGGCCACACCACTGAGCCACAGGTCTGGCTCACACTTCTTCAGCAACCAGGAAGCCAGAAGGTGACGTGTGCAGCAGTCATCTCAGACATGGCCTGAACTTGGTCAATCACTCCAGCTCCTCTGTCTTTTGCCCCCACTACCAACTCAGGACCAACCATGGAAAGTCACATATCTCCCTGAAGCAGCCACATGAGATGTCCTGCTCCCAGCTAGGTCAGCCCAGTTTTCCACGCCCATAGCTCTCAACCTGGGGCACACCTGAGCTTCCTTTTATTATTTTTTTCCATTGTAAAGGTGTCTCACTCCCTGCATGCATTTGGATGTCTGCTGCAGGTGGAGGTGGCTGATGACTTGGTTATAGGAACCTCTGAATCATCTCTGACTGCTCTTATTTGAAAGGCCTTTATTTCCACATGGGCAAAGCCCTTCCTCTTCTAGAGAAGAAAACCAAGTCCCAGAGAAGGTCATTGAGGGGACCTCCAAATGTCTTGGAGTATTTGGCACAGATTCCTGTCCCCCTCTTCTTCCTTAGTAATTGTAGCTGAGCTCACTCCTGCTGTGTTAGACAAAGACTTTGGTTTCCAGTCTCCTCAACAGGGAGTCTATAAGCAGGAGTGATACACTGCAGTTGTTTATTGAGGAATGTCTGTAATCTTCATGTTTGTTACATGTTTGTTGGGGACCGCAAATCAAGATGGCGCCTGGCAGTTTGCCAGGAGGAGTGGTTTGTAAGACAACGCCACCGAGCCATTAAGTTGGTGGGGATTCCTTATTGGCTGACTGTTGTATCTAGATAATGCTAATTGAGTCAAGCTGTGTGTAATCAGTTAGGTATGTATACCTCTGCTGTTCTGCAATAAAGCGGCTCTTACTACCTTGGGTGCCCACTACTTGAGTTCCACTCAGTTCCCGCTGAGTTTTCCCGAAATGAAGCAGTTGCCGCTTCAACCTTCAAGTTGCTTGTCACCTCCCAGTTATTTGGCCCAGACAGACTGCGGTACATGTTTAATTGAGTAATAAGTGAAGAAGGATTTTTGACTGATTTGTTTTAGGGTGGGTGCTATGTAATAAAGTATTTGGCCAATCCTTGTTGCTGGTTCCTTGGAATTTCCTGAGCAACAAGAGAGCCCTTGGACCATGCATGATATGCAGAGTGGCAGCCTGGCCTTGCCAGAATTACCAACCAAATGATTCGAGGGTTGGGGCTTTGAGCCATGTGGTATCAGTCCATCCTCTAGGGAAAGGAAGGGGGCTGGTGACTGGGTTCAACTGAGGGGTCAAGGATAGAATCCACTATATCTGTGTAATGAAAGTCCAATTAAAACCCTGGACCCTGATGCCCAGGTGAGCCTCCCTGGTTGGCAGTACTCTGTGTATTGTCACACATAAGTGTGCAGGTAGCCTAATGTGCTCCTGGGAAATGACAGGAGCTTTGCATTTGGAAGTTCCTAGACCTTGCCCAGTCTGCATCTCTTCCTTAGGCTGGTTCTACTGGGTCTCTTTTAGCTATCATTAAATTTATGATGACAATGTAATATTGTATGGTGGTGCATATCCATGATCCAGTGACTCCAGAGGCTGAGGAAGGAGGTTCTCAAGTTCAAAGGCAGACTCAGCATCTTAGAAAGGCAGCTTAGAGAGATCCTGTCTCTGATAAAAAATAAAAAAGGGTTGTGTTGGGGATGTGACTCAGTGGTTAAGCACACCTGGGTTCAATCCCTGGTACCAAAAACAAGCAACAAAAACACACCTTTTTGTCCTGAGTTCTGAGAATCATTCTAGTGAGTTACCTAACATACAGGGGTAGTGGGGAGCCCTGAATTTGTAGCCAGCTCTCAGAAGTGAAGGTGGTCTGGGGACTCCTCAATCTGTGAGGGCAGCCTTGTAAACTACCATGTTTTTAACCCATGAAGTTTATCCCAATTCTGAGCAGTTGGCATCAGAAACTATTACAGTGCAAAATCTAAAAGCACTCAATTTCTATTACACACACACAAAAACACACCACACTATCCTAAAGATGAAACTATGCTAATCTAGTTCTGAATTTGAAAAACAGGAGGCACCATTACATTTTTCTAAGGAAATGTTTAATTGGCAGTTTTCTAGAAGGCAAGCTTTTCAACTAGTACAAAAATATGAAATCAGCCAGGTGCACTGAGACAACGTGGGAAAGTCAAATTCTTTTTTCAAAGTAACTCCCAACTGGTGAGAACCCACTGGGAGCTCCCTTCTCAGAGGAAGCATGAGACATGACCTTCAGCAACTGATAAGAGTGGTGAGATGATGAACAGAAAATTACTTAAATGGTTATCACAAGACCAGAGAACCTCTGGAAGGTGTGGTCATTCATTGTGGCTCTCCACACTTTAGAGATTTGTAATTTACCAAAACATTGAATCATCTCCGTAATTCAGTTTTAGAACCACCCCCCCCCCCCGTCCCCATAACATTGTGGTCACTCTCATTTGCCATTTTCAGGACACCACTAAATCTCATTTGTCTCTGAAAAATGTCCTTTTCTGGACATTTCCTAAGGATAAAACCATATAATATGGACTCTGATATCTGCCGTCTTTCATTTAGAATAATGTTTTTGAGGTTTTCATTTTTTTATGACAGCCATATTTTAGTGGTTTTCATCTTAAAAGAAGATTTCATTTCAAAAATTCCAAATCTAGTAGCATGCAGTTGCAATGGGAATTGCTTCTTGCTCAGATACAGACTACTTGTGGCCTCACAGAGAAGGTAATGTGCTACAGAGAAACAAGGACATAGGGTGTCCTATAGCAAGGGCCTTCAGTCTCATCCCCAAATTACAGCTGAACCCACGGGAGGAGGCCAGCCCAGGAAGGTCTGCAGGGCAATGCTCTCTAAAGATCCATCTCCTTAGCCTAATCATGGCTGGGCTAGGTCACTGATGGCTGTCCACCTGCTCAGCCTTGTCACTCTGGCACCTGTGACACCCCTCCCCATGATCCACAGGATGTGGTGACCAAGGACAGGCACAGTTAAACACTGGCCTCCGCAGGTAGAAGGCACCGGGCAGGCCATTTTCAGCTTCCTTTCAGCTCATGTGGTGGATTTCAAATCTGAAAGGAATTTTCCTCACATTCCTTCAGCTCCCAGGGTTTTTCTCTGGGGTGAAGAATTGATGTATGCCGAGTTCTGAGTTATACTAGTGGGCTTTCTCAGTTTTACCAAATTCAAAGAGTTGCTCTAGAGGTAGGCACAATGGCATGCACCTGTAGTCCCACACACTGAGGCAGGAGGATTGCTGGAATTCAAGACCAGCATGGGCAAAACAGCAGGATCCCATCTCAAAACAAAAATCTTAATAATACTAACTTCTAGCATGGTAGACTAGGAGCTTGATAGACCCACTTGCCTAAAAGTTGACTGTTCTACAAATTATCCAGTATAACAAAGAGCAGAGGAGCCAGCAGAGGCTCCCCACATGGTCCACATTCCAGGGTTGTAACCAGCAGGGGGAGCTCTCCGGCTTCTGAAGGGATGGCTCCACCCCCGACACACACACCCCAAGGTTCTCTCCAGCATGAATTCTCTGATGTGTAATAAGGGGTGAGCCCTGATGACGGCTTGCCACATCCACACCTCCATCTTTCAAAGGGTATATGGCTTTGGGATTTTTATTTTATTTGTTTTGATACTGGGGATGGAACCTAGGGCCTCACACATGCTTCATAAACTTTAGGATATTTTAAATATAAGAATTAAAGGGACTTTTTTAGATGGGAATTTTAGATTAGAAATAAAGTACAAGTGTACTTTAGGTTAATGATTGGTTAGGAGACTTAGAGTCTGGTTACGTAGCTTGGCATTAGTTAATAAGAATATAACATATCTCGGGAAAAATAGTAAATCCTGGGAAAATCTGAAAAATGTAAATTAGTGACGTATTTTATTAATGATTCTGTACTTTTAATAATTACACAACTGAAGGTCATATCCTGGAAAAATGTAAATTAATGTTACATTTTTCGTACCCCCAATCATGGTCAAGGAAATGTCATGTCTCGGCAAAGTTTTAAATTATATAATCAATGACGTATTCTGAATCTATAATGATGAGAAAAATTGTAATAAAAGATGACCCAGAGAAAGCTGCATCTCTCTCTGGAGATTGCTCCAATGGAACGACTCCTGTCTCATCTTTTCGCCGACGCCACTCATCCTTCAGGACTCCCTGAACCCCGCTAGGGCAGGACCCCGGCAAGAATGCATTTGGATTCACTGTACACTATTGCAACACAACTTTTCATTTACCTAATTGGACACGATGTAGCATTGCACCCTATGTTACTCATCCATGTACCTGGGGGAATAATGTCCATCTCATTCCACCATCTATCCTGCCCCATACATCCTTCCCTCTCCTCCCTCCCATTTGATCAAAATTTCTCCATTTCTCACATTCCCCCCATTTTGGATCAGCATCTAGTTCTTAAGAGAGAACATTCAGCCTCTGGGTTTATGGGATTGGCTTACTTCACTTAGCATGATAGTCTCCAACTCCATTCATTTACCTGCAAATGGTATCATTATATTTTCTTTTAATGCTGAGCATTAGTCCATTGTGTTTATATAGGATAATGTTTTTGTATCCACAGCAGAACATCTAGGTTGCTTCCACAGTTTAGCTATAGTGAATTGAGTTACTATAAACATTGGTGTGGCTGCCTTTCTACAGTATGCTGATATTAAGTCCTTTGGGTATAGACCGAGGAGTGGGGTAGTTGGGCCAAATGGTGGTTCTAATCCAAGTTTTCTAAGGAACAATGGAGTTTTGAACTGGCTGTTGGTCACCTGGTGGTACTCCATGGGGTCCTCCAAGCCTGGCTTGCATCTGCCTCCCCCTATCCTCTGGGATGAGCCAGATGCTCAATCGTGTCATCTGCAGTAAATGGCTTTCCTATGTCCTGTTCCTCATCAGCTTGCAGTGCTGGGTCTGCCCCCAAGATGGAACTGAGCAGTGGATGCACAGGCATTGCTCCAATGTCCTGCTACCTCCTGACATGGAAAGAACATCTCAGAGGCTTGTTGTATATTTACCCTCACCCCTGCTTTTCTTTTTAATAACTTTATTTATTTATTTATTTATGTGGTGCTGAGGATTGAACCCAGGGCCTTGCACATGTGAGGTGAGTGCTCTACCTCTGAGCCATAACCCCATCCCCTACCCCTGCTTTTGCTATGTCTCATTGAAGTCTTAAGTGACCTCATTCCACTCATTCTAACAAGCCTTTAGACATTCCCCATCTCCAAAACAAGAACTTTTCTCCTCTGATGGATACCCCTCATTCAACACCCACATCTGCAAGTGCCTGCAAACATAAAAAAATTAGGTGCTGTACTAAAATTCTCAGAACAGATGCTCTAGCATTGAAAATGCTGCAGAGACAACTTGGCTACACCATGAACAAGCTCTGCCATTGACTTCAGGTCCTTCCCTGCTAGGAAAGGAGGCCAAGTGCTATCCAGATGCAGCTAATAGAATTATCTCTGTTCTCTGGCTTTGATTCTTCAGAATCAAACACACACACATTCTCTCTCTCTCTCTCTCTCTCTCTCTCTCTCTCTCTCTCTCTCTCTCTCTCTCTCTCTCTGAAATACAATTTGGACCACAGCACACATATCAATATGGTAAATACTAATTATTTACAGAAGAAGGTTCTAGACCATGTGTTTGCTTGATGTTATTGTTTTTATTATTTTCTCAAGAGGCTAGGAGCAAAGAGGATCCTGTGGCTGTCCTTCTTAAAATCTTCCATGGCTCTTCCTTTCTGGCAAGTCTCATGGGTTGTACAGCCAGGAAGGGGAATGAATTTGGAGGCCAGAGCTAAGGACAGCCCAATCTGTGAAATCAGATTTGGTGTTTTCTGGCACAGTTTGGAACACTGACACCTGAGCCCAAAGATCTGTCCAGAGAGTCAATTTTGAAAACACTTGTTTTTACACATGAAAGGCACATCTTCATGGAAAGATTAAAGGAAAGAAATGTGACTTATAATTACTGCTAAGCATCTGTTAGCAGTTGTGTATACTAATATGGCCCATGAAGAAGGCCAAATTTATGCCCTGTTTCCAAACCTCATACACCACACACACACACACACACACACACACACACGCATGCACACACACACACAAATTCTAACAATTAAAACATTCATGACACCTATCAAATAATTGTGAAAATGGGTAAAATTATATTTATACAAAAAAATTTCAGAATACACTGCTGCTCAGAGCTTGTCAGAAACGCTGCCACTCAGAGGTGCTGGAGTTTTGCACTGACAGAAGCCACATTTGAAACAAGTCCCGAGGCCATACCTGAACACACCCAAGCTCATGTGCTTGTACTCCACACTGGGTTCCTCACCTTGGCGCCCTTGGCCCATCAGGCCACATCCTTCTTAGTCTGTAGAGGTCTTCCCCATGCAGTGTAGACATTCAGCAGCACCCATGGCCTCTACCTGAGTTTTGCACCAGCACCCCTGACTTGTGATAACTCAAAAGGTCTCTAGGCATTGTCAAATGAACCAAGGGGAGGGGGAAAGTCACCTGTGTTGAGGGAGCCCTGCCTGGCCTGGACCAGGCTCTCAATGAACATCAGTGGAGAAAGGCATTGCAGTGCCCATGAGGACATGAGGACATCAGCAGAAGCCCTCTGTCTCAGGGGCTTGAATTTGCTGTGGATCCTGTATGTTCTGCAAAGGGACCCCAGCTCCCTAGATCCAATTCTATTAGAAGGTGTCCTTGCAAATGTGGCAACTGAGCAAAAGTGAGCTTCTCCATCCGTGTGGATTAGACACGACCTCAGGTAGATCTGCAGGCATGTTGTAACCAACAGCCAATCAACATTTGCTTAGAAAATCATGGAAAGACTAATGACGGGGGTGGGGTGCTTCACAGATGCCAAACCCACACCTGCCTTCTTAGTCTGTAGAGTCCTTCCCCGTGCAGTGGTAGACATTTAGCAGCACCCATGGCCTCTACTTGAGTTGTGCACCAGCACCCCTGACTTGTGATAACACAGAAGGTCTCTAGGCATTGTCAAATGACCTGAGGGGAGGAGGAAAGTCACCTGTGTTGAGACCCATCAGCTTCAGGGTCACCTGGGACCTTGTTACAAACACACATTCTCAGACCCCGCCCCAGATTGGCAAAACCAGGAACTCCAGTGGGGCCCAGGAAACTGGTTAACTCTCTGTGAGACACAGGCACTCTGAGGTGGAAGAGGACTCGGGAAAGGCCCTGCAGTGAATCACTATTTGGTGACAGACAGGTCAGAGGGGCCACAGCATGACCAAGAGGTTGCAGGCCGGGGGGGATAAAGAGCCCAAAGCTGGAGCCACATGGGAGGGTTTGCAGCCAACACTTCCCCCTGTGCTATCTCCATGACCTTGGCCAAGTGACCTGATCTTTCAGTGCCTCAGTTGTCACCTATGGAAAATGGGGACAACCAAAGGACTGTTCCTCGTGCAACTATTGAGGGATGAGGAAGCTTTTATGAAAAGGTGCTTAGAAGAGTGCTTGGCTAAAAGACCTTCGGACAAGTCAACTAACTGGTCTTGTCTTCACCATCACTGGCCTGTCTTGCCCCCGACTGTTCCCCTACAAGCCAGCCAGGCATGTGCTTCATTCTCTGCCACATTCTCAGCAGGGAGCCCTGCCTGGCCTGGACCAGGCTCTCAATGAACATCGGTGGAGAAAGGCATTGCAGTGCCCACGAGGACATGAGGACACCAGCAGAAGCCCTCTGTCTCAGGGGCTTGAACTTTGCTGTGGATCTTGTATGTTCTGCAAAGGGACCCCAGCTTCCTAGATCGGATTCTAGTAGAAGGTGTCCTTGCAAATGTGGCAACTGGGCAAAATTAGACGGGCCCTCAGGTATTCTACAGGCATGCTGTTACCAACAGTCAATCAACACACGCTTAGAAAATCATGGAAAGACTAAAGGTGGGGGCGGGGTGCTTCACAGATGCTGTGTGTTTTCTTCCTCTACTTCTAGGATTCTCTCTACCCACCTCCTGAAGTCAGTCATACAACTATCCCCATTTCAGATATGCAAACACTGAGGTCCCAAGAGGTTACAGAACATGCCCAAGGTCATTGTCCAGTAAGCAGTGAAAGTGTTCTTCTCATGCTGGTCTCTGATTCCAAACCCATACCTGCCTTTCTTCCCAGGGCACTTCCTGGTCTGCACACAGGGATGACATGCCTTAAGATTGGGAGGACAATCCTAATTTCAAACCTTCTACCTCACGTTATGCTGAAGACCATCCTTAGCAGCAGAGCACGTGTCTTATTTGGCTTAAAAACTCCATCTCTGGTAGTAATGAGATCTCTCTGCCACAGCCCCACCACACAGCCATTTGGGACCACAGGAGTGTGGAGAAAGAGTGACCAAAGGAGTGTGGAGAAAGAGGACACAATTCAGGAAAGCGAATTACGAAGAAGCAAGAGCTGAATATACTAGAACAGACAGGACCAGCAGAGAGAGCCCAGCTGAGAGGCCTAGAGAAGGGCTGGGGCGAGTCAGAGCATTCCACGGGTATTGATGAAGTTCCGTTGTGTGCCTGGCACTATGCTGAGAAGTAGACGCTGCACTGAGCACAGTCTCTGACCTTGCCCTGCTATAGATCCCAGTCTGGGGATTCAAAGCTGGATGACATTGTCCAGCACTATGCCATTTCTTCACACCCAGCTGACCTCCATCCCCCAACACCATGGCCCATTTGCCTACAGTGAAGGCCAGAAGCAGCTTCCCACCATGGCTGGCAGGAGTGGGTGGAGAACACCCCAGCTCTCTCACCCTGTAGGAGGGCTTCTACTAGTAGCATGATCTACATGGACCCCAGCACTCCTTATCAGAACTGTGCTTAGTCACTCAGTGACAACAACTGGCTGGTACACCCTGTCTTCCAGTTCCTAATCACTTCCTGTTCCCACCTGGAGTTTTCTAGCATCACCTCCCAAGAAAACTACTTGCTAACAAATCTGGATCACAGAGTCTCCATTTTACCTCAGGGAAGCCAGAGCATGAAAGAAGGTTCTAGAAAGATATAAAGTGATCCCAGTCTATCTGGCCATTTTGTGCCTGAATTTATAGTACTCCTTGGCTGCTCTGATTGCCCTGATAGGTTTAGGAGAAAAGACAAGCCATATTTTGGGATGTAAAATGCATTCAGGCCGAGTCACTTTCACTCAACCTACCAAGTAGGAGTAGAATCTCATGAAATTTTAAGTACAACAGAATGCCAAATGACTACTCATTCCAGTGAAGACATGCTGCAAACAAGACTTAGAGAAGTGTCCTCAGAGAAGATTCTGTCATTCTGCATTTGTTTCTGAAAGTTGAAGCACACAGTTCTAATGAGCCCAGGAAGAGGTTGATACCCATTTGAGTTGGCATATGATGTGCCAGAGCTCAGGACTTCAGGGCTGCTGTCAGGTGGTTCCCGGGCTCTTCTGGTCCTCACCTTCACTCAGTGTCTTTTTGTTGGTGATGTAGTTCAGCAATGGATTACTGGCCCAGAGACTTGTTCAGTATTGCTCCGTAGGAGCAAAACACTGTTACCAGTTGTAGGAAGCCAACTCCAGGTGAGAAACTTGATAGATGTTAATGCTCACGGCTTCACACCAGCAACCTGCCCCTCAGTGATCATGCTCTCTAAAATATACATCATGCTAAATTGTGTGGAAGCATTCTAGGTCTAGCCAAACGACACGATCTTTCAAAAACAGCCCAATAACATTTAGAGGATTCACTCTCCAAAGCAAGCTTGCCAATGCCTGAGCGCCCACACACTCTATTGGCGCCAACCTCACCTCCTTTTAGAATGCACACATCCACCAAGATACCACTGCCTGTGGTGGTTGAGCAGCCTTTCCAATGGACGAGGTGGATGTGAATGTAACACGTGAAGGAATTAGCATTTACCAACAACTGGAAGAAAAAAATCCATTCTCTAAGATATGATGACGGAGCTGCTCTGTGATCTAGACCATCCCCCTCTCCTGCATCCTCTCTCTTTTCTTCTGCCTCGATGGACCTCCAACTGAGCCCAGAAAGATGTGTCCTTTCTAGTCAGAAGCCCTGTCATGGCTTCCATTTCCAGGCCCTGATTCCTGGTTAACTGCAGCCAGAGCTCGCTTTCAAGGTAGTCTCTTCAGATCCCTTCCCTACCCTAACCACAGTGTGGGCTCTGGCCCCACCCTTACTCTCTACACCACCATTCCACATTAGGGTCTTCCTGTCCCTCTCTGTGACCCAGGACTGCCCATGACTGACCCCACCCAACAACAAGCTGTTGAACCAGGTGCCATCAAAGGGAAGAAATGACCAGAGATGGCTAACTTGAAGATTTCACAGAATAGTCCATGAGACAAGGAATATCCTGAACCAGTGAAATGACATAAGAGGAAGTCAATGAATTCTAACCTCAAGGGCAAATCCTACAGTACACTGGCTCTCAAATTCAGCTACACACTGGAGCCACCTGGGAGCTGTGCATAGTACTGACCGCTGGACCACCCACTGGCCCTGGGCTGATGGAATGGCTCTAGGCTAAGATGGGACACTGGGGTTTGTAAATTACCAGTTGAGTATAATATAAAGCAAACTTTGAGAACATTGCTTTTTTCCCCACATGAAGAATTGTGTGCATACAGATGCAGAAGTACACAAATCTGCAGCATAAACCTCCTTGAGGGCCATAGATTAAATGCACTGCAGTCACCAGCATCCTGGCTAGGAACACCACCAGCCTCCTATTTCCACCTTCCAGGTGATTGCAGCCCCGCCATCCAAGCATGGAGGAGTCCTCCCTGCTGAGAAATTTCAGTGTGCAGAATGGAGAGCCCTCTCTCCTAGGAGTCCCTGCTTTGACAATAAGTGCACTGGAGAAGTTGAAATCAAGTGGGAGGCACATGGGCAGGCTTCCTGGATGAGGCCCTATTGAAAGAAGGATGGGATCTGAGGAGTGGACCAGAGAGAGGAAAGATGGGAAGTACAGCAAGTACATTCAGAGCCGAGGTCAGGCCCAAAATACAATGTTGGCTGACAAGAGAGCCCTTGCACCAGGATCAACAATTTTGAGAAGGCAATGAGGACTGCCTGAAAAGATCAATTCCACAAAATTCCATGGAAACCCACTCATCACACCTTTCTGAAAACACTGGAAATGTAGGTTTCATGCAAAGAACTCTGGGTGGCAGATGGCAAAGTTTGCCAAATGCAAACATGCCTACCAGCTCTGAGAAGCCATTCTCATTCACACTGCTTCAACCAGGGAAAATCCCCAGGTGCTCACTGAGAACAAGTTAGCTTGTGCCACTTGAAGCTGCTTCAACAAACAGCTTCACTTCTGCACTTCTAAGCTGTTCTCCTCAAGAACTTTCAGAGCACAGTTCAGGCATGAAACACAAAGGGTGCCAGAAAGAGATCTCTTGAATCTAGCATCACCAACGTGCAGTGAAAAAGAGGACCAGCTGAGAAGATCAGTTCTCCAAAGTCTCACTGACATCCATTTGTCACACTCATTTACAACATTCACTTGAAGTGCAGGTGCCCACATGAGTGAACTGTTTTTTTTTTATCAATGGCACAGAGGCTTCAATGTGTAAGCATGCCTGTCACCTGTAAGAAGCAGTTTTGAATTCTTCTAGGTCCACAGGAAAAAAAAATAGCATGTGCTCACTTACAACAAAGTTAATCAACAAAGCAAATTGAAACTGCTTGCAGCAAACAGCTTCCATTCTCCCATTCCCCAGCTATTTTCAGCAATCGCATCCAGAGTCCAATTCCAGCTCAATATAAAATGTGTGCTCCCAAGGAAGCCTGTATAATTGACATCACCCAACTTGGGGAGGCAAGGGGAATGCTGAGAAGATCAGTTCTTCAAAACTCCTACTTTTTCAGAAAACTCATTGAAAGGCAGGGTACCCACTTGCCGCCATCAGTGGTTGACAGATGGCACAGAGGCTTCAATGTGAAACCGTGAATGCCAATCATTACAAGTGCTTCTGACACACTCTAGTGCAACCTGGGACACCCCAAAGTGCTCAACGAGAACACACTTTGTTCCTGCAAGTGGAAGCAGCTTGCATGAACTGTTTCAATCAGGAAATTCCAAGCTCTTCTCAGCAATCACATTCAGAGCACAGTTTTGGCCCAATAGAAAAAGGGTCCTAGCAAGAGGGTCCCACACCTACGATCACCTTCATAAGGTAGCTTCCCATCTTCTGTGTGGAAGTGGGTTTCTCCTTGGCCCTTATGCTGTAGAGGAGACCACTAGGAGCTAAGCTTCATGCAGGACCATCTGACCCGGACTTTTTGCAAGCCCTATGAAGCCCTCACACAAGCTCAAATGCTACAGGACACTGCAGACCAGTCCATGCAACAGTAGACATTCATTCATTGTCTAGAGTCTACAGGTTCCTAAATGCATGGCATTCATTATCATCAAATGCACAATTTTGACCAAAAACCATCACAGTAGATCAGGTAACAAATCATCACAGTAGATCAGGTAACAAAAACATATATATTTTAAAATAATAATATATTAATGGGAACAACAAATACAGGATAGAGTAACAACTGTGTTACTAAACAAGGTCAAAGACAATGGCAAACTATAGATTCAAACTTTGAAGCAAATAGTAATCAATGTAAATATTCCTGGGCTGCCTCAGCCCCGCCCAGGCACACAGCAGCAGAATGGTTTTGCAAGCATCCTCAGGAGGGCTGGAGCCTTCTTTGCAGGACGAGAGGGAGGTTGAGGCTGGATCCACTCATCATTCTTTTGGGAGAGGCTCCTTTTCCTCAGCACGAAGTTGGGTTTCGTGTGAGGGTTCTTTGCGTAAAATACGTTGGCCTGCGCTGGAATCCTCAGCTCTGGGGAGAGAGGGGTGTACAAAATAAGGTGGCTCAGGAGGTGCTCCCTGGGACACCCCAACATCTGAGAGCCTGTGCCAGAAACGAACTGAGCCACACACCTGAGAGCTCTCCAATTCAGCACCAATACCAACAAGACAGCCTCCACAGTCCTCCCTGAGGAAGAACTAGGCAGAGCACTTCAACAGACCTAATGTCTGTTCCTACCAAAGGCTTTGGACTCCAAAACATCCCAGGTCCTCTTGCGTCTGCCAAAGCACACCACTAGGGTTTGCATCTGAAATCTCCCACAAAAGTGCCGAAGATTCAGACCCCACATGAGCCATCTTCACAGATGGGTTTGGAAGGAAGCATTGGATGGTGAGTGCTCTGATGTCAACATGAAATTCTCATTCAAGATGAATACACTACTGGGAGGTGGGAGGGACTGGAAGAAAGGTTGAGCATGCTTGGAGGAAGACCTAAACAGGAGTGCGCCCTGGGCACCAGTACCTTGTCCCTGTTGGCTCCACTGAATCCTCAATTCTCCAAGTAGAGGTCCTCCTTCTCCTCTCCGTCTTTCTCTCTCTCCCTCTCTCCCAGCCTTGTTCTCTCTCTCCCAGTCTATGCCTTTGTGGCAAGGGCTGAGGAGCTCTCCACTGCCACACACTAGAGCTTTATGGACAGCCTCAGTGCACAACCAAAGAGAAAGTTGTGAAACCCAGAGAAAAGGCCTAGGATTCTCAAGTATGGCCACGGTGAGGACAGGCTGACCAGCACGGATACCACATTAGAGCCACGCTTCTGCGTTGGTGGAGCCTGCTTCCATGTGAACCAGGCTTCTGAGAATGGAGGCCACATTCCAAATGCTGCCCTCCTGAGAACAATGATTCCAAAGACCAGCAAAGGGACTGCTTCCCTCCGACATGGTGTATGGCCCAGTGGTGCCATGACCCCGAGTGGGGGAATACAACAGCCAGCTTCTCCTTCCTCTGAACACCTCTTTCCTGTCGCCCTCCTCTAACCTAGAGCCTGTTCTCTATCCCTTCTGGGTTGGATGTGGGGATCTCTGCTATGAATTTCTTAGGCTACCAAGGCCCCAGACAGACTTCCTCTTCCATAGACTCTACTAACCTAACAGAAGGTTAAGATAGGAGACAAGTGATCCTAGAACTCATTGGGATGGTGGTCTTCAGCGTACATAGGCTGGGATAATGGCTGCTGAGGTGTTTGGCTCACAAAAGCCAACCAACCAACCAATGAAAAAGCGCTGACATTATTATCAGATGAGCTCTGTGGCTACGTGCTCAGGAAGCCCTCATCTGACTCTAGTTAGGGATCATAACCTGGCTATTGGGATCACTCCTTGGCTAGTGGACTCAGGTGCGGAAGACCATGGAATTGATGCAAAAACAGATGATTCAAGCTGTCTCCCAGGCTGTGTTTTCTTCCCAATTTCATCCTGTTACTGCTTGCTAGAATCTTGGCAATGCTCTGCCCAGGCAGTGGTTTTCTGGTCACACAGAAGGTTTTCAATCCTACTGCTTCAGTCCACAAAATGCCAGTTCCATCTTTAGCCCATGCATTCCCATGTTCCTCTGAAACCACTCCTATCTCAGACCACAGAACCATACTGCTCCTGGAAAGAGGCTTTCCTCCTCACTCCTCAATGATGTCAGCTTTGCATGCGTCTTCATGTCCTGGGCAGGGCACCTGGTGGGGAGCCGCACTAGCCACTGGGGTATACCAAAACACCTGGAGAGCTTACACCAGCAGAAGTGCAGTTGGCTTTGTGCACGAGCCCAACACACCCTGTTGGAGTGTTCTTGGGGGTCAGAGACTGCTCTTTGGTGCTAAGAGTCGACCTGAGTCCACATCCTGACCCTTGCTCTCTGTCATCTGATTGTCCCACTTACTCTGACGGTGAGAGATGATTTGGCCCAGCTCATATTCCTCCGGCTTCTCCTGAGTAAGCAAGTGTAGCTCGAGGGCCCTGCGGATGACGACAGGAGCCCGATCGTGGCAGGTCACCTGGAGCAGCATGGAAGACAGGCCTTCAGGAAATGGGCCTTGAAGTGACTACTCAAGGACAGTGGGCAGGGGCATTCTGGAGGCACCTCCACTCTAAATACAAGGGCAACATCCATGACCCTACTACCTGAGGCTGACCTCCTGCTCATCGCGTGGGCTCTTCCCATAGGCTACTAGCCCAATCCTTGTACATAGGACTTCCTGGACCTGCCATTGCTCTTTGTGGAGCTGCACTTCTCTCCAAGTGAAAGGACCCCACTACCTGCATACAGATGCAATCTCATCCCACAAGTTGGGAGGAATGGGACAATAGCCTCCAAGATCCTAGGTCTGCCCGAGGATGCAGGCGGCATTGGGAATGGCCTAGGCACAAAACCTAGAGGCTTTGGTCTGGATTGCCAGGGCCCAAATCAGACCCAGGAACATGACCACACACAGGAGTGACGAAAGATAGCCATGAGAGCTCCTGACCTCCAGAGGCTCAGTGCTGGCTGGGGTGTTCGAGGGCACCTGTTCCGCCAAGGGTGGTCATTGGGTTACCTGGACATTTAGTGTACTTGCTCCACATCCATACTGACTCTGCAGAGAGACCCTCTCAGCTCCTTGTTCAAGGAACATGCAGAACCTCATACTGGTGTCCTGCTCCATAGAGGCCAGCATCCCATACAGAGGAACCTGCAACCTAGGTCCTGGCCTGTTCTCATCTGTCACCCATACCTGCCTCTGCCCTTCTGGACTGCATGCTGCCACCTGACACACAGACTCCCTCAGACATGGCGGTGGACAAGCTGCTGTTCTCCCTCATCTCAGCTCCAGCCCTTCACACTGACCTCTTCCTTCTTGATTCCCATCTATCCTCCTGATCATCCAGAAGCTCCAAATCAAGAGGGCATGAGTAGTCCATGGTATTGGACCAGTGTCTGCTCCCCACCCAGGTGTAAGCACCAGGGGACATTCCTGCTCCCAGGCTTACCAAAACAGTCTTGGCCATCTTTGGACTTTGTGTTTCTAAGTGGACACGAATTAAGCAGGTGTCTCCCACCTGCCTGTGGGAAAGCGGCCTGGAGGACTTGCAGGTTGATTCTGAGAACTGTGGGGGATGGAACATCAGCAAACCCAGAAACAGAAAGCCACCCCAGCCTGTCAGTTGGCTCTATGGGCTTCTAGCACATATGTCCAGGTGCTCAGGCTTCTCATTTCCCCAGGTGGGAGTGGAATGGCAGCACAAGTACAGCTTGAATAAGGTAGGTGTTTACCTCCTTTCCCTTGACCTCGCGGCGTTTCCTCACGATGAAATAATATTTGATTTGTGGATTCATGGACAGATACATCAGTGAGTGGTCAGGGACCTTGATTTCTGCAGAGCAAAGTGGAGAGAATTGTTAGGTGGCACTCAAGGATTAGACCACAAAACACCCACAACCCCTGAGAGTCTCCGCCAGGGCGAACCTGCACCAGAATTGAGAGCCCTCCTATCCAGCTACAGTGCCACCAAAGACTCCCTCAGTGATTCTTCCCTGGAGAAGATGATGTACAGGATTCTAAACCAAAAGAGCACCTGGCAATGGAAACAGCACCTTGGGCCCAGAACTTCTCAGTGCAGGTTGGATCTGCCAAAGGGACACTGCCAGGATCTGCATCAGGATTGGCAAAGGCTCCTGTGCTTAGGCCTTTCTCCCCAGGGCAGCCATGCTCACACATGGGCATTCAGGGAAGCGTTGGATGGTGGGGGAATTCATCCCCTTGCCCTGGATGAATCCACTCATGGATGAATACACGGAGGGGAGGTGGTATCCATCAGAGGTGTGTTGGGCATGGACATGGGAGGACTTGAGCAGGGTGGTGCCCTGGAGAACTCTATTGTTTTCTAGGATCGCTCTCCTTCCCCTTGTTTCTCATCAGGAGCTGTCTGCTTGGTACTTCTATTCTGGTTCTTGTTCTACTTCTGGCTCTTCTTTCTGTCCTGCATCTTCTTGTAGTTCTTTCTGGGTCTTTTTCCTGTTCTTACATGATTCCTTCTTGTTCTTCTTCTTGTGTATCTCCCTCCACCCTTCCTTCTGTTCACCTCCTTCTTTTTCTTCTTCTGCCTCCTGCTCTTTATCGTGTGATCCTCTCCCCACTCAGGAGTGTCTCTTTCTCCTCCTCCTCCTTCTCCTTCTTTCTCTGGCAATGGTGGGGCGTCCTGAGGAGTTCAAATCTATCACACTCTTCTGCCCAGATGCAGCCTCCGTTTAGTAGTCCAAGATGAAATCAGTTCTCAATCAATGGCCAGGAGTGAAACCAAGACCGAAGACAAGTGACTTCCTTTCTTGGTCATTGTCACAGTCAGGAAAGACTGAATAACAGACACCGCATTCTGGATAGGCTTCTACCTGTGGTAGTCAGCACCTCATCTGGACCAGGATTGCTAAAATAGATTCCACCTCCATAAAGCTTCCCCAATGAAAACAAGGTTTCCAAAATCTAGGAGAGGGCCAGCATCACTGCCACCCTCCTGCCATAAGGCATAGATGCCATCACACCTAGTGGGTTCCAGGCCCCCCGTAGTCCTCCCTTTTGACGTCTGTTACACACAAAGCTCCCCTGGTCTGGAGCCTGCTCTCAACTGATGCTTGGGTTGAAAGTCTGTTTCTGAAATCACCTTTGTAGATTCTCGGTTTGGTAATTCCTTTTGACTGGCTTATTTTTTTACTAGGGATAAAACCAGAGGCACTTAAGCACTGAGACCATTCCCAGGCCTTTTGACTTGGGTACAGGGTCTCCCTAAGTTTCTGAGGCTGTTTGGAAATCCCCATCCCCCTGCACTGCCTCCCAAGGCCCTGAGATTCGCAGACACTGCCCCTTGCCCAGCTCCTTGCACCTCAGTCTTCCTCATGTGTGAGACAGAGCCAACTCAAATGAGGCAGTGTGTGAAAATGGGAAAACTCACTTACGTGCCCGACAGATGGTGGGTTCTACTGTGGACAGGCTGGGATGGTGGAGGCTAGGAGTGTCGGGCTCACAAGAAAGGAAAGAGCACTGGCATTGTGGACAGCTCAGCATTGTGGCCTCTGTTCTTCAGATGCCCTTCTTTGTTGCTGGAAGGAATAATACCCTGGCCATTCTGATATCTTCAGGAGATGGGCACCCAGGCACAGAGGACTTGGAATTGTTCCAAAAAGAACCCAAACAGGCTGTCCCCTGGCCTTGACTTCCTCTTCACTGAGTGTTGTTCCCAGTTGCTGCAATCCTGACATTCTTGAGTAGGCAGGACTTCTCATATCCTGGCCATGGATTGGGACCTGTGCGGCTTCCGTCCATAGCAATGCTGATCCAATCAGGACCCATGCTCTGCTCCTCTTCATTTGAAGGCATCCTTATCAGTGAGCCATAAACCAAACTGATGATGGATTGAGCCTCTCTCTGCCTTGCCCTCATCGATATTAGCTTTGCATTGCCAGACCAGGTCCAGGGGAGAACACGTTTAGGGAGGTCCAGCAGCCCCCTGGGGCCGCACTGAACACCTCCACATTGGACACGCCCATCACTGCACTTGGTTTCCTGCACCAGGCCCACCACACTCTGGCTATTTTAGGGCCAAGGCCCACTTTCTCTTGGCTGTGAGTTATCCTGAGCCCACTGTGGATCATGTCTCCCCACTGTCTGATTGTCCTACTTACTGTCATGCAGAGACATCATTCTCAGCAGCTCAAAGTTGTCCACATCCTCATGCTGCAAAAAATTTTGGTCCAAGGCCCTGCGGATGAGGCTTGTCACCCTCTCCTGACACGTCACCTAGATCAGGGTGGGACAAATGTCATCAGAGAATGGATTTTAGAGGAGCTACCCAGAAGACTGTGGTCAAACATTCAGGAGAAATCTCAGCTACATATACAAGGGCACAATCTTGTTATCCTGCTACCTGAGTGTGTCCTCCATATACCCCCTGGGTTCTTGCAACGTGCTACTAGAACAATCCTGGTACAAATATCTGCCTGTACCTTCCATCTCCCCTCTCCCTGGGGAGCCACATTCCACTCAGGTCAAAGGACCAAACTGCCTATGCACAGACACACTCTCATCTCATTGAGATGACAGCAGTGGGCCAGGGATCTGTGCACCAAGTGTGCTCTGGGATGCAGGCTGCCTTTGTGGGTGGAAGAGGCAGATGCACTGAAAATTTTGGTCCTGACTGCCACTACACAAAACAGACTCAGATACAAGAGTGTGCACTTGAGTGCTTCATGATAGCCTGGAGAGGCCCTGGGCTCTGGAAGCTCGGTGCGGGTCTGGTTCTAATGATGTACTTGACTCAGCACTGGCAGTCACTGAACATGTCTCCTCTGCAGCTGGACACCTGCAGCATTAGCGTGTCTACTGCACATCCATAGAAATTCTGCCAAGAACCCCTTTAGTTCTGTATTTACATACATGCAAAGACTGACATTCCGAAGCTGTGGCATGACCCCCCAGGTGATCCCGACCCCACATTTCCACACCTAGTCATGCTAAGGAGGTTCTCTTTCCTGCCACCAGGAACACACCCCTCCTACACATTTGACAAGTCACTGCCAGTTCCTCTGCTCCAACCTCACTCATTGAGAATACCAAGTTCTAGGCACTGCAGCCTGCACCCTGGACATATCTCTGCCTTCATCTGTCCACAGCACTTCCGTCTGCACTTCTGGCCTGCCAAACCCACAATACACAGGCCCACTCACCGCTGCAGCTGGGCATGCTGAGGCTCTCCCCACTCAGGTCAAGCCCTTAAGACTGACCTCTCTCTTCTTAATTTCCCACCACAGCCCCAGGGTTAGCTGTGTCTCCTGCCTTCCACTGTGGGGACACCCAGGAGGCAGCCCTGCTGTCGGGCTTACCAGGATGCGCTTTGTCTCCCTCAGGCTCTGACCCTCTAGGAGGACGTGGACAAAGCGGCTGTCTTCCACCTGCTCGCTGGAGTGAAGCAGTGAGGAGCTGCTACTGGTGACTTTTCTCATGCACCGCTCATTGGTTTGGGTGGCCTGGGGCAATGGTCCTGCAGCCACCGCAGAGCTGCTGATCACAGCTGCTGGGATCCTGGATGCCACTGCCACAGAAGGCTGCAAGAACTGTGGGGGATGACAACATCAGCAAAGCCCAGCACCTGCACCCCACCCAGCCTGGCATTGGCTCTGTGGGCATTCTACAACATCCATCCAGAACCTGAGGTTCTTGTCCCCTTCAAGGATGTGGAGTGGCACCAGGAGTAAAGACTGAAGAAGGTGGCTGTTTACCTCCTTTGGCTTGACTTTAAACAACTTGCTGGCAGCTGTTTCCCGAAGAAGAAAGTTATAATCCACTCTGCCATCCAGGGCGTAATATACGTTTCCATCTGCAGGGATCCTCAGCTCTGGAGAGGCAGGGGCAGAGGTGTGGTAGGTGACACTCAAGGAATACACTACCCAACATCCCCCACAACTGAGAGCCTCTGCCAGCTCAGGTCTCACACACAGACCTGAGAGCCCCCGAATCCAGCTACTGTTGCACCAAAGACTCCCCACTGATTCCTCCCTGAGGACCCTCTATGCACAGGAGGTCCCCTACAGGAACACCTTTCAAGGAAATAGCCCCTTGTACCCCAGACCCTCTTAGTTCACGTTGGACCCACCAAAGACAAACAGCTACACTTTGTATCTAGATTGGTCCCCCAAGACTCATGTGTTCAAATTTTTCTCCCCACTGCAGCAATGATCACAGGTGGGTTTGGGGAAAAGCACTTGATGGTGGGTGCCTCCACCTTGCCAGTGGATTCATCCACTCATACAGGGCTACACTAATTGGAGGGGTATGGTTTGGAGGTGTGTTGAACGTAGGTGGAGGATGTCCACAGCAGGGCTGTGCCATCCAGAGATATATATTTCTCTTGAGTTCCCCACTTCTGCATTTTCTCCTCATGAGTCTAATTCTCATTCACATTTTTAATCAATTTATTGTTATACTTCTTGTTCGGCTTGTGTTTCTCCTTCTTGTTCTTGTTCTTCTTCATCTTCTCCTCATGCTTCTTCTTAAAGTCATCTTGACCTTCTTATTCATGGTCTCCTCCTTCAACTTATTTTCATTTTTCTACTCCTCCTTCTCCTCCTCCATGTCCTCTTTCTCCTCGTCCTCCTCATCCTTGTCCTCCTCCTCCTCGTCCTCCTCCTCCTTTTCCTCCTCCTCTTTCTTCTTCTTCTTTCTCTCTTTCTCTCTCTCTCTCTCCAAGAAGAGTTTACAAGCTGTGAAGGGTTCTCTTCTACCACACTCTTCTCTCTAGAAATGGCCTCTGGTCCTAAGTAAACTCAGTTTGCAATGAATAGAAAGATTGGAAGCCAGAAATGATTCTTCATTGAACTGCTTTTCTCATGTACTCATCTAGGTCAGGAAAGGCCACCAAATAGGCACCCTGTGGTTGTCTGTCTTCTTTGACACAAGACAAAGAAGCCTCTCTTCTTGGCCCCTTGTGGATAATAGCTTTGCAATGCCTCCTCAGGCCAAGGAAAGAACACATGATAGGCAGGTCCACAGCCCCTGGGGAACATGAAGAACCTGCAGATTTATGCCCCATCATTACACTTTGTTTTATGCACAAGTCCCACCATACTCATCCTGGGCACTGGGTCAATGCACACTGTGTTCTGGCTCCCAGTTATCGTGAGCCCACTGTGACTCACTGCTCCCTACCCTCTGATGGTTCCACTTACTCTGATGGTTCGAGAGAATTTGCAGAAGCTCGTAGTTTTCTGGGTCCTCCTGCTGGAGCAAGTGTGCATCTAAGGCCCTGCGGATGATGACTGGAGCCCTGTCCTGGCAGGTCACCTGAGCAGGGTTGGAGAAAGCTCATCAGAGAGGGAATTTGGGAGTAGCTACCCAGAGGACAGTGCTCAAGGACAATCAGAGACAAGTGAGCTCTCAACACAAGGGCACCATCTTGATACCCTGCTACCGGAGGCCTTCATGTGATCATGTGGGGGTCTTCCTATGAGCCTCTAGTCCAATCTTGGTACAAGAGTTTGCTTCAACCTGCTATGCCCTACAGGGACAAGGGAATAAGGACCAAAAGACTTTGTACAGACACACTCTAGTCCCATCAAGATGGGAGGAATGGTCCAGTGCACTTCCATATCCCTGCTCTGGTCTGGGATGCAGCTGCATTTTTGTGTGGACCAGGCACAAACCCTAGGTGCTTTGGTCCTGACAGCCAGGGCACAACACACACTAGGACTCTTTAATGATAGGCATGGAAGCTGCTGGGCTCGAGAGTGTCAGTGCTTGCTAGGGTGTCAGGAGGTTCGGACCCAGCAGGTGCAGTGGTTCAACATAGCTCCCCTGGAGGTGGACACCAGAGTCTCATGATGGATACTCCACACCCAGGAAAATTCTGCAGAGAGAGCCGCTAAATCTCTATTCACATACATGCAAACTAGGACACTAATGGGCCCCTCCAAGGCCCCCAGTTCTCTGTGACCCACACCTACCCACCCTAATCATTCTACAATGGCTCCCTTCCCTTCAACCAGCAACATATCCCCTCCCACACACAAGAAAATGACTGCCAACTCCTGTGCTTCAACCTCCACGGTTCAATATACTCCTCCTCAATACCAAGGTCAGTAGAGGATGGCCTGTACCCTCGATATTTCTCTGACCTCCTCTGAACCCAGCACTCACTCCTGCACTTCTGACCTGCACATCCCAAAACACGCAGGCCCACTCGCACCCAGACCTGGCATGCTGCTGCTCTCCTGCCTCTCTCTTCCTCACTTTCTGCTCTCCTTCCTGACCTTCCAGAAGCTCCAGTTCAAGAAGACAGGCCTAGTCCAAAGTGTTTGCTGTGGACTCGGTCTTCCCCACTGTGGGCTCCCAGGAGACTCCCCTGCTCGAAGACTCACCAGGATGCTCCTATACTGTGTTGTCCTTTCCTTTTCCAGGTAGACGTGAATGAGGCACCTGCCTCTCATCCGCTTGTTATATTGGGGCCTTGGGGAGGACCGAGTAGAGACCCCTGATGTCCTGGACTCCGGCTCTGCCCCTTCCCTGGGAGAAGGCTCTGGCTCTGGGGTTGGCTGAGGAGCCGTGACAGGAACTGAGCTTGTAGCTAGAGGAGAAAAGATGCCAACATGACTGCCTTGCCCTGACCTTCCCACAGACAGACAATACCTCTGCTGCCAGGAAGAACTCAGGCCCTTGGCCCACACAGGACCTCTTTGCAGACTGGGGTCACTTCCTGAATGGACAAAGGCTTGTCCTAATTTCCAGCCCAACACCAGGCATACAGACTCCCTGCAGTGGGACAACAGTTGGACCTTTCCTCATATACCCTTAGGTACTCACCACAGTCCGCCTGGCTCTCAGGCTTTGCCTGGCTTGATTTGCCATCTTCAATTGCGGCCAGGAGGTGGTGTGCTTGGTGTTCCAGGTTCAAGCCTCCCAGCAGGAGCCACATGGATAGCAGCTGCTGCAGACTCAGAAAGCCTGGAGGCTGATGGGAAGCCTCGGAGTAGAGGTTCACCCAGGTCCCCAGGAAGGAAGGTGAGGCACTGTGGGGAGGAAGGTGTGGAGTCAGCAAAACCCTGGCCTTGCCTTCACCACGGCCTCCAGAGAAAACCTCTGACCCTACACTGGGGAGAGCAGTCTTTCCTCAGCCTTCCCAAGTCAAATCACCTTGCAGGTCCCTATTCTGGAAACAGGAGCCCACCCTCTTGACCCCAAGCCCATTCCATGTTGAAGTTGGTCCAGGGGTCCACCATAGTCACTGAAGAGGACAACGTGCACTTATGCCCCATGGAGTCAGGGATGCAGTCACATGTAGGATATGTACTCATGGCACCTGCGGTTTGAGGCTGACCCCCATGAAAAGGGACACAATGGCAGTCATTTGCACCCTATTTTTCAATGAATTATGAAATGTGACTGGAAACGTGTCTTCACACAGTGGGTGCTTTCTCCATGTTCATCAGTGAATGAGCCCAAACTGCTGATTCCCACATATCTCTGGGTGTGGGAGCCGCCATGTCCAAAGCCCCTGTCCAGCTATGTCCCAGCTAGGATGCTCTGTCCCACTATGGAAATTAACATGTCTTTATTAACCCAAAAGTGCTTTTCCCAAGGCCTGAGTTTTGAGACGCCTCTGGCACAGATCTACGTTCTTCACAAAGCCAATATCACACCAGAAAGACCACCTGGCCTCGCTGAGTCCACCTGGGAATGAGCTCAGTGCACACCATTGAGCTGTGGTGCCCAGTGTGTGGGGACTGCTCCACGGACCTCTGTGGATCAGCTGGAGTCAGGATGGTTTCTCTGCCTGAGAGCGGAGTTCACTCCCCTTGCAAGGCTGTGGCAGGCACCTCCAGGACTCGTCCCATTCGGGACTGACATTCCACTATGAGTGTGGTCCTCTATCTCATTAGGTATCACAAACCTTTGGGTCCCTGAGAGGTACATGGCAGCCCCAAGACCCAGGCATGAGGGGGCTACACACTTGGGCTTGGTGGTCTGGTGCTTACCTTGGGAACAAGAGATCCAGCACCTGATGGGTGGGGATGGAATCCCAGGAGATTAACCCCATGTTGCCGCTGAAATGTAGGTTCCTCCCACAAATGACAGGCAGGAGCTCATTCCTAAGCTGGTCCTGCCTGTAAGGTTCAAGGCTCTGTACCCTGAAGGGCTCCTCCGTGTTCTCATCATTTTCACCCTGTGTTGGGACCAAGAATGTTGGTTTAAAATGGAAATGGTGACAAACAGAAAAATGACTTGTGCCAATACACTAGAGTCAAAGCACAATGGGACAGTTCCCATCAGTACAAACACACACACACACACACACACACACACACAGTCAGAATAGGAGTCCTGGGCCATTCATCAGGGATCAGACTAGAGGGCCTGCTGGGCTCACCTGCCCTGTGCTACTCACTGTTACTCTTGAGCTCCTCTGCGACAATCGCCAGAGGCTCTGGCGTCTAAGATGAAGCCTCACCCAGTGCATCCACAAAAGGGCTAGTTGGCCCCCCTGAGATTCCTGGGAGCCTGAGGCTCGGCATTGTTTGCAACCACAGGAGAACATCCTTCTCACTCCAGTTTCTCCAACCAAATGAGCTCGGATGGCTTGGTCAGTTAAGTGGGTGCCTGGATACCAGGGTTCCATGTTCTGTTTGATCCATTGTCAAGGCAATGATGTCATTTCCTGTGCCCATACCTGAGCCTCTTTTCACATAAGACCACTTTCAAAAGCCCTATGAGCTGCTGATTTCTCCTCCATGCCTAAACATCTCAGGTGCGCAGGTGTTCACCAACAACTACCCAAACATCCCCACCAGCATCTGCCCTGCTTGGTGCCACTAGAGTTCCAGCTTGGAGCCTTCAAAAATGCATTCACAACCAGTCCTTCCCTCTCAGCAGCTTTTGGACCCTGGTCCCATCATTGTGCAACTCATGGTGTGCCCAGTCTTTTCTGGAAAGTAGGGTAGCATCTAATCTCTAGGGTTTATTGTGTCTATTGGCCCATAACACCCTCTATTCTCTCTGAAACCAGAGATGGGACTCACAGGTGGCTAAAGCACAAATGTAGAGATGGGACAATCACAAGAAGGGCAGAGACAAAGAATGCACCCCAACTCAATCAGGCCTGTGTCCCACACAGGGACGTGGCCAATGTCCGTCCCATCGTGGCTGCAGTTCCCTCTCTACACCATGGCAAGTTGGAGGGGACTGAGATGCAGAGGCTGCTCCCCTCTGCCATACAACTTCCCAAGGCTTCTCCTAAGATTTCAAAAGGGCCAAGTGTGTCTAGTGTTGGGGTCTCACAGAGACTCCAAGGTACCACAGCATCCTGCTGCCCAGAACCGGTTCACCCCTCACCTCAAGGGGGCTCAGCCTCTGCATTCATGGGAATTGAAGTGGGTACAGGTGATGGGATATCACCTCCAAGACTGAGTTATGCCAAGTCTATGACCCCTGTCTGCATCCCTGTCTCCAGCACCACTCCCTTCTCTCTCTTTCCTCCCCAGAGCAAACAAATCCATTTAGCAAGTGTGTCCTGTGATAAAGACATGACAGTCACCCATCCTCTCATTGCAAAAACACTGAGGCTCAGCCAACATGGATCCTACCAGGAACACAGGCATAAACTCAGAGTCCGATCCTCCCAGCCCAGCCTCAGTGGAGCCTGGACTCCCAGCCTCCTGAGTCAAGGAAACAGAGGTGCCTAGCCGAGCCACCTTGGATGCAGCCACACACAAACTGAACTCATCAATGCCCCTTGCTCTCAGTTGTGAGTAAGAGGGGAGGTGGTGTTTCACAACCCTGGACATCAAGTGCAGTCTCCAGGCTTTGGGGTGTGCCCTGGCCTCTCTCTATCTGCCCAGGCCCTCCAACTCACACTGGCCTTTTACCCAACCTCCTCCTAGGGCCAAACTCAATCCTGCCTCTCAATTTCTTCTGCCTTCCCCAACACACTGCTCCGCAAAATGAGCAGGGCTGGCTCTCTGTTATCACGCTGGTGTCAGCAGCAATGCCACCCCACTGACATAATTCTGAGTCCCAACCTAGGCACTCCAGCTGTCCTTGCCACATGTGGCCCTGTTTGGGCTCTGGCTCTTGCTCTTTTCTTTCATGTGCATGTGTTTTGAGGTTTTGAGTTTCTCCCACTGCAGAACTGCAGCTGTGGCAGGGTAGAGCTCATGAAGGTGACATTCTGAGCCACATCCAATCCCATCAGGACTGTGAACTGGGGTGATGCTGGAACACAGTGATGAGTGAACACATGGGAGGTGGTTGGACCCACCTTGCCTCTGAGTGGTTTCCTTTCAGGACAGGAATGTAGGGATGGGAGCCCCTGGCGTGGGGTGCTTTGCACAAGGCGTGACCACGGGCTCTTTCCTGGCAAAAACTGGCTCCACTCAGCATGGAAAGCACTGTCATTCCTGGTGGCTAACAACAGCCCTGGACCCCAGAAAGGAACCCACACTCAAGATTAACGTCTGAGTGTGCGTGTCCTCGAGGAAATGAGGTCTCCTGATCCCAGGTGCAAAGGGGTAAGTCCTCTAACTCCAGGGGCCATGAAGGGACATCTGAGATTCCCTTGTCCTTCTTTCCCTCTCTGAACCCATGGTGTCCTCACACTAACCACAGTTAGGACCCTGGCCTCATTCCCCAGTTGGGATCATTAGGCTCCATAAAGGACAGTCTCTAAGATGCTCAGTAAACCACCACCCTCTGCACAACCCATAACCCTATTCACCCAAGAGGCAAGAGGATTTCTATTCAGGAAAACCAGGACAGGGAGAGCCTTTCTCAAGGACACAAGGACATTAGTGAGTGAGGGAGTGATTAATGGATGGAGAACTATTTCCACCACCAACTTCCAGGAGCATATATGGCCCTTTGGGCACAGGTACGGACCCTTTTTTTCCAATCAACTTTTTCAGAGAAGTGAGGCTGCCTTCTAGATGGCACCTCCACACTAAGGGGGTCTCCTACTTCTTCCACATGTACATATTGCAACGGGCCTCCCACTGTGCATCTGAGAACACTCTGTGGGCATCTGTAGCCTTTCAAGACCCCAGAAACCATGCGGGCACCCCAGCACCAGCAGAGCATTTGTGCACATCACAACAATCACCCCGGGTGAGAACTCTCCGTTCCACTCTGTACTAGGCCCTGCCATCTGTACTGATCAGTCCAACCCCTCTCCTTCCTGTTTCTTGATTATACTACCATGGTTCCCACACATGGATGCCAGGGTGCTTGTGGCCCCCCCAAACATTTGAGTTCCAGGAACAGTGGAATGTGTTTGGGAACTTCTGGATGACGGGAAGTCCCACCCTCCAGGGTTTCATCTTCAATGTAATGAGTGCAGAGGGAGCCAGGAGGGCTCTGTCAGGTAGAGAGAGGTGGGAGCTGATGGAGCCTCAACTAAGTGCCCAGGACTCTGGGTTCAGAGCTGGTGTTATGTGGAATTGTTGAGGGACGTGAAGAAAACCCAGCTCACTGTACACAGAGACAGCAGATGCCCTCACGTGGTCAGGCTGCTGTGCTAATCAGAGCCCCAAGATGTTCCACAGGTGTGCAGGTGGGGAACCCACGTGCCAGCCCAGGCTGTTCCTGAGCACCTCTACCTGGATTCGGAGCACGTGACTCTGCATCAGCGTCCTCACATCAATGTATCCCGGCCCCCCACCCCAAAAGTTCTCTCAGAGACAGTGAGGTTCCACTGCTCTGGACTTGCCCTTTTCTCTGGGATTCTGGGGTTCCATTAATTAGGAGGTCACAACAATTCTCAGCACACAGGCTGAGCCTACTGAGATCCCAGGAGTATCCAGGCATTGCTTCTATTTATAGTCCATCATGTCCCACCACACTGTGGACACGTATTGCACTCACCTAAAGAAACCACCAGGCCCAGGGCCTTCGTGCCACTGGCCTGCAGACACCTGGAGGAACAGGCAACCTATAGGCTGCGTGGAACCAAAGACCCTAGATCCTGGGATCTGAGCTGGACACACAGCTCATGTGCACACAGTCACCACCGTCACCGAGAGTGCAATTGAAACACCCGCAGAGTTAGCAGTGGACCTGATATGCCCACGAGTGGGGGTGAACTGCATCCCTTGAAAATGATCGTGTCCAGAGAAAGGCAAATTTTGTAGGATTTCACTTATCTCAGATTCTCAATTATCAGGTTCATAAAAAGATAAAGTACAATGTTCTTTTCCTGGGCCTCAAGGGCACTAGAATTCTGCATTGATGGCAAGAGTATGTCCACGTGACTTCTGGAGATGCATGGTGGTGACGCCTATACACCAACATGAACATGCTTAATGCCACTCAACTGTGTCCTCCAAAATGGTTTAATTACAAAACAGATGTTCGGTGTCAATTACCACAATGTAAACCCTTGGGAGACTGCTGATTGACTCATCTTAGCGTAAGTCAATGAATAAAGGTCCTAAGGTGCGAAGCTACAAAATGAGGGATGAGCATGGATGAGGATGGGCGGGAGAATCCTCCCCCTCTAACACAATTAGGGAAGGATGTGCTGCCCTCAAGTGGCTGGGGGGCCTGGGATCCTGCCACAGAGGGGGATTCCAAACCTCACATCCCCTGACCCAGGCCAGAAGACCAGGTAGAGTCCAAGGACCCTGGGGTGGCCCAATGGCAATAAAGGTCAAAAGGAACTGGGATCTGCCTGGACCCTCAATCCCCTACTCTGAGCAGGGCTGCATTATGAGGCCAGAGGCCATCCACAGCAATCTGCCTTTACAGGAAAACAGGGACTGCAGGCTGCCTCTGGCTCACTGACTCAGGATGGTGTTTTCATAAAGCAAGACCACTTCCTCACATTTGACCAGCAGCTCATGCGCTGACAGCACAATGGCTGGCTTGACTCAGGCCCTGAGAAATGAAATAGAAAATTCATAGCAAACCCATCTTCAGCTCTTCCACATCATCAGGGGGTGTGATTCATTTCCATCAACAAAGATGTCTGAAATGATGTCTAAACATGCTGGGGACTCACCTCCGTGTGGAACTTTTCAGGAAAAAGGGGATCAAATCTCATGAAGCAACTCTTCTCTCCTCTAGCCCATGGGCAATGCAAGGAACCTGCATGTTACCAGAGGCTCACTCTCTCTTCTCATGTCTTCTGGAAAGGATTCATGAATGCTTCCTTCAAGGTGAAGCAGAAGCCTGCATTCCCAGCTGCACAGAAGTGTTTGAGGGCAGTGTCTCCCTTAAAACCCAAGAAGAAAAACAGGTCATTAAACAGGCACATGGATTAGAGTACATGATCAATGATCCCTCCTCCCTGAAGCCTTCCACATGCCCACCTTCCACATTCACAGAGAAATGCTTGGCCATTCTCAAGACCAGGAGACCATGATGCTCATCACCAGGACGTCAATAGGAACATGAACAGAGCAGCATGGATTGCACAAGGTGGCACACCAAGGATCTGCAGCACAGCTGCTAGAACACCAGAGCTGAACTTCAGTATTGACTTTCTGCCACCTGCCGAGTACGATGGTAATGTCAAGCACAACATGCAGATATGCAAGTAGTGGGTGACACGGTGCATCCATTCACAGAAGTGGGCAACATCTTCATTGGAACAAGGAAGTATCTTATCCTTACTCATCAAAATCATCACAAAGAATAAAATGGATGCAAGACTTCTCATTTCACTATCATGTAGCTGTTGGATTTCCCTATTAAATAATACCTCCTCCAAAATAAAAAATATCTCAGATGTGTGTCAACTATTCGATGGATGACATTTTAAAAACTAGGCCTTTCCTTCATATTTATGTATGCTATAGCCCTGCCTAAGGCTCTTTGAGAAAGGAGCACATAGAATTGGATCTTTGAAAATCTCACATTTGCCGATAAATATTACCGACAATGTCAGGCATGGCGAAGTGAAAAGTGGGACTTTGGATACTCAAAGAATGCTATGTTGTGAGATTGGTGTCTCTGACTCATAGACAGCATGTGGTTTCTATGAAAGCTGGTGAGGGAGCAGGAGTAACGAAGCTCATGGAACAGATGACCTCAGGGAATACTGACAGATAGGCCAAACTGGAGAACATGTTCCAGCTAACATTGGTATTTGGGCTCCTGAGCCCAGTCCTGTTTTAAAAAAAGTTGCAGACAGGCAGTGTTCATGTACAAAATGTCTACCATGTAAAAGTGGGTAATTGAAATGTCATCTAGGTACACATCTGATAGAATGGTCTGCCAACCTATGGATTTCATTCTAACAAATAAAAAGAAAAACACAGACATGAGACAAAAAGATAAAACCTTGTCTTCACCAGGATGCCTAAAAATAAGTTTTATTTGCCTCATGCAAAGAGCTTTCAATAGAACTTCTGATTTCTGAATGAACCCATTCAATTTTATAATGCACAGATCATAAGGTTTTCTTTACAGAATATTCTCTTCTTCTTCTTCTTCAAGCCTCACATAGAAAATGTCTCACAGGACATAGGAGGGGAATGACCCAAAGGATGAGAGAATGGCTGGAACCGTTCTCAAATGTGCCCATGTAGCCTAAAGTTTGAAGGCACCTAATTGTACTCTAAAACAATGATGAACCTATTTGATCCATTAATTAATAAATAGCACCGCTTTACCACTTGAACCAAATCACAGAAAAATGGAAACAGATGATCGAATTCCTCTTCTCCCATCACCTCCTGGCCCAGACTCTCCCCAGAGGTGGCTCTGGTCATCTGTCTATTAGGGAGTCACCCGTGGTCCCCTATCTCTCAGAAAAGAAAATCACCTCAGCTACTGTCCCTAAAGCCAAGTGATGGCTGCGGTTTCCACACCGTGTGGATCTGGAGAGATGCACAGTGCCGCTGGACCAGCCTATGTTCAGGGCTGTGTCTGTGTCCCACAGCTGAAACATGTGGTCCAGGGTCTTCTTTCCACCCACAGGTCCTAAGAACTTGCAGTCAGCACGTGCCTCCTTATTCACTGTGGCCACAGACTTCCTGCCAATGGCCATTGCATTGTACACGTCTTATAATTTAACACGGCATTGAAATGAACTTCCTTCTGGGAGCTTCCCAGGGCACGTCCCAAGACCTGAATTTCTGTGTTGTAGGGAGCATAGCATTCGTGCATTTTTTAAGTTTCATGGATAATGTTAAATGTGCCTCCAAAGTGTATGAAAAAAGCTTATCTTCCTATCCCCTCCCAGCACATATTATCAACATCCTTAATTTGGGTAAAAAATAAATAAATAAAACACATCATTTGAGCCTGTGTTCATCTTCTTGCCAGCTGTGTTCCAGTGACCTCCTCCCGTGCATAGTGCTCATCTGTGTTTCTCCTCGTGCCTCCTATTCTACTGGGTTGCCATTTCCTCCCAATCGGTCCCTCTGTTTTGACAATGTTTGGGGCATATTTCGTTGGAGAGTAGTTTCTAACGTGGATGGTCAATTGAACCATCTTGACAGCTTTGGGTTTTGAGGATTGAAGCCAACCCTCCCCATTTCTAGGCCACAGCCTCTTCTCCTAGATTTCTACCAGTATTCCAGTAAATATTTCATTGAATTTGGTTGGTCTCTGTGTCTGGGTTCAAGACTTAGGTCCTGCACTTGCTAGCAGGGACATTGTGCTTTCTGGTTTGTTGTGTTGGCTTCTTGGGGACACTGTGAGGATCAGGTAGGCAAGGCAGGTAGAGTGGCTGGCCTAGAGCATGGCCCAGAGGGAGCGTTTGATCAACATTATTTGTAAAATGACAGCTGTCAATTATCACAACCAACATGAAAGGCCATCCTAACAATCATCATTATGAAAATATTGGTCACAATAATGTTTTCTACTTCTATGGTACATCTGTATTATACTCTCCATGAGTGAGGTCACAGGCCATGTGTCATTGTGTGCCTGCTTCTGTCATTTAGCCTGGAGGCCCCTGGCATAGTTTGCGCTTCAGGACTGGAAGCTCTTTTACGATACAGTTTTCAAGTGGCCATTGGTCGCCTGATGGTACTCCATGGGGTCATCTGAGCCTGGCTTGCATCTGGCTCCTGCAACCAACATCCTGTTTTGCTAGAAACTCCATCGAAAGAGGCTTGGAACTCCTGCTCTCTTGTTCATCTCTGAAGTTCTGCCATTTCTTCTCAGATGGCTCCACAAACCTTTCAAAACCCTCCCCTGCTCCAGGGCTTTGAAGCGGTTTCTTTGGAAGCTTCTGCACAGGGTTAAGGACAAGCCATTCCTCACATGCTCCTTCCACAGGAGGAAGAGAGGGGCCAGAGGGGCCACAGGGAGCAACCTCCTGCTCTGTTCCAGGCAGCCACTTCCAGGCTGGGGCTGCAGCCTGGGGCTCTCAGGACGGCTCTGGCTAAGGGGGAAGCCCTACCCAAGCCTGGGTCACAGCCTCCCATGCCCCAGGGCAGCTGGTGAGCACTGGTAAAGGGTGGAGGGGAAGGCTTGCACCCCAGGAGTCGGGTCTGGACAGCATTCAGGTGGGAAGAGACCACTGGTCACCAAGGGGATGTGAAGCAGGGGGTGACCCAGGGCAGCCATGAGATCTCCTCTAAAGACCACTGTGGTCCCAGCAGTACAAAGGGACTGAGTGACATTATTACTCTTCCCTGTTTTAAGGACAGAGGTGTGGAAGGGATTCCTGAGAGTCACAGAAAACGTGGCTCACAGGTTTCATTTTGCCATCTAGGAGTGACCTTGGCCGCACTGGTGGCAATTCCCCGGACCTTTGATGAGCCCCCTGGCATCCTCCCAGTGAGTCCTCCCAGGCCCAGTCTCAGGGGCAGACAGCTGCTCTGACTGCTCTCCCTGGACCTGAGGATCACATGGGGTTTTGAAATTCTTTTTGTTGCCGCACTGGGCATTGAACCCAGGGCCTTGCACATGCTAGGCAAGTGCTCTACCGCGGAGCTCACCCAGCCCTGAGGGTGACAGGTTTGGAGAGCATTTGCTACCTGAGTCTTGGTGAGGTGAATCCTCATAGCCCTGAAGTCAACACGTTTCTCTACCAGCTGCGTTTGCAGGGTTAAGATCTTAGCTTGAGTTTTGTTTTCCCTTATTTCTTCACTTCTCTCTCTCTCTCTCTTTTGGTACCAGGGGTTGAACCAAGGGGTGCTTTACCACTGAGCCACATCCCCAGCCCTTTTTAAAATACTTCATTACAGACAGAGTCTCACTGAGTTGCTCAGAGCCTCACTAAATGGCTAAGGTTGGCTTCAAACATGCCATCCTCCAGCCTCAGCCTCCAGAGTGTCTGGGATTACAGGCATGTACCACTGCCCCCCAGCTCTGCACTATTCTTAATCAGAGAACCTGTGGGGCTATGTTTACTAGGTATGAATTGAGTTGCCCTCCAGAGAAAAGAAAAAGTAACAAAGCACTGCTGTGTGGGCAAATCAGGGATGACCCCAGGACAGGGTCAGCTTTCTCTCCAAGGAAACCCCACTGCCCAAAAGGAGCCCCTTGGCCAACGCAGTGGTGCACTCCTGGAATCCCTGCACCTCGGGAGGCTGAGGCAGGAGGATCAAAAATTTCAAAATCAGCCTTAGCAATGGCAAGGCACTAAGCAAATCAGTGAGACCCTGAGCCTAAATCAAATTCAAAATTGGGCTGGGGATGGGGTTCAGTGGTCAAGAATCCCTGAGATCAATCACTGGTACCACCCCCCGTGAAATAAAAGAGCCTCTGCTAAGGACTTCCATGTTGGCTGAGGCAGCTGCCTACAGTGGGTGTCCTGCAGAATGCAGTCAATCTCCCCAGGCCTGGCCTGTGGGGAGGGGTTGGCCCGGAGACCGGGGGTTAGCCCCCAGCTAATGATCACTTGGTATTGTGGTTTGGATGTCAAATGTCCCCATTGCCCATGTGCTAAAGGCTTGGTCACCAGCCTGTGGCCCTTGGGACATAATGGAAACTTTAGTAGGTGGGGCCTCCTGGAAGGAATGAGATCATTAGGGGTGTGACCTTGAGGGGGATATTGGGACCCAGCCCAGTCCTACCCACCCTCTTCCCAGTTACCCAGAGATGAGCAGCCTCCTCTGTCATGTGCTCCAGCTGCCAGGATGTCCTACTGTGCTGTCACAGGCCCAAAGCAACAGGGCTAAGGTGCCATGGACTGAGACCTATGCAGCCATGAGCCAAAAGAAACCCTGTTTCCTTTTAAGGGGATTCTCTCAGATGCTTTGTCACAGCAACAGAAAGCTGACAGCACCCTTGGTCTGTGCCCCTGCTTTATACATAGGGATGCTGAGGGCCCACAGGAAGCCGAGCAGCCCCAGGTCACATGGTCCCATAAAAACAATTATTATCTATTCATTCACTGACTACATGGCAGGAGCTGGACTCCAGATCTCAGTGTTTGAAAAAGTTGTGTTTCCTTCCTGCCCCTTAGTCCCTCGCTCTCTCTTTTTGTATGAATCCAAGAAGGACCTTCAGGAGATTGCAATGCCATCCAGTCATCCTAGCCAGATTTGTACTTGAACATGAAATTCATGGGATGTTTCTGCTTCACATTGTGTTAGTCACTAGTCATCAGAGAGCTCTGTGCTTTCACCTACAGAGTGCCACCCCACTTCCCTGCTGCAAGGGCTCTTCCTGCCAGGTCACCTGCTGGATGGAGGGCACTGCCCAGTGCCCTAGATCTCTCCTGAATGTCCTGTGACCAACCCACTGCAGGCCAGGCAGACATCCACAGAAAAAAACAGCGAGAGGGTCTGGCGCCCCCTTCAGGTACTGTTATATAGATGCCCACAGAACATTCCTCAAACCTGCAGCAGCTTGGACTGCATCCAAATGCAACCACAGGCCGAGCACAGTGCCACCCACCTGTGATAGAGTGACTCAGGAGGCTGAGGCAGGAGGATTGTGGGTTTGAGGCCAGGTTTAGCAACTTATTGAGGCACTGTCTTAAGATAAAGAATTAAAAGGGCTGAGGATGTAGCTCAGTGGCAGAGCCCCTGGTCCAATCCCCAGTACCAAGAGGAGGTGGAGATACCAGAGATGGGAACTTATGAGTTGGGTCAATGGTAACTCCAAGCCCAATGAGACTGAATGCACAGGGGAAGCTTTAACCCGCAAAAGAAAAGGAGGCAGGGAGCTTCAGCTCCAGGTAAAGGACTAGGAATTGAACCCGGGTGCCTTACCACTGAGTACACCCCAATCCTTTTTATTCTTGTTTTGAGAAGGGGTCTTGCTACGTTGCTGAGGGTCTCACAAAATCACCAAGGTTGACCTCAAGTGATCCTCCTGCCTCAGCCTCCCGAGAATCTCTGGGATTACAGGCATGCACCACCATGCCCAGCAAGAAAGGAACTTTTATCAGTGCAGCCACACGGGGAAGGCAGGGGACCCACATCTTAGCCTGTCTTCAGGGGGTGACAATGACTTGGAGCTTTTATAGAGAGGGGAATGAGGGCAAGGGCTTGGGCTTTGCACAGCTGCCAAAGCAGGTGGTCCTGACCAGTTGAGGTCTGTCCATCTTCCCTGGATTGGCCAGGTGGTGCCTTGTCAGGAGAGCTGTGTCACCTGCTTTGGCTCTCAGATGCACATCAATCAGACCTTGTTTCTGGGACATGAAACAGACTGCATGGGGGTGGGGGTCTGGATTCTGAATTAAGAGCAACTTTCTTCTGCTGAAAATAGAGACGGGCTGCAACCCTACTCCCACCTCAGGAGCCAGGAAAGCTAAGATGGGTCCCGCCCTTCCTCAAGCCTGGGCACAGGCCATCTGCCTAGGCATTTTCTGTGTTTTTCCCATTTTTGCTTTTCTTCAGGCCAAGGAAATTCACGGATGTAGATCACTTGGGTTTTGTTTCTATAAACTGTAACCACTTCTGTGGGTCAGGGGCTTCTTCCAAGCCTTCTGGCTGCTTCTCCCCAGTTTGATCAAAGTTCTTCATTTTTTCCTTTTTATTTCTTTTTTTTTCCTGTTCCTTGTGCTGGTGGGCACTGATGCAGCCAGCAGGGTCCAGTAACAAATCCAAGGTGACTCAGGCAAAGGGGATGGATGGGCCATATATTGAGGCAGAGATGCTGCCCTTCTAATTCTGCCTTTAGCCATCCATTGGATGTCTGCGGGTAGAGGTGGAGGGCTGGAGTCCTCCTTACAAAATCCTTACAACTCAAGTCAGCAAACACTGAAAGCCCTGTCGCCCTCAGGGACAGGGCACCAGACAGTTCCTCGGTGCCTCCCAAAGGCTGCCAAGGGAGAAGTCACTTGGGGCCCGACTCCAGGAGGATCATCAAGGGGCGGGACAGGGGGACTTCAGGTAAAAAGCCGCAGCCAGCTCGCCCTAGGACCCCAGCCCTCACCAGCCCCACCGCTTTCCTGGACAGAAAGGTTTCCTCGAGCATCCTCACTGGGTGTCCCTGCAGCAGGGCCCCAAGATTGTTCTGGAAAGGGACCTGTCAGGTGGGAGCGACAGAATCTCATGAAATTTTAAGTACAACAGAATGCCAAATGACTACTCATTCCAGTGAAGACATGCTGCAAATAAGACTTAGAACACGTGCTGCAAACAAGACTTAGAAAAGTGTCCTCAGAGAAGATTCTGTCATTCTGCATTTGTTTCTGAAAGTTGAAGCACACAGTTCTAATGAGCCCAGGAAGAGGTTGATACCCAGTTGAGTTGGCATATGATGTGCCAGAGCTCAGGACTTCAGGGCTGCTGTCAGGTGGTTCCCGGGCTCTTCTGGTCCTCACCTTCACTCAGGGACTTTTTGTTAGTGATGGAGTTCAGCAATGGATTACTGGCCCAGAGACTTGTTCAGTATTGCTCCGTAGGAGCAAAACACTGTCACCAGTTGTAGGTAGCCAACTCCAGGTGAGAAACTTGATAGATGTTAATGCTCACGGCTTCACACCAGCAACCTGCCCCTCAGTGATCATGCTCTCTAAAATATACACCATGCTAAATTTTGTGGAAGCATTCTAGGTCTAGCCAAACCACACGATCTTTCAAAAACAGCCCAATAACATTTAGAGGATTCACTCTCCAAAGCAAGCTTGCCAATGCCTGAGCGCCCACACACTCTATTGGCGCCAACCTCACCTCCTTTTAGAATGCACACATCCACCAAGATACCACTGCCTGTGGTGGTTGAGCAGCCTTTCCAATGGACGAGGTGGATGTGAATGTAACACGTGAAGGAATTAGCATTTACCAACAACTGGAAGAAAAAAATCCATTCTCTAAGATATGATGACGGAGCGGCTCTGTGATCTAGACCATCCCCCTCTCCTGCATCCTCTCTCTTTTCCTCTGCCTCGATGGACCTCCAACTGAGCCCAGAAAGATGTGTCCTTTCTAGTCAGAAGCCCTGTCATGGCTTCCATTTCCAGGCCCTGATTCCTGGTTAACTGCAGCCAGAGCTCGCTTTCAAGGTACTCTCTTCAGATCCCTTCCCTACCCTAACCACAGTGTGGGCTCTGGCCCCACCCTTACTCTCTACACCACCATTCCACATTAGGGTCTTCCTGTCCCTCTCTGTGACCCAGGACTTCCCATGACCGACCCCACCCAACAACAAGCTGTTGAACCAGGTGCCATCAAATGGAAGAAATGACCAGAGATGGCTAACTTGAAGATTTCACAGAATAGTCCATGAGACAAGGAATATCGTGAACCAGTGAAATGACATAAGAGGAAGTCAATGAATTCTAACCTCAAGAGCAAATCCTACAGTACACTGGCTCTCAAATTCAGCTACACACTGGAGCCACCTGGGAGCTGTGCATAGTACTGACCGCTGGACCACCCACTGGCCCTGGGCTGATGGAATGGCTCTGGGCTAAGATGGGACACTGGGGTTTGTAAATTACCAGTTGAGTATAATATAAAGCAAACTTTGAGAACATTGCTTTTTTCCCCACATGAAGAACTGTGTGCATACAGATGCAGAAGTACACAAATCTGCAGCATAAACCTCCTTGAGGGCCATAGATTAAATGCACTGCAATCACCAGCATCCTGGCTAGGAACACCACCAGCCTCCTATTTCCACCTTCCAGGTGATTGCAGCCCCGCCATCCAAGCATGGAGGAGTCCTCCCTGCTGAGAAATTTCAGTGTGCAGAATGGAGAGCCCTCTCTCCTGGGAATCCCTGCTTAGACAATAAGTGCACTGGAGAAGTTGAAATCAAGTGGGAGGCACATGGGGAGGCTTCTTGGATGAGGCCCTATTGAAAGGAGGATGGGATCTGAGGAGTGGACCAGAGAGAGGAAAGATGGGAAGTACAGCAAGTACATTCAGAGCCGAGGTCAGGCCCAAAATACAATGTTGGCTGACAAGAGAGCCCTTGCACCAGGATCAACAATTTTGAGAAGGCAATGAGGACTGCCTGAAAAGATCAATTCCACAAAATTCCATGGAAACCCACTCATCACACCTTTCTGAAAACACTGGAAATGTAGGTTTCATGCAAGGAACTCTGGGTGACAGATGGCAAAGTTTGCCAAATGCAAACATGCCTACCAGCTCTGAGAAGCCATTCTCATTCACACTGCTTCAACCAGGGAAAATCCCCATGTGCTCACTGAGAACAAGTTAGCTTGTGCCACTTGAAGCTGCTTCAACAAACAGCTTCACTTCTGCACTTCTAAGCTGTTCTCCTCAAGAACTTTCAGAGCACAGTTCAGGCATGAAACACAAAGGGTGCCAGAAAGAGATCTCTTGAATCTAGCATCACCAACGTGCAGTGAAAAAGAGGACCAGCTGAGAAGATCAGTTCTCCAAAGTCTCACTGACATCCATTTGTCACACTCATTTACAACATTCACTTGAAGTGCAGGTGCCCACATGAGTGAACTGTTTTTTTTTTATCAATGGCACAGAGGCTTCAATGTGTAAGCATGCCTGTCACCTGTAAGAAGCAGTTTTGAATTCTTCTAGGTCCACAGGAAAAAAAAATAGCATGTGCTCACTTACAACAAAGTTAATCAACAAAGCAAATTGAAACTGCTTGCAGCAAACAGCTTCCATTCTCCCATTCCCCAGCTATTTTCAGCAATCGCATCCAGAGTCCAATTCCAGCTCAATATAAAATGTGTGCTCCCAAGGAAGCCTGTATAATTGACATCACCCAACTTGGGGAGGCAAGGGGAATGCTGAGAAGATCAGTTCTTCAAAACTCCTACTTTTTCAGAAAACTCATTGAAAGGCAGGGTACCCACTTGCAGCCATCAGTGGTTGAGAGATGGCACAGAGGCTTCAATATGAAACCGTGAATGCGAATCATTACAAGTGCTTCTGACACACTCTAGTGCAACCTGGGACACCCCAAAGTGCTCAACGAGAACACACTTTGTTCCTGCAAGTGGAAGCAGCTTGCATGAACTGTTTCAATCAGGAAATTCCAAGCTCTTCTCAGCAATCACATTCAGAGCACAGTTTTGGCCCAATAGAAAAAGGGTCCTAGCAAGAGGGTCCCACACCTACGATCACCTTCATAAGGTAGCTTCCCATCTTCTGTGTGGAAGTGGGTTTCTCCTTGGCCCTTATGCTGTAGAGGAGACCACTAGGAGCTAAGCTTCATGCAGGACCATCTGACCCGGACTTTTTGCAAGCCCTATGAAGCCCTCACACAAGCTTAAATGCTACAGGACTCTGCAGACCAGTCCATGCAACAGTAGACATTCATTCATTGTCTAGAGTCTACAGGTTCCTAAATGCATGGCATTCATTATCATCAAATGCACAATTTTGATCAAAAACCATCACAGTAGATCAGGTGACAAATCATCACAATAGATCAGGTAACAAAAACATATATATTTTCAAATAATAATATATTAATGGGAACAACAAATACAGGATAGAGTAACAACTGTGTTACTAAACAAGGTCAAAGACAATGGCAAACTATAGATTCAAACTTTGAAGCAAATAGTAATCAATGTAAATATTCCTGGGCTGCCTCAGCCCCGCCCAGGCACACAGCAGCAGAATGGTTTTGCAAGCATCCTCAGGAGGGCTGCAGCCTTCTTCTTTGCAGGACGAGAGGGAGGTTGAGGCTGGATCCACTCATCATTCTTTTGGGAGAGGCTCCTTTTCCTCAGCACGAAGTTGGGTTTCGTGTGAGGGTTCTTTGCGTAAAATACGTTGGCCTGCGCTGGAATCCTCAGCTCTGGGGAGAGAGGGGTGTACAAAATAAGGTGGCTCAGGAGGTGCTCCCTGGGACACCCCAACATCTGAGAGCCTGTGCCAGAAACGAACTGAGCCACACACCTGAGAGCTCTCCAATTCAGCACCAATACCAACAAGACAGCCTCCACAGTCCTCCCTGAGGAAGAACTAGGCAGAGCACTTCAACAGACCTAATGTCTGTTCCTACCAAAGGCTTTGGACTCCAAAACATCCCAGGTCCTCTTGCGTCTGCCAAAGCACACCACTAGGGTTTGCATCTGAAATCTCCCACAAAAGTGCCGAAGATTCAGACCCCACATGAGCCATCTTCACAGGTGGGTTTGGAAGGAAGCATTGGATGGTGAGTGCTCTGATGTCAACATGCAATTCTCATTCAAGATGAATACACTATTGGGAGGTGGGAGGGACTGGAAGAAAGGTGGAGCATGCTTGGTGGAAGATGTAAACAGGAGTGCGCCCTGGGCACCAGTACCTTGTCCCTGTTGGCTCCACTGAATCCTCATTCTCCAAGTAGAGGTCCTCCTTCTCCTCTCCGTCTTTCTCTCTCTCCCTCTCTCCCAGCCTTGTTCTCTCTCTCCCAGTCTATGCCTTTGTGGCAAGGGCTGAGAAGCTCTCCACTGCCACACACTAGAGCTTTATGGACAGCCTCAGTGCACAACCAAAGAGAAAGTTGTGAAACCCAGAGAAAAGGCCTAGGATTCCTCAAGTATGGCCACGGTGAGGACAGGCTGACCTGCACGGATACCACATTAGAGCCACGCTTCTGCGTTGGTGGAGCCTGCTTCCATGTGAACCAGGCTTCTGAGAATGGAGGCCACATTCCAAATGCTGCCCTCCTGAGAACAATGATTCCAAAGACCAGCAAAGGGCCTGCTTCCCTCCAACATGGTGTATGGCCCAGTGGTGCCATGACCCCGAGTGGGGGAATACAACAGCCAGCTTCTCCTTCCTCTGAACACCTCTTTCCTGTTGCCCTCCTCTAACCTAGAGCCTGTTCTCCATCCCTTCTGGGTTGGATGTGGGGATCTCTGCTATGAATTTCTTAGGCTACCAAGGCCCCAGACAGACTTCCTCTTCCATAGACTCTACTAACCTAACAGAAGGTTAAGATAGGAGACAAGTGATCCTAGAACTCATTGGGATGGTGGTCTTCAGCGTACATAGGCTGGGATAATGGCTGCTGAGGTGTTTGGCTCACAAAAGCCAACCAACCAACCAATGAAAAAGCGCTGACATTATTATCAGATGAGCTCTGTGGCTACGTGCTCAGGAAGCCCTCATCTGACTCTAGTTAGGGATCATAACCTGGCTATTGGGATCACTCCTTGGCTAGTGGACTCAGGTGCGGAAGACCATGGAATTGATGCAAAAACAGATGATTCAAGCTGTCTCCCAGGCTGTGTTTTCTTCCCAATTTCATCCTGTTACTGCTTGCTAGAATCTTGGCAATGCTCTGCCCAGGCAGTGGTTTTCTGGTCACACAGAAGGCTTTTAATCCTACTGCTTCAGTCCACAAAATGCCAGTTCCATCTTTAGCCCATGCATTCCCATGTTCCTCTGAAACCACTCCTATCTCAGACCACAGAACCATACTGCTCCTGGAAAGAGGCTTTCCTCCTCACTCCTCAATGATGTCAGCTTTGCATGCGTCTTCATGTCCTGGGCAGGGCACCTGGTGGGGAGCCGCACTAGCCACTGGGGTATACCAAAACACCTGGAGAGCTTACACCAGCAGAAGTGCAGTTGGCTTTGTGCACGAGCCCAACACACCCTGTTAGAGTGTTCTTGGGGGTCAGAGAATGCTCTTTGGTGCTAAGAGTTGACCTGAGTCCACATCCTGACCCTTGCTCTCTGTCATCTGATTGTCCCACTTACTCTGACGGTGAGAGATGATTTGGCCCAGCTCATATTCCTCCGGCTTCTCCTGAGTAAGCAAGTGTAGCTCGAGGGCCCTGCGGATGACGACAGGAGCCCGATCGTGGCAGGTCACCTGGAGCAGCATGGGAGACAGGCCTTCAGGAAATGGGCCTTGAAGTGACTACTCAAGGACAGTGGGCAGGGGCATTCTGGAGGCACCTCCACTCTAAATACAAGGGCAACATCCATGACCCTACTACCTGAGGCTGACCTCCTGCTCATCGCGTGGGCTCTTCCCATAGGCTACTAGCCCAATCCTTGTACATAGGACTTCCTGGACCTGCCATTGCTCTTTGTGGAGCTGCACTCCTCTCCAAGTGAAAGGACCCCACTACCTGCATACAGATGCAATCTCATCCCACAAGTTGGGAGGAATGGGACAATAGCCTCCAAGATCCTAGGTCTGCCCGAGGATGCAGGCGGCATTGGGAATGGCCTAGGCACAAAACCTAGAGGCTTTGGTCTGGATTGCCAGGGCCCAAATCAGACCCAGGAACGTGACCACACACAGGAGTGACGAAAGAGAGCCATGAGAGCTCCTGGCCTCCAGAGGCTCAGTGCTGGCTGGGGTGTACGAGGGCACCTGTTCCGCCAAGGGTAAACATTGGGTTACCTGGACATTTAGTGTGCTTGCTCCACATCCATACTGACTCTGCAGAGAGACCCTCTCAGCTCCTTGTTCAAGGAACATGCAGAACCTCATACTGGTGTCCTGCTCCATAGAGGCCAGCATCCCATACAGAGGAACCTGCAACCTAGGTCCTGGCCTGTTCTCATCTGTCACCCATACCTGCCTCTGCCCTTCTGGACTGCATGCTGCCACCTGACACACAGACTCCCTCAGACATGGCGGTGGACAAGCTGCTGCTCTCCCTCATCTCAGCTCCAGCCCTTCACACTGACCTCTTCCTTCTTGATTCCCATCTATCCTCCTGATCATCCAGAAGCTCCAAATTCAAGAGGGCATGAGTAGGTCATGGTATTGGACCAGTGTCTGCTCCCCACCCAGGTGTAAGCACCAGGGGACACCCCTGCTCCCAGGCTTACCAAAACAGTCTTGGCCATCTTTGGACTTTGTGTTTCTAAGTGGACACGAATTAAGCAGGTGTCTCCCACCTGCTTGTGGGAAAGCGGCCTGGAGGACTTGCAGGTTGATTCTGAGAACTGTGGGGGATGGAACATCAGCAAACCCAGAAACAGAAAGCCACCCCAGCCTGTCAGTTGGCTCTATGGGCTTCTAGCACATATGTCCAGGTGCTCAGGCTTCTCATTTCCCCAGGTGGGAGTGGAATGGCAGCACAAGTACAGCTTGAATAAGGTAGGTGTTTACCTCCTTTCCCTTGACCTCGCGGCGTTTCCTCACGATGAAATAATATTTGATTTGTGGATTCATGGACAGATACATCAGTGAGTGGTCAGGGACCTTGATTTCTGCAGAGCAAAGTGGAGAGAATTGTTAGGTGGCACTCAAGGATTAGACCACAAAACACCCACAACCCCTGAGAGTCTCCGCCAGGGCGAGCCTGCACCAGAATTGAGAGCCCTCCTATCCAGCTACAGTGCCACCAAAGACTCCCTCAGTGATTCTTCCCTGGAGAAGATGATGTACAGGATTCTAAACCAAAAGAGCACCTGGCAATGGAAACAGCACCTTGGGCCCAGAACTTCTCAGTGCAGGTTGGATCTGCCAAAGGGACACTGCCAGGATCTGCATCAGGATTGGCAAAGGCTCCTGTGCTTAGGCCTTTCTCCCCAGGGCAGCCATGCTCACACATGGGCATTCAGGGAAGCGTTGGATGGTGGGGGAATTCATCCCCTTGCCCTGGATGAATCCACTCATGGATGAATACACGGAGGGGAGGTGGTATCCATCAGAGGTGTGTTGGGCATGGACATGGGAGGACTTGAGCAGGGTGGTGCCCTGGAGAACTCAATGTTTTCTAGGATCGCTCTCCTTCCCCTTGTTTCTCATCAGGAGCTGTCTGCTTGGTACTTTTATTCTGGTTCTTGTTCTACTTCTGGCTCTTCTTTCTGTCCTGCATCTTCTTGTAGTTCTTTCTGGGTCTTTTTCCTGTTCTTACATGATTCCTTCTTGTTCTTCTTCTTGTGTATCTCCCTCCACCCTTCCTTCTGTTCACCTCCTTCTTTTTCTTCTTCTGCCTCCTGCTCTTTATCGTGTGATCCTCTCCCCACTCAGGAGTGTCTCTTTCTCCTCCTCCTCCTTCTCCTTCTTTCTCTGGCAATGGTGGGGCGTCCTGAGGAGTTCAAATCTATCACACTCTTCTGCCCAGATGCAGCCTCTGTTCAGTAGTCCAAGATGAAATCAGTTCTCAATCAATGGCCAGGAGTGAAACCAAGACCAAAGACAAGTGACTTCCTTTCTTTGTCATTGTCACAGTCAGGAAAGACTGAATAACAGACACCGCATTCTGGATAGGCTTCTACCTGTGGTAGTCAGCACCTCATCTGGACCAGGATTGCTAAAATAGATTCCACCTCCATAAAGCTTCCCCAATGAAAACAAGGTTTCCAAAATCTAGGAGAGGGCCAGCATCACTGCCACCCTCCTGCCATAAGGCATAGATGCCATCACACCTAGTGGGTTCCAGGCCCCCCGTAGTCCTCCCTTTTGACGTCTTTTACACACAAACCTCCCCTGGTCTGGAGCCTGCTCTCAACTGATGCTTGGGTTGAAAGTCTGTTTCTGAAATCACCTTTGTAGATTCTCGGTTTGGTAATTCCTTTTGACTGGCTTATTTTTTTACTAGGGATAAAGCCAGAGGCACTTAAGCACTGAGACCATTCCCAGGCCTTTTGACTTGGGTACAGGGTCTCCCTAAGTTTCTGAGGCTGTTTGGAAATCCCCTTCCCCCTGCACTGCCTCCCAAGTCCCTGAGATTCGCAGACACTGCCCCTTGCCCAGCTCCTTGCACCTCAGTCTTCCTCATGTGTGAGACAGAGCCAACTCAAATGAGGCAGTGTGTGAAAATGGGAAAACTCACTTACGTGCTCGACAGATGGTGGGTTCTACTGTGGACAGGCTGGGATGGTGGAGGCTAGGAGTGTCGGGCTCACAAGAAAGGAAAGAGCACTGGCATTGTGGACAGCTCAGCATTGTGGCCTCTGTTCTTCAGATGCCCTTCTTTGTTGCTGGAAGGAATAATAACCTGGCCATTCTGATATCTTCAGGAGATGGGCACCCAGGCACAGAGGACTTGGAGTTGTTCCAAAAAGAACCCAAACAGGCTGTCCCCTGGCCTTGACTTCCTCTTCACTGAGTCCTGTTCCCAGTTGCTGCAATCCTGACATTCTTGAGTAGGCAGGACTTCTCATATCCTGGCCATGGATTGGGACCTGTGCGGCTTCCGTCCATAGCAATGCTGATCCAATCAGGACCCATGCTCTGCTCCTCTTCATTTGAAGGCATCCTTATCAGTGAGCCATAAACCAAACTGATGATGGATTGAGCCTCTCTCTGCCTTGCCCTCATCGATATTAGCTTTGCATTGCCAGACCAGGTCCAGGGGAGAACACATTTAGAGAGGTCCAGCAGCCGCCTGGGGCCTCATTGAACTCGTCCACACTGGACACGCCCATCACTGCACTTGGTTTCCTGCACCAGGCCCACCACACTCTGGCTATTTTAGGGCCAAGGCCCACTTTCTCTTGGCTGTGAGTTATCCTGAGCCCACTGTGGATCATGTCTCCCCACTGTCTGATTGTCCTACTTACTGTCATGCAGAGACATCATTCTCAGCAGCTCAAAGTTGTCCACATCCTCATGCTGCAACAAATTTTGGTCCAAGGCCCTGCGGATGAGGCTTGTCACCCTCTCCTGACACGTCACCTAGATCAGGGTGGGACAAATGTCATCAGAGAATGGCTTTTAGAGGAGCTACCCAGAAGACTGTGGTCAAACATTGAGGAGAAATCTCAGCTACATATACAAGGGCACAATCTTGTTATCCTGCTACCTGAGTGTGGCCTCCATATACCGCCTGGGTTCTTGCAACGTGCTACTAGAACAATCCTGGTACAAATATCTGCCTGTACCTGCCATCTCCCCTCCCCCTGGGGAGCCACATTCCACTCAGGTCAAAGGACCAAACTGCCTATGCACAGACACACTCTCATCTCACTGAGATGACAGCAATGGGCCAGGGATCTGCGCACCAAGTGTGCTCTGGGATGCAGGCTGCCTTTGTGGGTGGAAGAGGCAGATGCACTGAAAATTTTGGTCCTGACTGCCACTACACAAAACAGACTCAGATACAAGAGTGTGCACTTGAGTGCTTCATGATAGCCTGGAGAGGCCCTGGGCTCTGGAAGCTCGGTGCGGGTCTGGTTCTAATGATGTACTTGACTCAGCACTGGCAGTCACTGAACATGTCTCCTCTGCAGCTGGACACCTGCAGCATTAGCGTGTCTACTGCACATCCATAGAAATTCTGCCAAGAACCCCTTTAGCTCCGTATTTACATACATGCAAAGACTGACATTCCGAAGTTTGGCATGACCCCCCAGGTGATCCCGACCCCAAATTTTCACACCTAGTCATGCTAAGGAGGTTCTCTTCCCTGCCACCAGGAACACACCCCCTCCTACACATGTGACAAGTCACTGCCAGCTCCGCTGCTCCAACCTCACTCATTGAGAATACCAAGTTCTAGGCACTGCAGCCTGCACCCTGGACATATCTCTGCCTTCATCTGTCCACAGCACTTCCGTCTGCACTTCTGGCCTGCCAAACCCACAATACACAGGCCCACTCACCGCTGCAGCTGGGCATGCTGAGGCTCTCCCCACTCAGGTCAAGCCCTTAAGACTGACCTCTCTCTTCTTAATTTCCCACCACAGCCCCAGGGTTAGCTGTGTCTCCTGCCTTCCACTGTGGGGACACCCAGGAGGCAGCCCTGCTGTCGGGCTTACCAGGATGCGCTTTGTCTCCCTCAGGCTCTGTCCCTCTAGGAGGACGTGGACAAAGCGGATGTCTTCCACCTGGTCGCTGGAGTGAAGCAGTGAGGAGCTGCTACTGGTGACTTTTCTCACGCACCACTCATTGGTTTGGGTGGCCTGGGGCAATGGTCCTGCAGCCACCGCAGAGCTGCTGCTCACAGCTGCTGGGATCCTGGATGCCACTGCCACAGAAGGCTCCAAGAACTGTGGGGGATGACAACATCAGCAAAGCCCAGCACCTGCACCCCACCCAGCCTGGCAGTTGGCTCTGTGGGCATTCTAAAACATCCATCCAGAACCTGAGGTTCTTGTCCCCTTGGAGGATGTGGAGTGGCACCAGGAGTAAAGACTGAAGAAGGTGGCTGTTTACCTCCTTTGGCTTGACTTTAAACAACTTGCTGGCAGCTGTTTCCTGAAGAAGAAAGTTATAATCCACTCTGCCATCCAGGGCGTAATATACGTTTCCATCAGCAGGGATCCTCAGCTCTGGAGAGGCAGGGGCAGAGGCGTGGTAGGTGACACTCAAGTAATACACTACCCAACATCCCCCACAACTGAGAGCCTCTGCCAGCTCAGGTCTCACACACAGACCTGAGAGCCCCCGAATCCAGCTACTGTTGCACCAAAGACTCCCCACTGATTCCTCCCTGAGGACCCTCTATGCACAGGAGGTCCCCTACAGGAACACCTTTCAAGGAAATAGCCCCTTGTACCCCAGACCTTCTTAGTTCACGTTGGACCCACCAAAGACAAACAGCTAGAGTTTGTATCTGGATTGGTCCCCAAAGACTCATGTGTTCAAATTTTTCTCCCCACTGCAGCAATGATCACAGGTCAGTTTATGGAAAAGCACTTGATGGTGGGTGCCTCCACCTTGCCAGTGGATTCATCCACTCATACAGGGCTACACTAATTGGAGGGGTATGGTTTGGAGGTGTGTTGAGCGTAGGTGGAGGATGTCCACAGCAGGGCTGTGCCATCCAGAGATATATATTTCTCTTGAGTTCCCCACTTCTGCATTTTCTCCTCATGAGTCTAATTCTCATTCACATTTTTAATCAATTTATTGTTATACTTCTTGTTCGGCTTGTGTTTCTCCTTCTTGTTCTTGTTCTTCTTCATCTTCTCCTCATGCTTCTTCTTAAAGTCATCTTGACCTTCTTATTCATGGTCTCCTCCTTCAACTTATTTTCATTTTTCTACTTCTCCTTCTCCTCCTCCATGTCCTCCTTCTCCTCGTCCTCCTCATCCTTGTCCTCCTCCTCCTCGTCCTCCTCCTCCTCGTCCTCCTCCTCCTCTTTCTTCTTCTTCTTTCTCTCTCTCTCTCTCTCTCTCTCTCTCTCTCTCTCTCTCTCTCTCTCTCTCTCTCTCTCCAAGAAGAGTTTACAAGCTGTGAAGGGTTCTATTCTACCACACTCTTCTCTCTAGAAATGGCCTCTGGTCCTAAGTAAACTCAGTTTGCAATGAATAGAAAGATTGGAAGCCAGAAATGATTCTTCATTGAACTGCTTTTCTCATGTACTCATCTAGGTCAGGAAAGGCCACCAAAGTAGGCACCCTGTGGTTGTCTGTCTTCTTTGACACAAGACAAAGAAGCCTCTCTTCTTGGCCCCTTGTGGATAATAGCTTTGCAATGCCTCCTCAGGCCAAGGAAAGAACACATGATAGGCAGGTCCACAGCCCCTGGGGAACATGAAGAACCTGCAGATTTATGCCCCATCATTACACTTTGTTTTATGCACAAGTCCCACCATACTCATCCTGGGCACTGGGTCAATGCACACTGTGTTCTGGCTCCCAGTTATCGTGAGCCCACTGTGACTCACTGCTCCCTACCCTCTGATGGTTCCACTTACTCTGATGGTTCGAGAGAATTTGCAGAAGCTCGTAGTTTTCTGGGTCCTCCTGCTGGAGCAAGTGTGCATCTAAGGCCCTGCGGATGATGACTGGAGCCCTGTCCTGGCAGGTCACCTGAGCAGGGTTGGAGAAAGCTCATCAGAGAGGGAATTTGGGAGTAGCTACCCAGAGGACAGTGCTCAAGGACAATCAGAGACAAGTGAGCTCTCAACACAAGGGCACCATCTTGATACCCTGCTACCTGAGGCCTTCATGTGATCATGTGGGGGTCTTCCTATGAGCCTCTAGTCCAATCTTGGTACAAGAGTTTGCTTCAACCTGCTATGCCCTACAGGGACAAGGGAATAAGGACCAAAAGACTTTGTACAGACACACTCTAGTCCCATCAAGATGGGAGGAATGGTCCAGTGCACTTCCATATCCCTGCTCTGGTCTGGGATGCAGCTGCATTTTTGTATGGACCAGGCACAAACCCTAGGTGCTTTGGTCCTGACAGCCAGGGCACAACACACACTAGGACTCTTTAATGATAGGCATGGAAGCTGCTGGGCTCGAGAGTGTCAGTGCTTGCTAGGGTGTCAGGAGGTTCGGACCCAGCAGGTGCAGTGGTTCAACATAGCTCCCCTGGAGGTGGACACCAGAGTCTCATGATGGATACTCCACACCCAGGAAAATTCTGCAGAGAGAGCCGCTAAATCTCTATTCACATACATGCAAACTAGGACACTAATGGGGCCCTCCAAGGCCCCCAGTTCTCTGTGACCCACACCTACCCACCCTAATCATTCTACAATGGCTCCCTTCCCTTCAACCAGCAACATATCCCCTCCCACACACAAGAAAATGACTGCCAACTCCTGTGCTTCAACCTCCACGGTTCAATATACTCCTCCTCAATACCAAGGTCAGTAGAGGATGGCCTGTACCCTCGATATTTCTCTGACCTCCTCTGAACCCAGCACTCACTCCTGCACTTCTGACCTGCACATCCCAAAACACGCAGGCCCACTCGCACCCAGACCTGGCATGCTGCTGCTCTCCCGCCTCTCTCTTGCTCACTTTCTGCTCTCCTTCCTGACCTTCCAGAAGCTCCAGTTCAAGAAGACAGGCCTAGTCCAAAGTGTTTGCTGTGGACTCGGTCTTCCCCACTGTGGGCTCCCAGGAGACTCCCCTGCTCGAAGACTCACCAGGATGCTCCTATACTGTGTTGTCCTTTCCTTTTCCAGGTAGACGTGAATGAGGCACCTGCCTCTCATCCGCTTGTTATATTGGGGCCTTGGGGAGGACCGAGTAGAGACCCCTGATGTCCTGGACTCCGGCTCTGCCCCTTCCCTGGGAGAAGGCTCTGGCTCTGGGGTTGGCTGAGGAGCCGTGACAGGAACTGAGCTTGTAGCTAGAGGAGAAAAGATGCCAACATGACTGCCTTGCCCTGACCTTCCCACAGACAGACAATACCTCTGCTGCCAGGAAGAACTCAGGCCCTTGGCCCACACAGGACCTCTTTGCAGACTGGGGTCACTTCCTGAATGGACAAAGGCTTGTCCTAATTTCCAGCCCAACACCAGGCATACAGACTCCCTGCAGTGGGACAACAGTCGGACCTTTCCTCATATACCCTTAGGTACTCACCACAGTCCGCCTGGCTCTCAGGCTTTGCCTGGCTTGATTTGCCATCTTCAATTGCGGCCAGGAGGTGGTGTGCTTGGTGTTCCAGGTTCAAGCCTCCCAGCAGGAGCCACATGGATAGCAGCTGCTGCAGACTCAGAAAGCCTGGAGGCTGATGGGAAGCCTCGGAGTAGAGGTTCACCCAGGTCCCCAGGAAGGAAGGTGAGGCACTGTGGGGAGGAAGGTGTGGAGTCAGCAAAACCCTGGCCTTGCCTTCACCACGGCCTCCAGAGAAAACCTCTGACCCTACACTGGGGAGAGCAGTCTTTCCTCAGCCTTCCCAAGTCAAATCACCTTGCAGGTCCCTATTCTGGAAACAGGAGCCCACCCTCTTGACCCCAAGCCCATTCCATGTTGAAGTTGGTCCAGGGGTCCACCATAGTCACTGAAGAGGACAACGTGCACTTATGCCCCATGGAGTCAGGGATGCAGTCACATGTAGGATATGTACTCATGGCACCTGCGGTTTGAGGCTGACCCCCATGAAAAGGGACACAATGGCAGTCATTTGCACCCTATTTTTCAATGAATTATGAAATGTGACTGGAAACGTGTCTTCACACAGTGGGTGCTTTCTCCATGTTCATCAGTGAATGAGCCCAAACTGCTGATTCCCACATATCTCTGGGTGTGGGAGCCGCCATGTCCAAAGCCCCTGTCCAGCTATGTCCCAGCTAGGATGCTCTGTCCCACTATGGAAATTAACATGTCTTTATTAACCCAAAAGTGCTTTTCCCAAGGCCTGAGTTTTGAGACGCCTCTGGCACAGATCTACGTTCTTCACAAAGCCAATATCACACCAGAAAGACCACCTGGCCTCGCTGAGTCCACCTGGGAATGAGCTCAGTGCACACCATTGAGCTGTGGTGCCCAGTGTGTGGGGACTGCTCCACGGACCTCTGTGGATCAGCTGGAGTCAGGATGGTTTCTCTGCCTGAGAGCGGAGTTCACTCCCCTTGCAAGGCTGTGGCAGGCACCTCCAGGACTCGTCCCATTCGGGACTGACATTCCACTATGAGTGTGGTCCTCTATCTCATTAGGTATCACAAACCTTTGGGTCCCTGAGAGGTACATGGCAGCCCCAAGACCCAGGCATGAGGGGGCTACACACTTGGGCTTGGTGGTCTGGTGCTTACCTTGGGAACAAGAGATCCAGCACCTGATGGGTGGGGATGGAATCCCAGGAGATTAACCCCATGTTGCCGCTGAAATGTAGGTTCCTCCCACAAATGACAGGCAGGAGCTCATTCCTAAGCTGGTCCTGCCTGTAAGGTTCAAGGCTCTGTACCCTGAAGGGCTCCTCCGTGTTCTCATCATTTTCACCCTGTGTTGGGACCAAGAATGTTGGTTTAAAATGGAAATGGTGACAAACAGAAAAATGACTTGTGCCAATACACTAGAGTCAAAGCACAATGGGACAGTTCCCATCAGTACAAACACACACACACACACACACACACACACACACACAGTCAGAATAGGAGTCCTGGGCCATTCATCAGGGATCAGACTAGAGGGCCTGCTGGGCTCACCTGCCCTGTGCTACTCACTGTTACTCTTGAGCTCCTCTGCGACAATCGCCAGAGGCTCTGGCGTCTAAGATGAAGCCTCACCCAGTGCATCCACAAAAGGGCTAGTTGGCCCCCCTGAGATTCCTGGGAGCCTGAGGCTCGGCATTGTTTGCAACCACAGGAGAACATCCTTCTCACTCCAGTTTCTCCAACCAAATGAGCTCGGATGGCTTGGTCAGTTAAGTGGGTGCCTGGATACCAGGGTTCCATGTTCTGTTTGATCCATTGTCAAGGCAATGATGTCATTTCCTGTGCCCATACCTGAGCCTCTTTTCACATAAGACCACTTTCAAAAGCCCTATGAGCTGCTGATTTCTCCTCCATGCCTAAACATCTCAGGTGCGCAGGTGTTCACCAACAACTACCCAAACATCCCCACCAGCATCTGCCCTGCTTGGTGCCACTAGAGTTCCAGCTTGGAGCCTTCAAAAATGCATTCACAACCAGTCCTTCCCTCTCAGCAGCTTTTGGACCCTGGTCCCATCATTGTGCAACTCATGGTGTGCCCAGTCTTTTCTGGAAAGTAGGGTAGCATCTAATCTCTAGGGTTTATTGTGTCTATTGGCCCATAACACCCTCTATTCTCTCTGAAACCAGAGATGGGACTCACAGGTGGCTAAAGCACAAATGTAGAGATGGGACAATCACAAGAAGGGCAGAGACAAAGAATGCACCCCAACTCAATCAGGCCTGTGTCCCACACAGGGACGTGGCCAATGTCCGTCCCATCGTGGCTGCAGTTCCCTCTCTACACCATGGCAAGTTGGAGGGGACTGAGATGCAGAGGCTGCTCCCCTCTGCCATACAACTTCCCAAGGCTTCTCCTAAGATTTCAAAAGGGCCAAGTGTGTCTAGTGTTGGGGTCTCACAGAGACTCCGAGGTACCACAGCATCCTGCTGCCCAGAACCGGTTCACCCCTCACCTCAAGGGGGCTCAGCCTCTGCATTCATGGGAATTGAAGTGGGTACAGGTGATGGGATATCACCTCCAAGACTGAGTTATGCCAAGTCTATGACCCCTGTCTGCATCCCTGTCTCCAGCACCACTCCCTTCTCTCTCTTTCCTCCCCAGAGCAAACAAATCCATTTAGCAAGTGTGTCCTGTGATAAAGACATGACAGTCACCCATCCTCTCATTGCAAAAACACTGAGGCTCAGCCAACATGGATCCTACCAGGAACACAGGCATAAACTCAGAGTCCGATCCTCCCAGCCCAGCCTCAGTGGAGCCTGGACTCCCAGCCTCCTGAGTCAAGGAAACAGAGGTGCCTAGCCGAGCCACCTTGGATGCAGCCACACACAAACTGAACTCATCAATGCCCCTTGCTCTCAGTTGTGAGTAAGAGGGGAGGTGGTGTTTCACAACCCTGGACATCAAGTGCAGTCTCCAGGCTTTGGGGTGTGCCCTGGCCTCTCTCTATCTGCCCAGGCCCTCCAACTCACACTGGCCTTTTACCCAACCTCCTCCTAGGGCCAAACTCAATCCTGCCTCTCAATTTCTTCTGCCTTCCCCAACACACTGCTCCGCAAAATGAGCAGGGCTGGCTCTCTGTTATCACGCTGGTGTCAGCAGCAATGCCACCCCACTGACATCATTCTGAGTCCCAACCTAGGCACTCCAGCTGTCCTTGCCACATGTGGCCCTGTTTGGGCTCTGGCTCTTGCTCTTTTCTTTCATGTGCATGTGTTTTGAGGTTTTGAGTTTCTCCCACTGCAGAACTGCAGCCGTGGCAGGGTAGAGCTCATGAAGGTGACATTCTGAGCCACATCCAATCCCATCAGGACTGTGAACTGGGGTGATGCTGGAACACAGTGATGAGTGAACACATGGGAGGTGGTTGGACCCACCTTGCCTCTGAGTGGTTTCCTTTCAGGACAGGAATGTAGGGATGGGAGCCCCTGGCGTGGGGTGCTTTGCACAAGGCGTGACCACGGGCTCTTTCCTGGCAAAAACTGGCTCCACTCAGCATGGAAAGCACTGTCATTCCTGGTGGCTAACAACAGCCCTGGACCCCAGAAAGGAACCCACACTCAAGATTAACGTCTGAGTGTGCGTGTCCTCGAGGAAATGAGGTCTCCTGATCCCAGGTGCAAAGGGGTAAGTCCTCTAACTCCAGGGGCCATGAAGGGACATCTGAGATTCCCTTGTCCTTCTTTCCCTCTCTGAACCCATGGTGTCCTCACACTAACCACAGTTAGGACCCTGGCCTCATTCCCCAGTTGGGATCATTAGGCTCCATAAAGGACAGTCTCTAAGATGCTCAGTAAACCACCACCCTCTGCACAACCCATAACCCTATTCACCCAAGAGGCAAGAGGATTTCTATTCAGGAAAACCAGGACAGGGAGAGCCTTTCTCAAGGACACAAGGACATTAGTGAGTGAGGGAGTGATTAATGGATGGAGAACTATTTCCACCACCAACTTCCAGGAGCATATATGGCCCTTTGGGCACAGGTACGGACCCTTTTTTTCCAATCAACTTTTTCAGAGAAGTGAGGCTGCCTTCTAGATGGCACCTCCACACTAAGGGGGTCTCCTACTTCTTCCACATGTACATATTGCAACGGGCCTCCCACTGTGCATCTGAGAACACTCTGTGGGCATCTGTAGCCTTTCAAGACCCCAGAAACCATGCGGGCACCCCAGCACCAGCAGAGCATTTGTGCACATCACAACAATCACCCCGGGTGAGAACTCTCCGTTCCACTCTGTACTAGGCCCTGCCATCTGTACTGATCAGTCCAACCCCTCTCCTTCCTGTTTCTTGATTATACTACCATGGTTCCCACACATGGATGCCAGGGTGCTTGTGGCCCCCCCAACCATTTGAGTTCCAGGAACAGTGGAATGTGTTTGGGAACTTCTGGATGACGGGAAGTCCCACCCTCCAGGGTTTCATCTTCAATGTAATGAGTGCAGAGGGAGCCAGGAGGGCTCTGTCAGGTAGAGAGAGGTGGGAGCTGATGGAGCCTCAACTAAGTGCCCAGGACTCTGGGTTCAGAGCTGGTGTTATGTGGAATTGTTGAGGGATGTGAAGAAAACCCAGCTCACTGTACACAGAGACAGCAGATGCCCTCATGTGGTCAGGCTGCTGTGCTAATCAGAGCCCCAAGATGTTCCACAGGTGTGCAGGTGGGGAACCCACGTGCCAGCCCAGGCTGTTCCTGAGCACCTCTACCTGGATTCGGAGCACGTGACTCTGCATCAGCGTCCTCACATCAATGTATCCCGGCCCCCCACCCCAAAAGTTCTCTCAGAGACAGTGAGGTTCCACTGCTCTGGACTTGCCCTTTTCTCTGGGATTCTGGGGTTCCATTAATTAGGAGGTCACAACAATTCTCAGCACACAGGCTGAGCCTACTGAGATCCCAGGAGTATCCAGGCATTGCTTCTATTTATAGTCCATCATGTCCCACCACACTGTGGACACGTATTGCACTCACCTAAAGAAACCACCAGGCCCAGGGCCTTCGTGCCACTGGCCTGCAGACACCTGGAGGAACAGGCAACCTATAGGCTGCGTGGAACCAAAGACCCTAGATCCTGGGATCTGAGCTGGACACACAGCTCATGTGCACACAGTCACCACCGTCACCGAGAGTGCAATTGAAACACCCGCAGAGTTAGCAGTGGACCTGATATGCCCACGAGTGGGGGTGAACTGCATCCCTTGAAAATGATCGTGTCCAGAGAAAGGCAAATTTTGTAGGATTTCACTTATCTCAGATTCTCAATTATCAGGTTCATAAAAAGATAAAGTACAATGTTCTTTTCCTGGGCCTCAAGGGCACTAGAATTCTGCATTGATGGCAAGAGTATGTCCACGTGACTTCTGGAGATGCATGGTGGTGACGCCTATACACCAACATGAACATGCTTAATGCCACTCAACTGTGTCCTCCAAAATGGTTTAATTACAAAACAGATGTTCGGTGTCAATTACCACAATGTAAACCCTTGGGAGACTGCTGATTGACTCATCTTAGCGTAAGTCAATGAATAAAGGTCCTAAGGTGCGAAGCTACAAAATGAGGGATGAGCATGGATGAGGATGGGCGGGAGAATCCTCCCCCTCTAACACAATTAGGGAAGGATGTGCTGCCCTCAAGTG